>NW_026851933.1:0-343841 GCF_026571515.1 Ruditapes philippinarum | reverse complement strand
TTCCAAAAGTAGTTTTCAAGATATATGCTCCAGACAAGGAAAAGTAAAAAAGGGCAAATAACTCTGTAATTAGTCAAAATGGAGTTATTGTTTTTGTGCACTGCACTTCCTCTCTATGTTCTTGACCATTGAATGAAGTTGTATTGAATTCCAACCATTAGTCTTGGACATGGAAAATGCGACGGACTACTGGACCAACTGACCAATCGACCACAGGGTAACTCCTATATACCCCCCAAACTTCATTTCAAGGGGGTATAAATATTGTAAAAAGAGTCAGACTTACCATTATTTGATCCTCTAGCATTCATCGCAATCCCCATTATTGCTCTGTCCATGTCTCTACCCAACATGTCCTCCAACACATCCTCATCATCTTCCAGCATGTCTGCTGGAACCCCTGCCACCATTATTCCTCTACTGGGGTCCATAAGAAAGTCATCTGTCACACGGACAGAGCTGAACTCTAGTCCTTTAGATTTGTGGGCCGTACTGAACACATAATCTATAAAACATAAAGATAAAAGATTAACAAGGGCTTTCAGTAGGACAGTGTGCTCCACTTTTCAAAGTGCTTGATAGTAAAACAAGAGTCTGAATAATGTAGAATTTACCTGAAAGTTCTAAAAGAGCCATAACTTAGTCAAAATCCATTTTTGAGTTATGAGACCTTGAATCATGACCTCCTTTAATGCTCTAAAATAAGTGTGTGAAGTTTCTACCCATTCACTTCAGTTGTTTTAAAGATACCAACTTGCATACAAAAACTCAACAGAAGTGTTAATGCAACACTGAAACTGGTGTGAGTACAATAGCTTGAACAGTCATGCTAAAAATAATTTAAGACATTTCTAGGTTTTAAGTTTCATTATATCAATTTTTAGAAATTCTCATGAAAGCTTCTAAGCTTATCTGAATTATACCTAAGTTCAAGTCCTAAAATCTCAACAATACTTTAATCAAATGAAGAAAAAAAGGCCTAACCAGGTAAGGATCAAAGGGTTAAACCTTGGAAAAAAAAATTTCTGTCATTGACATAATATGGCAATTATTTTATAACAAACAAAAAATTCTATGTCAATGGTGTAACATAGCAAATCATTTTATTCGTTCAAGGGCAATTATTTTCTGTCTAGTGTATAATATTAAACAGCTGAAGGTGCAACATTGCAAAACATTATATTCTGACCAAGTGCTTCACAAGTCTAGAACAACATGTATTTCTTTTCTATCATGGGTATAATTCATTATCACTAAGAAAAATTATTTTCTTCGGTGGTATTGGTAGTTCATCCTAAGGTTAAGGCTGTAAGCCACATTGAATTTCAGCCACTGCATCATTCCTGGGCAGACTGTCTAGCAGTTTACCAGTACTAGTTGCCTTCACTTTTGCAAGGAACTGATTACTTCTGTACATGCCAGAGCAGAGGTACATAGCAAATGACCATATAAAGGATTTCATGACCAATCACAACAAAAGTGACATGAACTGTCCGTGAATCAAACCCCAGTTGCCTGATTCAGCAAACAGGATGGTACAGATTATGGTGTTATAAAAGAAAATTATACATTTTACAATGAAGCAGAGGTTTAGGGAGAAGTAAGAAAGGTTTTACCTGCTCGTCTTTCATCCGAGACACATTTGCTCTCTATCATACGGATATGTGACGGCAGGTTGTGATGGTACGTCTTCACAATCTTAATCTTGCCAAGGAGTTCATTGTCCATAGACTTAGTAGCAAAATTGTCGAGGTCTTGAAATCTTCTAAACATCTTAATCAGAGGGTTCTGAATCTCGTATCCTTCTAGAAATAATAAAAAGTATATGTACATGATCACTGGAATGAACATAGAATAATTTTTTTATTATCTTATTTCATTCTATATTTGACAGAAAATGATGGGAATAATAATAAAACAATATGAAAGACAACTACATTGTATATCCCTTCCAGCAACAGACATGAATGTTGACATTTTAACCTTGACTGACCTTGACTTTTGAGGTAAAACCTGGCTGTTGTGCTATGCACACAATAAGGACATGGTTTCATTGTATTGAATATTTGGTCCAAGTTAATTTTAAGTAAAAAAAGTTAAAGACCAACATTTGACATATACATGTGACCTTGACCTTGGGACAAGCTTACTAGAAGATGTTTTTTGATAACCATTTCATACTGGTGATCATTTATCCAATGTAATTTTAAAGGCAGTAGTTAATAGGTTATAAGAACTGACATAAAATGTTAACTTTTTAGCTTTTGACCTAAATGTATGACATTGACATTGGGGTAGAAACCTGGTTGTTGCACTCTGCATATCATGTAATAATAGTAAAGCAGTTAAGATGATTGGAAACCACATGTTATTGCAATAGTTAAGTTTTGAGTTCCAGTTTAAGTGTGATGGATGAACAGACACTGACAGATAGATGGATGGACAGACAAAAGGTCAGAAAAATATCCAGATGGTCAATGCCAAATTTGTATCTCTTTAAAAAGGTAACTCCTATATGTGCCCATCAAATTAGATAATCATAGAGAACAAGTGTGTTAAATTTCAACCCCTTTCTTTCACCTGTTTTGAAGATATCAAATTGCACACAAAAACATGACCATAGTGTGATGTTGACACCTGGGTTGAATACAATAGCTTATACATGTATATATACGTTTACTACATAATACCTTTATGCCTTTCATTTTCTGACAGTGTTAAAGCATACATTTCCATCAGCATTTTAAACCCGAAATTTTGTGTACCCTGAAAAAAAAATTGACATTATTCATTTATCGTAGCATAACAGTTTATTTTAAACATTTGGAAAACTCTTCTATCAATGTTCATCGTCTATGGATGTTTCGTTCTGCATGTGTAATTTCAAAAAAGGATTTTTTTTTTTCCTTTTAGAAAAAATGTTGTATCTGCCCCCTAAACCATTTAAATGCTAATGCTAATTATATCAGAAAATCTTGGCCTTCTGATCTGACTTGGTTTTTTTGGCGAAATAGTTTTTAAGGTTTGATATCCTTATCTGTTTAAACTAATAATGAAAATTTAACTCTTAACCTGCTGGAACTTGAAGTGATTAGCCTTTGCCACCAGTATAGAGCCAAGCATCCATGCAGTCTGACCAGGCCCTATATCATTTTTATCATTTATCATTTTAATCATTTTTATATCACTTTTTATAAGGATATAAAGCTATTTGTTATGAAATATTTCTATAAAATTGATATATGATAAAATTAAATTGTTTCCATAATCTTATGGCTGATTCTAAGAAGAGTTGCAATGTAGAATGTGTCTAATTCTTAACCCCTTTAGAAATGGCTGTTTGCACACCGGTTTATAACACGAGCTGTTAGGCAAAGGTTATATTGCAAACTAACTTTTATATACAGCTAAAAGAAACTTTCAAGAATCTTCATAATTAATTCATAATATTAATTTCTTTCTTTTTTTTTTCAATGGAATTACTTCATAAAAATTGACAGTTACCATGTTGTTACCTTAGTACAGTAACAGGATAAGTCCTTCAAACTTTAATAGGAGTTAGTTACATGTAGTTATTGCAGTAAGATGACAATGTATATATAGTATATAAAAGCATTATGATTATCCAATGAAATTATTCCACATATGCAGTATTATAATGCTTTATATATATGTACAATATCTCTTCCTGGTCACATGCCATTTATACATGTGACTTTTAAATATAAGCCCAATCCCAACTTATTTCATAACCATTTAGGAAAAATAAATTCTTGTTTACTACAACAAAATCATCTCACTGTCACCACAATTTTCAACCAATTACTTGCCTGAATATATCAAATCTTTATATAAACATGGTAATGAAAATTTACAACCCAAGACATTAGACCATCCTATACACAATCTAGAAAAACATACATGCTTATATAATACTGTTGAACACTTTACATTTATGTTGTCAAAATTTCATGTGTGTTGGTTTTTTTTTGTCCAAAAAGTGAATTTACCTTTATACACATATTTCATGAATTGGCATATTTTTCACATTTAAAGTTGTAAGTGTTACTGAATGAAATGAAATACAAATGTACATGTATTTGCAATTTTGGGCTGACATATTTATCCAAGATAAAGTTCTATGAATTCTTGAAGGAAATGATTTTGAGAATATACGTGAAAATAGTTACACAAATAAAAAACAATTTGTCAGTATTAGTATCATAAAATTAATTAGACATCAGACAAAGGTTTAATCTTGAGATTAATTAGCTAGCATAGGGAAGACATTTTGAGGGACCGTCCCTACCTTTTAACTTATTCAATATAAATAGATTATCAATAGATTAAAAAATATATGAGACATACCCCTACAAAGGCTACTTTGCACTGCTGATCAGAATAGCAACATTTCTTCACTGCCTCACTGAATACTGTAAAGTTACATCTACTAATGATGGCAAGCTGTCCTACTTTCTCTCCATTCACACAACCTGTTGATGAACCATATGACATCAGATTAATTTTCTATATATAAATAGTTCTTGATTTTTACAATATTTACCTCCCTTCATCTCCATTAAGATATAGCTCTGTGCCCCATGTTTTTCATTGAGGGACACAATATCACATGACATATGAGGAAAACAACAAAGTCTTAGTATGAAGATTGGACAGACTCCTCACAAATATATTCATACATGTAAATTACCATTCTAGACTAACTGCATGTAATAGCACTGGTGAAATACCTAAATATTTATCCACTTTTATTTCTAAACCACAAGAAAAATACTTCCTACAAATGATAGCATTTCAATTCATATTGGTAAAACTAGTCAACATTTTTCAAAGTCGCAAAAAAAAAATTATATTAAAAATTATATACATAACGATATGTTCTAAAATAAAATTTACTTTTAATAGGTTTATAATTGCAGTCAGTACACATTTGAACTAAATCAAAATGCATTCTTTTTTTACAAAAAAAAAATCAAAATGAAATACAGGTAAAGAATGTCAATGGAAAGTTCTTGAAAGATTTCATTATTAATATGATAACATACTCTTTTTGCCACTCCCAACTAAAGTCTTCTTCTTTTCTTTCTTAAGTACTTCTAGACAAGACATGGCCACCTGTGCAATCTCCGGCCCAAATCTGAAAGACTGAAATGAAACAAGAATTGGTTGTATGGTATGATAGTATGTCTACAAGTTCATAATTTTTGTTGTTGTTTTTTTTTAATGTAAAATAATAAGTTATAATCTTTTTTTAAAATACTTAAAATTTCGAAATTTTGACATATCAATGCCTGATATCAGTGGTTGGTAACTTTCAGTAACATTACATAAAAGTGATAAAACATCAATGTTATAGTTGTAGCGTCATTCCACTCGAGTTGAGTTTCAAAACATTTCAACACTGATATGGTCACACAATAAGGCAATGTTTCTAGCTTTCATGATGAAAGAATATGATCAATGGTGTTCTTGATGAATCATTTACAGTACAATTAGTCAATTTATACAGAATCTATTTTATTCTATTCTGATGAAAATCATTGATATGATTGAAACAAGTAGACATCAATGAATTAGTTTAACCTATTAGGTGGTGATGTGTTGTTACTCTTTATTCTTTCCTGACTTTAGAATTTATTTCAGTTTAACTATGTAGGAAGCTATAAGCGTATAAACACACTTTCGAATCCATTCCTAGAACTAACCAGTACTGAACAATGAGTGAAAAGTTTCTTGCATAAGGAAACAACAGCTTGTCCCTGACGGGATTTGAACCCTAACAGCTAGTGATCCTGAGTTTACTAGTATGACATGTTAACCACTCAGCCATGCCACCATTCAGTGTTCTTTTTGAAACTTCAACCTACATTATTAAAGGATGGCCCAACAATAGTTATTTCAGGTACTATAGTGCAGTTTGAGTCATTCATCAACTACCTACAACTCCTTATCATAGCAAAGTATTAAGTGTCCTTTTCAGGATTTGAACTTATTAAGGGAAAGGTTTCGTTATTTAAAACTGGTATGGACATTACAATCACAAAGCTCTATCATACCATTGTAATCATAACATATTCAATCATGGTACTAACATGTACAAAATAAATTAAAGTAAACAAATATTAAAACTATTGAGGAAACAAATTTTACAACTTAAACTATAAACTAAAATGACTTAAAACTTTATTAATTTTATAAAAAAATTAACCTGTGTGAGATAGAAAATGGTGTCGGCATTAATCCGGTTCATGGCATTAACGGCACCGCGGAATGAGTAGATCTGCTGGTGCGGGTCTCCAACCAGGATCTTGCCCTGTCTCTGACGCAGTAGTATATCTGTTATAGCTGAAATAAAACAAGACCAACGCCTGATGTGTTAACACTCGCCTGTTAAAAATCTTATGTTAAAAAGGGACACGACTCCAAAAAGTTTGCTATCAGACTTTAGCCGTTTGTCTGAACAACTGCACCTTGTCATGATAAGCAAAGTATTCCAAGTTTGATGTTGATAACATTAAAAATGTTTAAATAATGAGCTATATTAAAGTTTTTGTACAATGAGATTGACAACAACATCACAGTGATCATAATAGCACAACATTTTCTTCGAAGCAGACGGTGTAATAATTCTACCTAATAAAGGTGTCAATTGACTGATATCAATTCAATTATAGATCTATGCCAATAATAAGACCTTTGATTTATGTATTTTAAAGTAATATTAAATTCAATCCAAATGTTTATCGCATCAAACATGTATATAAAGTGCATAAACAATTCATTGTAACACCAAAAGATTACATATCTTCTCAGACAAGATATCATACAACTATAGCCTCGCAAACCAATGTTTATAATGTACATTGCAAACTTAATACAGTAAAAAATACTATCCAAACACGCAAACATTTCATAGAGCTGTCCTTTGATACAAACATAAAATGTATATACTGTAAGAATCTTACATCAACGGCACGGTACAGAACATTATATTTAGCTCATAACTGTTTATGGCAGTAACAAGGCTCTGCTGAGTTTCTGCTGAACAGTTGCCCCAGAGCTAGATACGACAGAGGGTGTGATTCTTTTTCTTAAATATTTCATTTTAATCATATTTCAGAAAGAAATTTTGAAAACTAATATTTTTCATTTAGCACTTTTTCTTATAATAGCAACTTCATAACAGCACCATAAGATGGCAATGATATATAAACGGCATGTTGGAATGGTGTCATTTAAAGCAAGTGACTTGGGGTTTACGACAGGTTTTTCAAGCACAGACGTAAACAATAGTACATCCTGTCTGATATGCAAGAAAATATAATTCACACGCGGATCAATTGTACAAACCTGGTGTGAGATCCTGGGCTTCATCTATTAGTAAACAGTCATACCCTCTCAGTACTGGTTGTGATAACTGGTACAGTTTTAAATAGCCGTCATGTGACATACCAATTTTCTTATCATTTGGGTCTTGCATTTTCTGCCAAATGAACAAAGCATCTCTCACATATAACTGAAAGGAAGAAAATAGATGCATTAAAAAACAAGAAGCACCGCAATGCGACGAAAACCAGGTTTTCAACGACCAAATTTGATGTGACAGCAATCAATAGGTCAAATTGCACTGAAGTTATTGAGTAGAAGCTGAAAATTCTATTGTAGGCAAATGACCTTGACCTTGCTCCAAGATATCTAAGTGGCAATCCAAAGCTGCAACACAGCAAGTTTGGTGTCAAAAGGTCAAAGCAAACTTAAGTTATTACATGAAAACTGAATACTTATATATATATTAACCTTGATTACAGACACCTGGGTAGCAATCCAAAGCTGCCTCTTGATATAAGCTACCCATTCATCAAATTTAGTGTCAAAAGGCCAAAGCAAACTTAGTATCAGTGACCTTGACCACTGACATCTGGGTAGCAATCCCAAGCTGCCTCTTGATATAACCTACCCATATACCAAGTTTGGTGTCAATAGGCCAAAGCAAACTCAAGTTATTGAGCTGAAACTGAATTTCTATCTTTTGTAACAGTGACCTTGACCTTGATCACAGACACATGGATAGCCATCCCAAGCTGCTTCTTGATATAAGCTATACATACACTAAGTTTGGTGTCAATAGGCCAAAGCAAACTCAAGTTATTGAGCGGAAACTGATTTTTTTTATTTTTAGTAACAATGACCTTGACCTTGATCACGGAAACCTATGTAGCAATCCCAAGCTGCCTCTTGATATAAGCTACCTACACACAAAGTTTGGTGTCAATAGGCCAAAGCAAACTTAAGTTATTGAGCAGAAACTGAATTTTTTTATTTTTAGTAACAATGACCTTGACCTTGATCACAGACACCTATGTAGCAATCCCAATCTGCCTCTTGATATAAGCTACCTACACACAAAGTTTGGTGTCAATAGGCCAAAGCAAACTTGTTTTTGAGCGAAAACTGAATTTCTATTTTTAGTAACAGTGACCTTGACCTTGATCACAGACACCTGGGTAGCAATCCCAAACTGCCTCTTGATATAAGCTATCCATACACCAAGTTTGGGGTCAATAGGCCATAGCAAACTCAAGTTATTGAGCGGAAACTGAATTTCTATTTTTAGTAACAGTGACTTTGACCTTGATCACAGACACCTGGGTAGCAATCCCAAGCTGCCTCTTGATATAAGCTACCTACACACCCAGTTTGGAGTCAATAGGCCAAAGCAAACTAAAGTTATTGAGCGGAAACCAAAAGTTGACGCCCGCCCGCCGAGTTCAGCATTACAATAACCCGGTTTTCATTGAAAACCTGATTAACAAAACAATCTTCCACCCCTCATAAAGAGTTTTTTTTAAATTTGATGTCAAAGGTCAATTAAATTTCATATGGTCAAGGTCAAATACAACACATCAATATTAGCCACTCATGTTTTGTGTATATATTCTGGGGACATAAAAAAACAATTTTGTCTTTTATGTCATAAATCTAAATTCACACACTTTACTTTATACATATCATTTGAAGTTTCTAAGTTTTTCCATATAAATCACAAATTAATTATAATAATAATATAATAATCTATGCCGTACGTTCATAGTCTGCACTGTTTGCTATTAAGTCACTACACATCATGAAATTTTTCTCTAAAATGATGTATGCTTTTGTCCAGATTTAAAGATGGAAAAGTGCATTTGAAATATTTTAATTTTGCCGGGTTAAGAGTTAAAATATGTTTTTTACTTTTCCAAAGACTTATCTGTACAAACTGGTTTGACCATATATTATCTGATTAGTTATTTCTAACGGTATCTCAAAATAACTCATTTTACAAAACCGATCAAATTAACAATAATGTATTCAATTAATAGTAAATTAAGACTTTGAACATATTTACCCTTTTTGTAGGTAGATCTATGGTCTCCTTAAAACCTGTTTTCTCGTTAAATCGAGTATCTGGGACATGATGAATATCTATAGTAATATCGTCGGACGCAAGGAAGTTTTCAATGGTTGTCATGGTGAATTTGGCTTGCAAAAACAGGTTCTCTCCCTTCCTAGCTTGTAACGTTTGGGTTAGTGTATAAACTTTTAGCTGGAAAAGTTTGTGCCGATACCTATGTAAATAAACATTTGAATAATGTAGCTGGAAAAGTTTGTGCCAATACCTATGTGAATAAACATTTGAATAAAGTAGCTGGAAAAGTTTGTGCTGATATCTATGTGAATAAACATTTGAATAATGTAGCTGGAAAAGTTTGTGCCGATATCTATGTGAATAAAAATTTGAATAATGTAGCTGGAAAAGTTTGTGCCGATATCTATGTGAATAAACATTTGAATAATGTAGCTGGAAAAGTTTGTGCCAATACCTATGTGAATAAACATTTGAATAATGTAGCTGGAAAAGTTTGTCCCGATATCTATGTGAATAAAAATTTGAATAATGTAGCTGGAAAAGTTTGTCCCGATATCTATGTGAATAAAAATTTGAATAATGTAGCTGGAAAAGTTTGTGCTGATATCTATGTGAATAAAAATTTGAATAAAGTAGCTGGAAAAGTTTGTGCCGATATCTATGTGAATAAAAATTTGAATAATGTAGCTGGAAAAGTTTGTGCCAATATCTATGTGAATAAAAATTTGAATAATGAAGTGTATCAGGTAATAAAGCAGAGACACCATGATGACTTTCAACCTTGGATTTAGAAAAACCTGATCTTACAAACATGATTTCAGAAAAAAACTTTTTTCCATGACAATTTAGGTAAATTTCCAGCTTTACTACTGGTCTGTTTGTTTTTTACCACATGTTTGGTCATATTTTGGCTGTCAATCTATCTAACTGGCTTTCCTTGATAACTAAAAAGGAATTGCCAATTTCTCAACAAGTGACCGACTTATGATTTCAAAATCAGTTATGTGACCATTAGACCGAATATCTAAGATCAATTGTCACGTGGAAATTCTGCCTCACCAGTTTTTCAAACCCAGGACCCCGTGGATTACAAATTCTATGTTTTATTGCAGTAGAAAGACCTCAGCAATTAATTTCATACACAAGTCAGCACCAAAGTAGAACTACAGACCTTAAGTAAACTTGATTTCTTACATTTCATATTATCCCTTGAGAGATTACAATTTATTTTATCAAAGGACTATCACTCAACATATTATATGTCATAATGAAGTATACAACATACATTTGCACCTCCTTTGATATTACTAGACTATATGTGAATTATTGATCTTACAAAATACATATATTGTACTTTCTCATCCAGTGAAACATCTAAGAGTAAAGTTTCTTGAATATCTTTTTTAGAACAGATTATGCTTGGGCAGCATTTCTATTTTTGGCCATTGGTTATAAGTTACAACCTTAACCTTGAGGTTATGAAAATAATCATATCAAAAGTCTGATCAAAGGGATAAAAAAGTGGAAAATTTTCAAAGCACAAACCTTCTCCCAAAGCTCTGGAAAGCTAAAGAATGTCCAGTCCTGCATTCAACATTTCTTGGGAACTTTGTTTTTGCATATTCACAGACTGACCTAAAAGGCACAAAGAAAACAAAAGCAATATCACAAGATTTTTAACTTGGTTTTAACTCTCAATAATACACCAAAGGTAAGATGGTAACATTTTAGATTTTCTGGTGGAGGAAGATCTCAGGTACTTCTCCATGTTTTATTTCAGGCACAGCAGGTATGAGCTGGTATTTTTCTTCCAGGCTTACGATTGGTTATATGTTATACAGATTTTTGACATGTTATATGGCCCAATACAAATGGTTGTTTGCATACACAATCTGAGCTGCCAGATAAATTTATGATACAGTAAACTTCCTTTATTTATTTGTGAAAAGAACGGCATTACTTCATAAATTAACAGTGGCTGTTTCTTGTTTTCTAATATAAAAATTTTATGTTTCGCAAAATTCATTAATTTCTGAAGCATATTTTAGAGCTAATGCTATCTACAGAGAGAGCTGCAGTCTTTCACATTTTGGAGTACCTAGAAAGTTAACAAACTTAACAGGTATATAGTTATATTGCATGAGACCAACCTAACCTCTCTTTAAAAATATATGTAGATTTCCTGTTGAACATAAGGGTTAAATTCGAGAGGTAGGACATATTATTTTTATACAAATTATAGAGTTTTCCTAATTTAAGTTGTTGTTCTTTGTGGTTTTTTTGTTGTTTTTTTTTGTGTTTTTTTTTTTCAGAAGATTTTTTTTTTTCAATTTTTTTTTTAAGGATTTCACCCTTCTTTACCTTATTAAAAGTAAACCTTTCATGTGATCCATAATGTTGCTGATCTCCATAGTAAACTTTTCATGTGAATTTTGATCCATATGAGGCTGATCACCATTATAAATCTTTCATGTGACCCATATGTGTCTGATCTCCATAGTAAATTTTTCATGTGATCCATATAAGGCTGATACCCATAGAAAACCTTTCATGTGATCCATATGATCCTGATTGCCATAGTAAATCTTTCCTGTGATCCATATGAGGCTGATTGCCAAAGTAACTCTTTCATGTGATCCATATGAGGGTGATCTCAAATAATTTTATTAAATAAAAAAACAATTTTTCTAAATTTTACAGAGAAATAAGAAAAATCAAACTTACTTGTTATAGACTACAAGAAGAAATTTTTTGTCAGGCCGAAGTTGTGTGTACCTCACTAGAGTTGTTGTTTTCCCTGTCCCTGAAATACAATATTTTTCCACTTCTATTAATTTCATATATTAATTGGTAACCTCAAAAGAAGCTAATGTCAGATTCCAGATAAATGATTCGATACGATTTAATTTTGTGCAATTTTTATCAACATTAATGGCATCTTATAGACAAAAAATTTGATAACGGACAGCTCCATAAATGGAAACTGGACACGTTCATTTAATAAATACAGCAGTTTAAGGGTTTATTACTAATGCTAATTTCTTTGAATATTTATCATTTGCAGATTCAAGAGGTACATGCATTGGAAACAATTAACAATAACTTTCGTAATTAAATTACGAAACTAAACACAATGGCCGTTTTACCTTTAAATAAAATACTGAATGAAATATTAGGACTGAAGTAAAACAAAATAGGCCATGCCTTGCTGAATTTGGTAAATGAATAAATCATCGATAAAAAAATAATTAATTTATCAATCAAATAAAATATATAAACCTGCAAATGCTACAATTTTGATTATTTCGTATTTGCCTGCAGGGTATTTTACAATACGCAACTGCTCATGTGTAAGCCTAACACTGTCTGTTCCAGAGCTGCAAGTAAAATAATATGCATCTTCAAACAACTTTCTGGCAAATCTCCTCAGTGTAGTCAAAGTATGTTCTAGATGGACCATTGCTCAATGATATCATTTTGAAATCAAAATCCCTCATATTAACACTATTAAGTTTAACACAGGACAACTTCACTTCACAAACTGAGCATAGTAAGGGCAAACTCATATTAACTCTGTCAAGCTTTAATGGCAAGAGTTATTTCCCCTTTAACAACAAAAAAATATGTTACAGAGCAAGTAATAGGTAATATAAACAAATTCTTATGTTGAATTAATCTTTTCCTTACTAATAGATGAAATATTCAACTAAAGGGCTGATTTAGGAATTTAGAATCTGAACACTCAAAAGTGTCTGGTTTTCAGGTATGCACAGAACTGCATTCAATATGTATGAGCTCATCTACATTTAATTGAAAGAATTGTCACCTGTATTTAACTAAAGACTGTTGACCTCCCTTGCTCTCGGACATTATCGAATGAAGATCAGCACAACTCGATGATGAGGCATTCTCAAACAAGTATAAAGCATAGAACAATCTGTAATGCATTCTGAAAAATATGTTTGTTTAAGAATTTAGCAATACCTTTAATGCATTCAGTACTTTACAACCTAAATATTAAAATGCAGGTGAAACCCCATGTGCCACAGAATATTTGTCTACAATTATGAACAAGAGGGCCATGATGGCCCTGAAGTCGCTCACCTGTATATAGGCCCCCAGAGTGGGGCCAGTTTAAACCCCAGGGCTTTTATTTGAACAAACTTGGTAGACACCCATTACAAGATGTTTCATGCAAAACATCTAAGGTCTAGCTTGTTGAGTTTTTAAAAAAAAAGATTTTTTAAGCTTAAAATATACACATATAGTTCAAAGCAATGACACCCCTAGTTTTGCCCCCCAGGGCTTTTTTTTAACAAACTTTGAAGACACCCACTAGAAGATGTTTCATGCTTAATATCTAAACTCTAGCTATTTGTTTTATTTTCAAAGAAGATTTTTAAGTTTTTGCTATACACATATTAGGAAAATCAATGTCCCCCGAGCAGGGCCAATTTTGACCCTAGGGCTTTTATTTGAACAAACTTTGAAGACACTAAATGGAAGTATTTCATGCTTAATATCTTAACTCTAGCTTTTTGGGTTTTTCAAAGAAGATTTTTTAAGTTTTTGCTATACACATAAATAAAATCAATGACCCCCGGGGCAGGGCAAATTTTGACCCCAGGGCTCTTATTTGAACAAATTTGGTAAACACCCATTAGAACATGTTTCATGCTAAATGTCTTAGCTCTAGCTCTTTGGGTTCTTTAAAAGAAGATTTTATAAGTTTTTACTATATGCATATAGGGAAAATCAATGACCCCCTGGGGCCGGGCCAATTTTGACCCTAGGACTTTTATTTGAACAAACTTGGTAGACACCCATTAGAAGATGTTTCATGCTAAATATCTTAGCTCTAGCTCTTTGGGTTCTTTTAAAGAAGATTTTTAAAGTTTTTACTATATGCATATAGGGAAAAACAATGACCCCCGGGGCGGGGCCAATTTTGACCCTAGGACTTTTATTTGAACAAACTTGGTAGACACCCACTAGAAGATGTTTCATGCCAAATATCTAAGCTCTACCTCTTTGGGTTTTTTTAAAGAAGATATTTTAAGTTTTTTCTATCGGTTGCCATGGCAACCAGAGTTCTGCATGGAATTAAATTCTTTGAACAATTTTTAAAGGTGACCACCAAAGGAACATTCCTGTGAAGTTTGGATGAAATTGGCTCAGCGGTTTCTGAGGAGATGTCATTTAAAGTAAAAGTTTACGGACGGACGCCGGACGGACGCCGGACAAAAAGCGATCACAAAAGCTCACCCTGTCACTTTGTGACAGGTGAGCTAAAAAATAGAGAAAACTAAACACCATATCAATAGAGCTGACTTATTTTCAAAATACAGATCGAAGATGTCAACTCTTTGTTGCTATGAAGAATCAATCTTGACTTATTTATAGTCTATCTTGACTTGTTCATGGTTTATATTGGCGTATTCATTGTCAACCTTAATTTATTCATAATCTATCTTAACTTATTCATAATCTATCTTGACTTATTCATAATCTATCTTGATTTATTCGTAGTCTATCTTGATTTATTCCTAGTTTATCTTGATTAATTAAAGGTCTATCATGCTTGATTTATTCATAATAGTTTATTTTGATTTATTCATAGTTTATTTTGACTTATTCATAATTTATATTGACTTATTTATAATCATTAATGATTATACAAAACTACATAAAAACACAGTAGATGTAGTGTGCAACATTATAACCAAATTACCCATTTGAGATGTAATAAAACGTTATTCAGACAATACTGTGTTTTTATTGCGATAACTTTTATATCAAAACCAATGTAAATTAAAGTTTAGGGATTGAAAATTATAAGATTGTTTATAGGGAAATCAGGCTAAACATGGGAAAATATTCACAAATTTCAAAATATTACAAAAACATGACGATTACATTTTTATATATATTCATTTTGCATTAAAAATGAGTCAAAACAAATTAAAACATGTTGTAAAGTTTAATCAGATGTTTACTACTTGGACATGCGGTAATAATCTCATGCCTTAGTAGTATAGCTCGAATTAAATACTTTTTTCATTATCTGTTTATTACAGATAAAACCTTTTTTGAACGATTTCATTGGCGTATACGCCATTTTTATACGATCATGTGATAAGACTATCATCACTTGATTTGTGTGAAGGCAGTGGTTACTGGCCGTAGCGTAACCGGTGCGCGGAGTTTGCAAAATCTGAACTCTCTAACCACTACGCTACTCGGATTTACGTATCCAGTTTCACTTTTATTCTTCTATATTGAAATAAAAATGCAAAATGTAATAACTGAATAACTTGCACAACCTATTATATCATAATGGTACAACCGATTAATGTAAACTTTATCGTGTTGGACTTAAAGTAGTTTATGGTATCAACTGCTATTTATAAATCTATTGTCAATATCATGAAAAGGTGTATAGATCGATACCTGTGTAAACTCTACACGTACTTTAAACCTCTCAATGGATAGACTTATACTTCCTCATTTAAACCATTTTAAAAGCGACTAGATAGACAGCACTGCATATTTTAAATTAAAAAAATCATGGCTCAATCCAGGATAGACTTCAGTGCTTCATCTACACAGGACTCTGATGAAGTTCAGGAAATGTTTTGTGAACATTGTGATAAACATGACAAGCAATATGTTCCTGCTGAAGGATTTTGTGAGGAATGTTTTGAGTACTTGTGTGCTATATGTGTAAAATTTCATAAAAGATATATGGCCTCCCATACCATCAAGGATAAGGATAACATGCCACAGGATTTCTGTCTAGAGAAATGTTCTGTTCATCAAGATGAATTAGTCAAGTTCTACTGCCAAGCTTGTAAGAAATTTGCCTGTACTGAATGCAAGACACAAGACCATGGGAACTGTAGTATGGTCAGTCATTTGCCAGCCCTTGTTCCAGGGATTGAAAACAGCCAAGAAATCAAAGAACTCACTGAAAATCTTAATACGTTAATGAAGGATTTGGAAAATACAGAAAAACATGTGAACATAAACATAAAATATGTCACTTCACAAGAAACAAAGATATTAGATACAGTTATGGAAAAAAAGAAAGAAATATTGTCAGTGTTTGAAAAACATCAGAGAGATATAGTTCAAAACTTTGAGAAAAAAATTAAAGAAACCTTACAAAAACTTGAAGAAGAGAAAAAAGTGAAAATCGACAAATTACAAGAAAATCAAAGGAAATTAGAAAAGTTATTAAATGAAGAGGAAAATGAAATAAAGAAGAAAATTGAAATCATAAAAATGAATGACAACAAAATTTTGCAGACAATCACTGAAGAAACCACAAAAATGAAAACAAAACTAAACAGCATATCAACAGAGTTGGTGCATCATCAAGGTACAGATCAAAGATGTCAAATGTTTGTTGTTATGAAGAAAGGGCAGGAAATCATTGAACAATTGAAACCAGATGCAGAAAAACAATGTAAAAACAATTCAATTCATTATTACAAAGTAGAATGCAAAGCTTCTGAACAAAATATAACCAATTTACAAGACTGTGACAAATTTTTCACCTATCAAGAAATACATGAATCTGAAGTACAAAGAACTGCAAGTTATTACACAGATATAAAATTCACATGTATCACAATGTCATCTTTATGCTTGTTAAAAAAAGACTGTCTTCTTATATGTAACAATAAATATTCAAAACTAAATATATTCAAGGATATGTGGGTCAGTACTTCATCATATGAATCAATAGACCTGCCTTCCAACCCTTGGGCTGTTGCTAAAGTTAACAATAGCAAAGTGGCTATCACATTTCGTGATCTTGGAACAGTAAGACTGATAACATTTTCTAAGTGTATGACAGTGACCAACAATGAAGATATTAAAGTAGGAGAATGTTGTTGTGGTGTTGCCTATAGTAACAACAAGCTTATAGTGTCTTACATAAAGTTTCCAGCAACAGTGAAGATACTTAACATGTCTGGTCAAGTATTGAAAACATTTGATAAAAATCAGCATGGGAATTGTCTGTTTCGTGATCCTAAATACTTAACAATCAGTGCAGACAACACAGTTATATATGTAACTGACTTTGAGAAGGACTGTGTGATAGGTTTAACCTTTGATGGGAAAGTCAATGCCATTTATAAGGATGATCAGCTTAATAAACCATGTCAACTGACTGTTGATAGGTCTGGGGCAGTGTTTGTATGTGGATTTCAGACAGACAGTATGCATCAATTATCACCTGATCTGACCAGGGTGAAAATTCTACTGGATAAGGAACAAGGAATAAAATGTCCAGTAGGTGTGGCATACTGCCAGAATACAAACAGATTGTATGTGAGTCAACACTATGATAACATTAAAGTGTATGATTTATCACTGGAATAAAACTATTTCTATCTGAATAGCCTGCAGGAAATACTTAAAATATATTATATATAGAATTTCATTCTATATTTCTTCCAATTGCAAAAGGATTATTATGATGAATTAAAATAAAAGATGTATATATTATACTAGTGTCTTTCTTGTAGTGGTGTCATATTTATCTGTTTATATAGGTTTGATTGTTAGCCAATAACTAGAAAATTCAATAACTGGTAACCAGGCTCGTATTTAAAGCCAACAACTGAAGAAATTTTAATTTCAATATAATACATGTGTTTCTTAACATTTTGTTTGTATTTTATTTGTATTTTTCTGCCCTCACAGAATGTCTATCATGAAATGGACAATAGTCATTCCATAATAGGATATGTTTCGTAATTATTGTTGAGTACAACAAAATACAAACAAAATGTGACGTCTAGAATCTAAGAAATCTTTTATAATGATTGGTTAAACATTTAACATAGTTATTAATGTTTAAATGACAAAATTTACTATTTTTAGATGTCATGAGACAAAACTCATTTATATATAAACCATTATGAAGTACCATAAATTTTCAAAACAGATATATTGAAAAAATTTCCACTGTATTGATGTGTTTGTTTTTATCCTTTTCCTTAGTTTGTAAAATAATGATCTTTTCAAGACTGTATCAACTTAAAAATGAATGGAAAATACTGTCAAACAAGAACATGAAAAAACTATTTGAGCAATATCCATAGAGGTCCATCCAAGGACAATACTGTATAGTTTCATCACTAATAGCTAAGTGATCTGAAAGATGTTGTTTAAGTAAATATGAGAGAACGGGCACTTAAGATACTAGATAAAGGGTGATAACAACAGCATACCTTGAGCATGTTGTGATCATGTGAGCAAAAAAAAATGTTCACCTTTCAATAATGACGTTCAATTTGTCTTCATGTAAAACTGCTATTCATGTAGGAATAACCTGGCAACATTATGACCTAGTGTATCTTACCAACTGCTTTTATAAATCATATTTAAATACCACATCTTAAAAAGCAATAAATTTTAATGGATAAGATTACACTGCCCCTTTTTGAACTATATTAAACACAATTTAGGGATAGAAAGTTCTGCATTGGAAATTTAAGTTTGAAATGAAAAATCATGGCACAATCCTGGATAGACTTCAGGGCTTCATTTACACAGGACTCTGATGAAGTTCAGGAAATGTTTTGTGAACATTGTGATAAACATGATAAGCAATATGTTCTTGCTGAAGGATTTTGTGAGGAATCTTTTGAGTACTTGTGTGGAATATGTCAGAAGTTTCACATACAATCATACTACCAAAGATAAGGATAACATGCCACAGGACTTCCGTCTAGAGAAATGTTCTATTCATCAAGATGAATAAGTTTAGTTCTTTTGTCAAGCTTGTAGATATCTAATTGCAGAAATTTTATCGAATCTTGACTTATTCATAGTCTACATAGTCCATATTGATTTATTTATAATTGACCTTGACTTATTCATAGTCTTTTTTTATTCATGGTCTATCTTTACTTATTCATAGTTTATCTAGATTTATTCCTAATCTATCTTGACTTATTCATAGTCTATCTTCACTTATTCATAGTTTATCTTGATTTATTCATAGTCTATGTTGATTTAGTCATAGTATATCTTGACTTCTTCATAGTCTATTTTGATTTATTCATAATCTATCTTGACTTATTCATAGTCTATGTTGATTTATTCATAGTATTTCTTGACTTATTCATGGTCTTATTGACTTATTTAAAGCCTGTCTCAACTTATTCATAGCTTATCTTGATTTATTCATAATATACCTTGACTTATTCATAGTCTATCTAGATTTATTCATAATTTATCTTGACTTATTCATAATCTATCCTGACTTATTCATAGTCTATCCTGACATATTCATTATCTATCTGGATTTATTCATAATCATTAAGGATCATACATTACCACATAAAAACACAGTAGATGTAGTGTACAACATTATAACCTTATTACCCATTTGAGCTGTTACAAGGGCAACATTGTCGCAAAATATGCGATCAAAAAAGCTTTTGACAGAGATGTGGGCATTATAGATATGCATACAGGAGATATGCTCTGGGCAATATGCGGAAAATATCTGGATATTTTATCATCTCTAGTGACCTTGACCCTGCTAATATTAAGCTAAATTACATGTGTCACACTTAAACATGATAGTTATCATTTGTGCTACAATCCATCAATAAATGATGACTAAATGGTCCCTGTACTCTCTATGTGATCTTGACTTTGGTAGCAGGGACCTGGATTATGTGCGCAATAAGCCTCACAATGGTGAACATTTGTGCCAAGTTACATTAAAATCCCCCAATGAATGTTGAAGTTTGGCTCCGAACAAGCAATTTTCAATGACCTCTATGTGTGACCTTAGCCTTTAACCTAGGGACATTGCTTCTCATAGTGGGAACATTTCCATGATATTTCATTAGAATCTCACTATGCGTGGAGAAGATATGCTCTGCACAAAATTTCTAAAATTTATCGTCTTTAGTGACCTTGACCTATATTAACCTAAATTACATGTTTTACACCAGTTGTTTATGATAATGACCATTTGTGTTTCAATCCCTCAATAAACAATGACTAAATGGTCCAAGACACATTTTCATATTTTCATCTGAACTTTGACTGCTATGTGTGACCTTCACCTTAGCTGCAGGGACCTAAATTTTGCATTCGACACTCTGCCTCACAGTGGTAAACATTTGTGTCAAGTAATATTGAAATCCCTCTATGCATGTACAGGTTTTGCTCCAGACAAGCGTTTTTTCAATGACCTCTAAGTGTGACCTTGACCTTTGACCTAGAGACCTGGTTCATGTGCATGACACAGCTTCTTATAGTGGGGAACATTCTATGAAGTTTCATTAAAATTCCTCCATGTGTGTAGAAGATATGCTCTGGACAAATAAGTGGACACCGCCCTCCCGCCAGAGGTAAACTATAATATGAAATGGATGTATAATAAAAAGTTATTCAGAGAATACTGTGTTTTAATTATGATATATTTTATATTAAAACCAATATAAACTAGAACTGCCACTGTCATGGCTTGAATACCCCCGCATACCACTTTGTCAGAATCAACAGTGACCATTGAGAGCTCAAAGACAACCTCCCTGCAAAATCTGAGGTTACTAAGCCAGTGCATTGCTAAGTTATGTATTCTACATGCTTCAAATGTGAAAATGTCACTGCGGACAGGCATTCTTAAGCATTTGAGCAGACAAGCTTATTATAGTAAAATCCCTATGACCTTGACCTTTGACACAGTCATCTAAAAATCAAAATGGGTCATGTACTAGTCACAAACAACCTCAATACCAAATATGAAGACTGTTGACCAAAGCCTTCTTACGCAATTGACTGGACAAGCTTTTTTAGTCAAGGCCCCTGTGACCTTGACCTTTGACCCAGTGACTTCAAAATCAACAGGGGTCACCTAATGGTCATGATAAACCTTCATGCCAAATATGTAGACTGTGGGTCAAAGGATTCTCAAGTTATTGGGTGGACAAGCTTTTTAAAGTCAAGGCCCCTTTGACCTGGTGACATCAAAATCTAGAGGGGTCATCTACTAATCGTGACTAACCTCCATGCCAAATATGAAGACTGTGGGTCAAAGGATTCTCAAGTTATTGGGTGGACAAGCTTTTTGAAGTCAAGGCCCCTGTGACCTTTGACCTGGTGACCTCAAAATCAATATGGGTCATCTACTAATTGTGACTAACCTCCATGCCAAATATGAAGACTGTGGGACTACGGATTCTTAAGTTATTGGGCGGACAAGCTTTTCGAAGTCAAGGCCCATGTGACCTTGACATTTGACCTGGTGACCTCAAAATCAAGAGGGGCCATCTACTTATCATGACTTTCCTCCATGCCAAATATGATGACTGTGGGTGAAAGGATTCTTAAGTTATTGGGCGGACAAGAAAAAAACCGACGGACGCCAGACGGCCGGACAAGCTGATTCCAGTATACCCCCCTTACAACTTTGTTGTGCGGGGGTATAATTAAAGTTGAGCAATTGCAACTCAAAAAATTGTTTACAGGGAAATCATGCTAAAAGTTAAAGGTTAAACGTGCAAAACTATTCACAAATTTCAAAATATTACAAAAAACATGACAATTACCGTAAAATTTCTAATAAATGCCCCTCCCCGAATAAAAGCCCCCCCAGGCTTTTTGATATTGAAAAAAATCTGCTCATCAGTGGTGAACTCTTTAATAAATCCATATTTCTATTCAAATCCTTCAGAATCCATTTTATTTCATAGTAAACACAACAAGAGGGCCATAATGGCCCTGAAGTTGCTCACCTGTATATAGGCCCCCAGAGCGGGGCCAGTTTAAACCCCAGGGCTTTTGTTTGAACAAACGTGGTAGACACCCATTAGAAGATATTTCATGCTAAACATCTAAGGTTTGGCTCGTTGAGTTTTTTAAAAAAAGATTTTTTAAGATTTAACTATACACATATAGTTAAAAGCAATGACACCCCTAGGGCGGGGCCAGTTTTGACCCCATTTGACACTCACTAGAAGATGTTTCATGCTTAATATCTAAACTCTAGCTATTTGGTTTTTATTAAATCAGATTTTTAAGTTTTTGCTATACACATATAAGGAAAATCAATGTCCCCCGGGGCAGGGCCAATTTTGACCCTAGGGCTTTTATTTGAACAAACTTTGAAGACACTAATTGGAAGATGTTTCATGCTTAATATCTTAACTCTAGCTATTTGGGTTTTTTCAAAGAAGTTTTTTTAAGTTTTTGCTATACACATAAATAAAATCAATGACCCCCGGGGCAAGGCCAATTTTGACCCAAGGGCTTTTATATGAACAAACTTTGTAGACACTCACTAGAAGATGTTTCATGCTTAGTAACAAAACTCTAGCTGTTTGGTTTTTTTTCAAAGAAAATTTTTTTTTAAGTTTTTGCTTTACACATATAAGGAAAATCAATGACCCCCGGGGCAGGGCAAATTTTGACCCCAGGGCTCTTATTTGAACAAATTTGGTAGACACCCATTAGAACATGTTTCATGCTAAATATCTTAGCTCTAGCTCTTTGGGTTCTTTAAAAGAAGATTTTATAAGTTTTTATTATATGCATATAGGGAAAATCAATGACCCCCTGGGGCGGGGCCAATTTTTACCCCAGGGCTTTTATTTGAACAAACTTGATAGACACTCATTAGAAGATGTTTCATGCTAAATATCTTAGCTCTAGCTCTTTGGGTTTTTTAAAAGAAGATTTTATAAGTTTTTACTATATGCATATAGGGAAAATCAATGACCCCCGAGGGCGGGGCCAATTTTGACCCCAGGGCTTTTATTTGAACGAACTTGATAGACACTCACTAGAAGATGTTTCATGCAATATATCTAAGCTCTACCTTTTTGGGTTTTTTAAAAGAAGATATTTTAAGTTTTTTCTATCGGTTGCCATGGCAACCAGAGTTCTGCATAGAATTAAATTCTTTGAACAATTTTTAAAGGTGACCACCAAAGGAACATTCCTGTGAAGTTTGGATGAAATCGGCTCAGCGGTTAATGAGGAGATGTCATTTAAAGTAAAAGTTTCCGGACGGACGACGGATGGACGCTGGACAAAAAGCGATCACAAAAGCTCACCCTGTCACTTTGTGACAGGTGAGCTAAAAATTAGAGAAAACTAAACACCATATCAATAGAGCTGACTTATTATCAAAATACAGATGTCATTTAAAGTAAAAGTTTACGGACGGACGCCGGACGGACGACGGATGGACGCGGGACGAAAAGCGATCACAAAAGCTCACGCTGTCACTTTGTGACAGGTGAGCTAAAAACCTATGACCCCCCAGGGCGGGGCCAAGTTTGATACTAGGGACAAAATTTGATCAACTTTGGTATTGGGCCTTCAGATAATACAACATACCAAATATCAAAGCTCTAGGCCATTTACTTTCAGACCAGAAGATTTTTCAAGTTTTCACTATATGTATGTAATGAAAATCAATGACCTCCCGGGGTAGGGCCAATTTTGACCCGAAGGCCATTATTTGAACAATCTTGGTAGAGGTCTACTACACAATGTTTCATGACAAATATCTAATCTGTAGCCTTTGCCAAATCAGAGAAGAAGATTTTTTTAGATTTTACTATATACATATAAGTAAAACCCTATGACCCCCCGGGGCGGGGCCAATTTTGACACTTGGGACAAAATTTGAACAACTTTGGTAGAGGACCCATAGATGATACCATATACCAAAAATCAAAGCTCTGGCCCATGTACTTTCAGACAAGAAGATTTTTTAATTTTGTGTTTTTTGAAATCCTTTTCTGGCCCTATGACCTACATATGCAACAGACCGGAACCATTTGAACAACTTTGAAAGGGGACCACCCAAGGATCATTTCTGTAAAGTTTGGTTGATGTGCAGTCATTGGTTTCAGAGGAGATGTTGTTAATGTTCAAAAGTTGACGACGCACGACGACGCACGACGGACACAGGGCCATCACAATAGCTCACCCTGAGCATTGCTCAGGTGAGCTAAAAATGTGGCAGGCACTTAATTTTTGTTCTGATCTTATATGGATTTGATCATTCTAATCATGTTTAGAGGAAATTTTAAGGTAATATAAATAGAATTTAGAGTTAAACAAGAAAATAGATTTAAAAAGTTAGTTTTATTTTCATATATCATGGTCTACTCTAGTTTAAGATCAATGAGTAGAACAGTGTACATGTACTTCACAAGATGGCCAAAGCTACACAACAGACCGACTTACTGAATGTTATTTTGGGGCTTTTTCAGTCAAACAAAATAAAAACATCTACACATGTATTTATATATATCTAATTATATTCCTGAGCTTAACAACATGTTTTGACTTCAACATTGTTTACTCCCTTACCAGGGTTAATTAGATAAGGTAAAAATAGAACCCATATTTTTGTTTTTCTTTCATATTTTGTTTTTGCTTTTGGATGTTTACTTAGTCAGCATGAAGTTTCCATTGCTGATTTAGTACAAAATAAAAATTGTCAAGATAATAATTAATTTGAGAAATGGTTAGTAACAGAAGGATGGTCTGTTTATTTTTTTATGTAACATTGGTGATAATAATAATATGTTTTATCATAGGAAGTTGTTTCTTAGTTTGTACTTGATTTATTAAAGCTTGTATTGGTCTATCTGTAAGTGCTAGATTATCTGTTTTGTATCTCAATGCACTAATTAGAGGCTTAATAAATCAATGCATTAATTATACGCAGGATTTTCATTTTTATCTGAGGCAACTGATGTGCCAACAAGAACAGCCGATTTGGCCAATGGTCAACAGAGATATTTCAATCTACAGGCTGAAAATACAACAGATTTTAACAGCATTACAGCCAATGATATAGATCACCAATCTGTTAATAATGAAAACCCTGCATATACTTAATGAATCAATGCACTAATTTAGAGGCTTAATAAAACAATTCACTAATTAGAGGATTAATTTCCAATCAGGTAATGTTTAAGAATTAAAGCTTAATCAAACAAATTTTCTGGGCTATTTTCATCAATATCTAACAGTTAACTCAAAAAATACAAACCCATTCCAGACATCACAGGGTTTTGCCAATTTAAAAGCAAACAGGAAGGTTGCAATGCAGTACAGGCATTCTATGATTTCCTTGGACGTACACTGAGACGAACTGACGGAAAGACATTGTATAATCTCTTGTATATCATACACATTGTGAGCCACCAGAACTAGTATGGTTATCACTGACCATGGGTTTGGTTCCTGAAGTAAATTGTGTATCATATTTATAGGCAGTGTTCGAAATTAGCAGTAGTCCTATAGCCCCAGACTACTAAATTTCACCTCGGGCTACCAACTTTTCACAGTAACAAGCCCGACCAGGCTACTGCATTTTCAGAGGCAATAATTATAAACAACTGTTTTGAACCACTGAATCGTGCTAGTGAAATGTTTTTTGGGCTAGTGAATATTCCAATCTGGTTGTCCGACCAGCCTAGTCGATTCAAATCCTAATTTCTTACACTGTATAGGTATGTGATTTCTCACATATATGTCCAATACTTATGGTAGGTAGAATAATAAATATCTATCCTTTTCCTAAAATATAATGTACCTTATTCTTTTGACAGTGTTTTTTCTATTTTAAGACAGGGCCACTATATGTCTAATACACTAATTGATTCCTAATGAAAGAAATTACCTATTTCTCCAAAAATGGAGTCCAAAAATATCTAGTTACTTTACAAATTTCTTTGCTGCATCTTAATTGCTTTCTCCTCCAATTTATCCAACTTTATTATCTTTTTTTTTACTTATGAAGGTACAAGACACACTCTGGAGCATCAGTACTTGGAATTATGGCACTGTTCATTAATTTGGAAAGAAAAAGGGCAGGATAGCCCAATCCATAAAGAACAGATTCCCAAGGTCCTGCATTCGAGTCCCAGTCAGGCTGCACATTTTCTCACCCAGTGACAATTACAGAAATTCCCTATTTCTTGACCAGTTCCCCAAACAATCAAAAACTGTGCATTTTTGTCTGAACATGCATGATACAATAATTATATACCACAAGTTAGAAACATAATGTAATAAACATCAGTCAAATAATGCTTAGAAAGTGTGTACAGACTGGAATCTTGTGTTTTGTTGAAATACATTTACATAATAAATTGTTACTTGTTGCAAACAAATTTACTTCATGAGTTTTGCAGTCCTGCAATCTTTCATCTATGAGATCTTTGGCCCAACAGTACTTCTTATGCTTCTGAAGACACTGTAACATATTCCCAGCTGTGATTGGCTTAAAAGTTTTCATATACCTGGAATAGATACAGTGTAGCATATGGCAAAGAGTGATTTTCACCTGTCTTAAACATTTGCATGTGCATTTCAATAGCAGAAAACTTTTCATAGCTAATTTTGTCATAAAATGTATCTTGCTGACGGTCCACCTAACCAGTTATTACAGATTTCTCTGCAAGTGAACAACTACTATTTTTGTTATCCCACATTATTTCTGATTGAGAAGTGAGGCACTTATCACTTTCACTTTATTAGACTCACTCAATCTCAGAGTACAAGGACCTAACCAGCAACAATTGGATTACAAATCTGATGATCTCTATTTACTAAATTGAGCTAAGATGGCTATTCTTGAAACTAATATATATTGAATATAATAATTAACATAAAATGGTATCTTATTACCTGTGTACCTTTATTGGCTTTAAGGGTTAAAATGTTACCTGATTAAAGACAACAAATACATAGGAGGATGCTTCATCTCATGTTTATTCATTGTACTCTGAATAAATTCTTTGCTGGCTTCATCTTCAGACTTCAATTTATGATACAACTTCTTCCATGGAACAAACTATGAATATACAAGCATAAATTGTCTGATCTTGTAAAAATGGGTTCAACCTTATAACATCAGAGTTATAAAGTTGAATATCAAATCCTTATAACTGAGAATCACATAACTAACAGAATTGTATACAAAATAATGAATAATGAACTTGCAAACATTTACAATCATTTAAAAAAAACTGTACATTATATGTAAAAAAACATAAGACAGAATTATAATAAAAAAATACCTTTTCATCTGAAATAATATCATTCCATTGCAAACACACCCTGTTACTGTTCAAGCACAAGTCTAGTAAGGGAAGTTGACAAAAAATATTTTCAAGAACTTCAGGAGGAAGTCTCTCAAAGTAATTTATCTTTTCCTCTTTAGGATATGATCCTGTACCAAGAAGTCCATATGTATCAGACTCAGTTTTCTTTCTTTTGCTTTCAGAAATACTATTCTTACTGTCTACAGAAGAACTATCATCCATATCTGAATCAAATGCAGTGTTAATGTCAAAACTATCACTTTCAAAATATTTCGCACCTTCATTTTTAGATGCATTTAAAAATGGAGAGCTGACTGGTTTAGATTTCTTGCCTTTAGTTTTAACCTTTGGATCAAAGTCTTTAGCTGCTTGAAACAACTGTTTGATCACAGGATTTTCAGACATGTTTGATTTCTGGCTACTAAACTCCTGTGATGAGCAGGGACTGTCATCACTGATATATATACATGACATGCTATCTTTTGGTGAGAGTTTCTTAATTGGCGAGTACATCACAGTCCTTGAAGGTGATTCTTGAGCATTAACTGATGTTTCTTCTTTAGTCTTTTTTGAAGAGTGGTGTGAACATGATGGTGCTGATGGAGTGCTGGAAGACACAAAACTTCTTAAACTGCCTTGATTTGGTATTTGTTTGATTTTTCCTTTCTTTTCAGACTGAGATCTTTGAAGAAACATATCTATATTGTTCTTTGGCTTGACTACAGACTGAACATTTTGTTTATGATTTATATCATACATTTTTGATGCAGACACAAAACCTTGGGAGGAATTAACAGTAACAGTATTGAATTGCATTATTTCTTTTTTGTTACTATTGGATTTATCATTCGTAAGGTCTTCTTCATGAAAACTTTCAAATTTACGTTTTCTGTTTCGAACTACAGGGTGCAATCCTCTATTCACATCTATGTTGGCTCCCTTTTGGGAAACCAAATGGGGACTGGACAAGGGTAATGCTCCCTCGTCCGTATTAACATGATCCAAGCAGGCTTCTGAATCCATGTGTAATCTTTTGCGTTTTGATGTCTGTGATCTCTCTAAACTCATATCATCTACCACACTAATGGTAATCTATTATCTGCTCTCTACGTTAGGCTTGGGCTTATCACCATCGACATTTTCATCAGTTTCCGCGAGGTACGAAGTTCCACTCTGTTCTTCCTTCATTAAAGAATAAGAATGTGTATTCTTACAAAATTGAGAGAAGTTGCGTTGAGCTTTGTCTCTGTATTATTAAGGATTATATAGTAATGTTTACTTTATTGATTTATTTTTAACAAGAATCCGACTTTCAGTTTCATTTTAATTTCCAAAACAATCGCTTCTATCATATAAAATTGTGAAATGAAAAAAATATTAACACATTGTACGCTACCTACAGTAAGGCTATTTTTTCTTTAATTTCAATCACTGTTATAATTATTTTGAAGCAAAGGCGATGAAAAAAGGAGAAATTACGATTTTTTAAAAAAAAATTATATTAACTATGTAAGCGACCACCAAAACAACAACAACAAGAAATCTGTCAGATATTTTTTTTTCAATAGATCTACTGTAGTGATGAAACTTCTATAATCACATGATGGGAGATATAACAAACAAAAAGTCTTTGCTTTGCGAGCTGAACAAAAACCCTTTAGAAGTTTTCAAATCGAAGGTAATAAAAATTTATAAAAAAATCTCAGAAGAAGGTAAAGGTAAGCTGGTAAGGTAAAGATCATCTCAGAGACAGAGATGTCTTTTGCATAGAAAATATTTCATACATGTACTAAACAGTGCTGTAACTAACTGACTTACCCAACTCTATCTGGCCCCAAAAATTTCCACACCCTCAAACCATAATGTTTTCAATTTTGTACAGTAACCTACACCTGTCCAACATCCTGTCGACAAAGGTGCTTTGTAGGGG
Organism: Ruditapes philippinarum; assembly: GCF_026571515.1. Lineage (NCBI taxonomy): Eukaryota > Metazoa > Mollusca > Bivalvia > Venerida > Veneridae > Ruditapes > Ruditapes philippinarum. The sequence goes on along the minus strand of NW_026851933.1, from coordinate 314,371 downwards.
ATACTAGCGAGAGCAGTGCTAGGTTATAAGGTATAGTGGAACTAGGAATGACCAAAGATCAGCCACAATGAAAGTGACTTCTATTAATATTAAACTTAGATAGGGAAAATATAAGATCAGTAATCCAGGTGTGACCAGTTTGATCCCCTGGCAAACTGATTTATTTTTTGTCCCCCGCCTTTTCGAAGAAAAAAGGGGGATATATAAATAGGCTCTGTCCGTCTGTCCATCACATTTTGGTGTCCAGTCCATAACTTTGTCATTTATCAAAGGAATCTGAAATAACTTGGCACAAATGTTTGTAACTATAATAAGACAATGTGTCATGCGCCAGAACCAGACACCTACCTCCAGGGTCAAGGAAGCACTTGCTCATTCAAAGTCAACATTGTCTATTTGAGTGTATATGTTGTGTCTGGTCCATAACTTTCTTATCTTTTAAGGGATTTTGTAAATACTTGCCACAATTGTTCACAATAATGAGACGATGTGTCCTGCGCAACAACCGGTCACCTACCTCCAAGGTAATGGTCGAAGATTAACATAGTCTGTTACAGGGTAAATTTTGTGTCTGGTCCATAACTTTTTCATAGATCAAAGGATTTTGTAAATACTTGCCACAAAAAGTCACAATAATAAGACAATATGTCAAGTACAACACCTGCACCCTACCTTCAAGGTCAAGGTCACACTTAGAGGTCAAAGAGTTACATAGTCTGTTATAGGGTATATTTTGTGTCCAGTCCATAACTTTTTCATAGATCAAGAGATTTTAAAAATACTTTGCACAAATGATCACAATAATAAGATGATATATCAGGCACAAAACATGCGGATGCGCAGGCTGGTCTGGATCCAAGCTGGTCGCAAACCCACTATGTTGGTTTTGTCGTGACGCAGCTCAAATGTTGTTAACACTTTCAGGCAGATGAACTGACAGAAATAGCAAGTCATATGCCAGATATGTACCGACCAGATGCTAAACGTTACTTTCATCAAAATTGTGACGGTTTAATAGAACTTCTTGGATTAGAAAGAGATTTTGAAAATGTATCTACAGAAAGCAGCCTTGATACAGATACAGGTGGGGCTATAATTGAAATAACTGATAGAACAGTATTACCTGAAGTTAGCGAGACAAGTATTTTCAAGGTAGATGCTCAAACTGATACACACACCAATGGTTCAGATGTCAATGAAGACAAAAATATAATTTGTATTGATGAACTTAAAACATGTAGTAATCCTGAGTTGAGTGATGTGCCGAGAATGGCTGAAGCAAAAAAGATTGACAAGGATACATGTACCTTTGACCCTGCAAGAAATGTTAATATGATATCTCCTGAAAATAAGAAGAAAAGAACACTTTATCATGACGACCATTTGGAAATATTCTGTGAGTCAACTCAAGTGACAGAAAGAGAAATGAAAAGTAATGATGAAAAAAGAATAGAAATTAAATCGAAATCGAAATCCTTTGATGAAGGAACTAATGAGAGCTTTAACGCTGCAATAGTAAATAGAAATATAGATAATCTGTCTGGAGACATTGTAGATAATACAGAGAAAATGGAAACAGGTATGTATATAATCTTAAGACTAAAAAGTGTTTGCTAGAACCAAATTTAAACAGCCTTTGATAGCTATTTTAAGTCAGACATATTGGTTGAATTATGGACACTTTACAAAATCAGGAAACTAAATTATCAAATAACTAAAATATTTTTGTGTACTTCAGAACATATATATACGTGTATTTAACTTTTGAAGCAATTTTTCAGTCAATATTTATTATGTACATGTAGTTTAATTTAAACCTGTAGTGTAAGTTTATCAATAAAAAGTATGTAGTGTCAATACCCTCATTGGAACCTTATTAAAGCCTAGAATATACACACTCTAGGGGTGTGTTCTGTCAAATCTCTTAAGACCATATAATCAGTCAAATCAGTGACAGTCATAATGTTGATATTTGGCAATATTTTATATTTCAGTACCTGATACCAAATGTGAAGTAACAGAGTTGATCAATTGCATTCCAAAACTTGCACAGTATATGGACATAGACCCTAAAAATGTGACACTACTTAAAGGTTAATATTTCTTACAGATTTTACATTTTGCCCTGGTAACAAAAATTGATAAGCCTTAAAATTCCTTCTATCTATCGTCTGATTAGAAAATCTTCTCTTAAAGTTTTATGATATGATCTTGGCATCGCTTGTACTTGTTATCAACAATTTGTAGGTGGAAGCAGGATAAATTTTACAAATTTACAAATTGAATTAAGGGGATATGGATTGATACACAAGTGACATTGTTTAGGAAAAGTTGGTTTCCACGACCTAGCGACAATTGTTACAAACTCTGAACCACTTGTTCCTCTATTGTTACCAATCTAGTTAAAGAATCACATGTCTTCATTAGTTTTTTCACCCCAAGTTTCACCTTTGCACCCATTTCTTGGTAAGTTTGTGTAACTTTATTATGGGTTTTAGCATAATTTTGTATTTTGATTCTGTAAATTTCAAATTGACTGTTCTATTGTCAAAGCTAGACATATCTATTTAATATACAAATTTATCAGGTTATAGGTTGATTTATATATTTGATCTGTATTATTTAAGATGATGACCAAGGTGAGGATGATGACAAATGTATTCACATGTCTGTTGAGTTATCGGATGGGACAGTACAGAAATTTAAAATAGCGGGGTATATTCCAGGAATGCTTGGCCATGCTGCTAGTGTTACATCAGAAAGTGCTGAAACAGGAATAAATAACGCGGGACTTGATAAGAAGGTAAGGTTTTCTGTTTGCCTGAGCTAATTCTAGAGTATTCATTAACATGTTGATAAAACCTAAACATATTACTTGTTCATAACTTTTATTGACAAAATTGTGTCTCATTTTTTTTTTAGAAAATATATTAAATTTTTATTTTTTTTTTATACATCAAGTTGCATTTATAAGTCTGGTTTTTTTTGTATAGAAAAAATCAGATTTTTTTTGTGAATATTTGAGTTATTAGAACAGGGGTGTGATCTTTTGATTAACAGTCCTATAAAGACATACCTTCGCCTATCATTAACAACAGCCAATCCTGTATTGATTTCAGCTATATTAATGTCAATATTGAAATTTTACTTGTTTTGAAGGGAACACCTCATTGTGGTGATGAAAGGTGATAATGTAAATGATAATTCAAATTTCAATATTTGTAATGATACAAGGCTTGAGGAATGTTGTTTGTTTGTCGGTTTTTTTTTTGGTTTTTTTGCAAAGCAATTTTAATAACCATTGTACTGATGCATATAATTATGTAATTAAAATTTATCTATGTCTTAAAGACACTTTACCACACTGCAAGACCTTGGCTCTTTATTTGCATTGATATGATAGCTTCTGTTGGTTTTTTTTTTTTAAAGAAAACACCTGAAAATGTGGTCACGAGAGATGGTACGGGAAGAGATCGTTCAATATTGGGTAGAAGATTACGTACAAGGCCGCATAAAGCTCCCGTCATCCGTAGAGGGCCAGGTCGGCCAAAAAATGAAAATATCCCTGCACCAGAGAAGAATGAGAATGGGGAGATGTTTTATAGATGTGAGGAATGTAAAGCTAAAGTGAAGACTTATAATGCTCTCATAGGTAAGTTAAAGCTTGATAAATGCTGTCAGGTTTTAAAGCCCATTTAGCAATATAATAAGTATAATAATTATTAAGTCATAATTATTTAGTTATGACTTTCACTTTAAAATGACCTTGACATTCATGGTCAAGTTATTGAAAATAAAGTTTAGATTGAAATAACTTTCTATTAATAAATAACACTTTGATATGACAACACCAAGATTTTGAATTATTAATGTTTGACCCTGGTATGTACATGACCTTAACTGTCAAGGTCAAATTTGAAATTTTTATTAAATCTCTACTTAAAAAAAATGATGTTTTCTTTCAAAAGCCTTCACTACAATGGCCTTCTCCGATGTGATTACTTTTAAAAATGAGAAATAAGTCAAGCATGACTCCATCATAGTGATGGTTCTTGTTATATAATAATGATGCTTGTAAGAAAGAATGTACTGGTTGGGGACCACCAAAACCGGACAACCACCAAACCTGGACGGCCCAGAAAATGCTTAATTTAGTATTTTCTTTGTTCAGTGGTTGTCAGTCACTTTTTTATCAACAATAAGTGCATGTTTCTATTAAAATTAAGTAAATATATATAAATTTTAACCTCCGTAAATGGTAATATTTTAATGCATATTTCAAGAATGTTGACGTTGAAATTCGGGGGTCAAGAAAGCAATGCCTGACCTCATATACCAGCTATAATTATTTGCGGAGTGAATAATAGAATATCCAAAACTTCAGCATTTGTTGCTGACATATTGTAAATCAAAAATTAAAACACCCAAGCTTTTATCTGAATTAAATCACATCATGTACATATCTGTCTGGACACATGGTACTGTAGTGTAGACAATTTAGGTAATTTTGATACCCTCCTTGTCCAGCCTCAGATATAAGTGTTAATAGAATCAGAAATAAACAAACTAGTTTGTTATTTAGGAGAAGAACCTAGCTGAACTGTGTCAAATATTTTGGTCTCTACGTTAAAAATTATGAAATCTGTATGGAAAAATGTTTCAAAAGTGTCCGGTTGATGGTCTCCGACCAGTAGCCAATTCAAAAAGTAATTGTTAGTTACTTTTTCTATGTTTTAGTCCACATGAGAACTCACACAGGTTCTCGGCCATTCCAATGTTCATTCTGCAATAAATCATTCACTACGAAGGGAAATATGAAGGCTCATGAGATGACCACACACAGTGACAATAAACCATGGAAATGTGAATATTGCAATAAATCATTCAAGGAGAAAAAAGTGTTGAAGGTACATGAAAGGATTCATACTGGGGAGAAACCATACAGGTACACTCATTGCCATTGCTCAATGTCTGAAATGGACTTGTCCAGTTTCCATTTTTGGATTTCTCCATTATCAATTTTGGGGATATCAAGATGAAAATTCAAAGTTAGTCAACAAAAACTAATTACATATACTGGTGGCAAGGATATTCTCTCTTGGTTCCAGCAAGGTTATGTAATAATTTCAGGCCTGCCTGCACAAAATGACTTAACTTTAAAGGGGCGTTCGTGGCCGACTGGTTACGGTTGTTGACTTCAAATCACTTGACCCTCACTGCTGTGGGTTCGAATCCTTACTGGGACTTTGGATTCTTTCATGTGAGGAAGCTATCCAGCTAGCTTACAGAACGTCGGTGGTTCTATTCAGGTACCCGTTCATGCTTGAAATAATGCAAGGAAGGGCACCTGAGGTCTTCCTCCATCAGTAAAGCTGGAATGTCACTATATGACCTATACTGTGTCGGTGTGATGTAAAACCCAAACAAACAAACTTAACTTTAAAAACTCTAAAATTGAAAGTCAGTGATACAACAAGCTCATAACATAAATCAGGAAGAGAAAGAAGTATATCAAATACCACTGTTTACTTGCTTATAACATGCCTAGAGCGAATTTGAAAGTTGTTTGATAAAAACTTTGTTACTCCCAACTCAAAGTTCTAAAATAAATACTTTTTTTATGATACTTTAAAAGAAGGTCTCTTGTTTTCTTCTTCTTGATCTTTTTGTAGTTGATTCCAACTTGAATTCTATATAAACACCCCAAGGATATGTTGAAAATTTACTGAAACTGCCTTCAAAATCGGTTTATTTTGTACACACAAAGTGTACTTACTTAACATGTTTAGCAGTGAAACCTGTGTAATTGTATCACACTGTGACCTGTGTAATTGTATCAGAGAAAAATCTATTGTTTGTGTTTCAGATGCAGTATTTGTGATAAGGCTTTCTCACAGAGGTCTGTGATGTTAGAACATATGTTTACACATTCCAACAATAGACCACACCTCTGTGATTTCTGTGGACAGGGATTTAGAGGTGAGCATATTTCTGAGTGAAAGTTTAGATAATTCAACATTGTAAACATCAGTGGGTTGGTTACCATGTCCCGTCCACCCTTGGGAAAAGAGTAAGAGAAATGAGCTGTGTTTTTTACATTTTGTCTGTCCCAGCACTGATAGGTCAAATGTGGTGGTTGTGATTTGGTACCAAATTGACTGGGAATATGGCCAACTGGCAGAACCAGGCTTTTACCATAGGCAGACCATTACCAGGTCAAAGTCCCTGCTAATTGCAAGCCAAAGTCAAAGTGCTATTCCCTGTCAGTGATAGTGTGGTGGTTAAAATTGACTAGAGCATATGTTAAAGTCACATTAAGCCTCAAGAATGAATGATTACATGATTGTATTCTCTAAAAAACAAAAACTGTGTTTAATGATATTTTAATAGAGCATCACATGGACTTGCCACGTGAAAAAGAGATTTAAGAAAAAAACACTTAAATGTTATCAAAATTCTTGATAATTTGAAACTATTAATGCTTTGTTGCTAATCAAAGCTCTTGAAGACCATCAGATGTCCTATGTTTGTCTGTTTGTCCACAATTTCTTGCCTAAAATTATTCGGCCAATTTTAATCGAACTTTACAGGAAAATAAATTTTGATAGCTATCACACAGTTTTCTTTTAGTGAGATTGGTTGTCATTTTGTCAGCCCTGATTTTCTTTGCCAGCATATTAATTAAGGAATACAAGTTTATAAATTATTCTTTTCCAAAATACAAAAAAAATTACAGATAGAATTGGTGACCCTGTTCTCAACGGCTTAAAACATACTGTTTTTTGAAGAAATATTTTTGGATACGGCGATCAGAAGGAAATCGAAACTGAAAATACAATATTCCATGAGATAGACTTCTGTAAGGTCAAATCCATTACCAAAAATCCCGCAGATTAAGGATGGGAACTTAGTACATGTTGTAATAATTTGATATGTATATTAAATTTTAATTATACATATATTCTCCAAATTTCAGGATTATCATCATTAAAATCTCATAAAAAGAGGCATATTGGTAAACGAGAATTTCAGTGCGAGTCTTGTGAAAGGGCATTTGTGTGTAAAAGTAAGTTTCTTTATTTGAACCTGACTATTAACTAAGCATAAAGTTATCTTAGAGATATAACTTTTTGTGTGTTTGTTTTGTTTTTTTTGTGTTTTTTTTTTTATTATTATTATATATATATAATATCTTATTTAGAAATGAATTAATCAAATGAGTTGACCTAGCTTTGCTTAGTTCTAATCAAGACATAATATAGGTAGAGCTTTAATCATTAAAATAATTTTGCTTTTAATCAAGGAAACAAATTGACCTATCCTTAATTGTTCATAGAATGTCAGGTAGTTAAGGTGTTTCCACGTTGTCAACCATGTTTGATTTTCACTGAGTGTCCAAAGTGAAAGTAAGCCTTTTTCCGTAAAAAGACAAAGCTCACAATGTAAAATGATGAACACTTTGCAAAAACATCTCAAAGGCTTTTCAAAGGCTATGCATTAAGGACTAGTATACAACTACCTGTATATAAAACTGAAAATATAACAGAAAATATTTACCTTGAAATTAATGCTAAATTTCTGAAGACCAAGTAAAATCTTTTGTAAGGTTTTATGCACATTCCATGAATGGCCAATATCCTGTTTAAATTTTGTTGTGGTGCAGACAGATGCTATTTTAGCAACACACACAAAGAACTTGAAAAACATTAATCAAAATAAAGCAATTTCTCTGACCTTAAAAAAATGGCCTCACGTTATGAGTAAGAAAGTACATGTAGTGCAAAAATAAAAGAACATCTCATATACATGGCAAACAGACTCACTTCACTGTTTGAAAAAATAAATGTTGAATTTTAAAATTTGATTGCTATTTTCATTATACTTGAAGTTTATAGATCAGAGGATTGCATTCTTGCACTAAATTTTTACACACAATAATGGAGGCCATTTGCTTTGATGGACAATTATTTGGACTCTCGTAGTGAAAATCAAGCATGGCTGACAATGTGAAATTACTTTAATTAAGGCAATAAGCTCTGTGTTTTTTGTTGATTTTCACAATTCTCTACAAATATGTATCTGTTTTGTTTTTATATGTGCAAAAAAAATAAAATTTTATTTAAATTTTCAACATTTTATGATTGGTTAGGATTGGTAAGGTAAATTGAAGAACTATTATGACTTATGAATTAATGTCTTTTATTCTATTACAGATGACTTAAAACGTCACATGTTGACACACACTGGTGATAAGCCCTATACCTGCCATATTTGTCTGAAAGCATTCGCTCGCCACTCATATCTGAAGGAACACGTAAATCTGCATACAGGGTCACGACCTTTCACGTGTACTGAATGTAATCACACGTTTTCTGACTCAATGTCCTTACATAGACACAAGCAAAAACATGTCATGGGTGAAGCAAGTTTGCTACAAGAGGACGTTAATGAGGCAAACAATGAAACTAGGGTGACTGATGATAACATTCCCACTGCTGGTATGGAGCAAAGCTTAACTTTAGAAATTCCGGAACACGTGACGTTAAGTGGCGAAGAAACGTCTATTCAGGTTGTTGTTGATGAAAATACAAGTGTTGAAGATTTTCAAAAGCTCCATTCTCTGTTGCTATCGGCAACCGGAAATGGCGAGTTAATGATGAATTCACAGGATGCTGCAAAACATCTGTATCAAGTTTTATGTGTTAACCCTGATACACAGGAAGTTTTGGGACATGTTGAAGGTCAGGAGGTCATTGTTGAAGGTCAGAGTGCGGATGTTACAGAAATAAATTTACAGTATATTTGATAATATATTATTCATAGAATGAAAATAAAAGAAAGTATTATATATTTTGTTTTGGTTTTGAAATGAAAGTATTTCTCCTAGTATTTTCTTTGCAGTATGATTGTCCTTATGAGACCTCAATGGCCTTTTCATGTAGGTCAACTGCCAAGGTCAAAATATGCTTGAATGTGAAGACCATTTCTACTCAATAACCAGAGCAATTTTGAATACAGAGCTGTTAAACTTTAACAGGTAATTGCCCTTATTTAACTAAGGAAGCATATTAGTTTTTGGTCTTGAAAAGACAAAGGTCAATGTTACAGTATTCTTAAATCTGAAAATTGTTTCTGCCAAATAATTGGAGTACCATTTAACATAAAACTTTAAATCTTCATATGTTAGGTGTCCTAATTGAATAGAAGACTAATATGGCAATTTTGCATTGGTGGGTCCTAGGTCAGGTTCATAGCATCCTGTAATCTGAAAACTTGGGTACTTTTTTACACACAGACTGAGGATTTCATTGGAGCATTGAGTTGAAGACCTTTTTTTTTCATCTAAATTGGTCAAAATTACAAGGACACTTAATAGAAAACCAAGCTGAACATCATTTTTGAAATTCATCCGTGGATATATCGCATACTGTAGAAGTACTTATTTCTGCAGGCTTAATACTTTTGAGATTTTTATTGAAACAAGGGGGTCTTTTGAGCCCCTGCAAACAATTTTTTTTACTTCTCACATTTTGAATTGTTTTATTAAGGTATTAAACAGATAAAAAAATTATGTTTATTGCAGTCTGAAAAATACAATGCAAAACAAGTGTTTGTTAATATCGGGAGTATTGAAATTAGATCTAACAGTGTCCCGTAGCTACATGTACATGGAACAGTCCCAGTACAATTGAAGTACATGTAAAGATGATAACACCCAACATGCCAATGTATTGTAGAATAACTCGCTGTAGAAAATAAAGAAACATGCAAATGACATATACTGTACCAAACTCCTCACAGTGATTACCTCCCTTGGCAGAATTGTAATCACTGCCTTCAAAGACGTCACATGATGATGAAAGTCACATGACGTAACGTCGAAATTCAAATGTAAATATCGACCGTTACAAAGAAAATCTAACGTTATTTTTCTCTTTCTGTTTTATTTTTAACTTTTGATGCCTACGTTCGATATAGTTTATCAAATAATTATCGAAAGTATACAAAATAACGAAAAATAAATTCAAAAGCTAAAAAATATAAATATCAAAATATCGTCTCGGTAGAAAATAATCTCATAATTTTTAAAATTATTTCTAAATATTCATATTATTTATTTATTTATTCATAAACATTGTTGAATAAATGAGAGAGAAAACTAATCTGATAGATAAAAGCAGTAGATAAAACAATTTTTGAAAAAATATAGTATATCAGAAATTCTGATATATCGGGACCTTGGTGGCAGAGATCTACGCCGAAGAATTAAGGGGAGATCACTGTGTGGAGATTGATACAGTACATGTATCAACTTTGAGCTTATATTTCCGGGGGTGGGGGGGGACTTTTCAAGAGGACAAAATTCAAAATTCCATTGTTTCAGGCATGAGCAAGCACCTGAGTAGAACCACTGATATTCTATAAGCTAACTGGATAACTTCCTCACAAGAAAGAATCCAAATTCCCTCCCGCAATTCAAACCTATAAACCTATAGTAGTAAGAAGCAAGTGATTAGAAATCAACAACCTTAACAAGCTCTGAGGCCCCCGGCCTTTATGTAGATAATAAATGACTTGATAAAAATGATAGAAGTATATATGTTAAATTGTAATTGAAATCATACCTTGATACCAAGTTTTTGACATTTCAGAGCAGGCAAATGGTCCAGTAGTTACTTGTTTAGCTCATCAAAGCTAAAAGGTCAAAACTTTTAATATGTGGTATATAACATCATCTAGAGTTCACTTCAAAGCTTATTTAAATTATGTCTCTAGGGTAAAAATAACCAGTTGGTCATGGGTTAACCTAAAGTGTAAAAAAAAAAAAACGCTTTTCTGTAATCCCCCAAGTTCTAGAGCTTACATATTTGGCATGAATTATCTAGTAGTTCTCTACCAAAATTGTTTTAATGATGGCCCTGGCATCAAAATAGCCCTACCCTGGTGGTTTTACTTACATGTATCTTGTAAAACCTTTAAAAAATTTCTCTGAAACTCTGGACAGGGCTTGAGCTGAAGAGCTTAGATTTTGCTTGAAACTCAAGTGCTTTGAGACCAATGATCTTCTTGTTGAAAACTTTCAACTAGCTGTTCCAAATTTGAAGATTGGTAAATCCATCACACAAAAATCCAGCAGATTTAAGACTTGTACTGTACTTACGAGAATCAGCAACTTGCTCCCGTAGAAGCCACTAACTCTCCGAGACAAAACAGTACTTGGCTAAGGAAACTACATGTATTGGTACTACAAAAGATCTCAGAAGACTGATATTATTCAGATATATTTATTTACAGTTTCATATCGTAACAAGTTAATGGCAAACAAAATGGTTGAACAACGCATTTCACAAACATTAGAGCCGTGTCACGACAAAACCAACATAATGGGTTTGCAACCAGCATGGATCCAGACCAGCCTGCGCATCCGCGCAGTCTGATCAGGATCCATGCTGTTTGCTATCAGTTTCTCTACTTGTTATAGGGTTTGTAAGCGAACAGCATGGATCCTGATCAGACTGCGCGGATGCGCAGGCTGGTCTGGATCCATGCTGGTCGCAAACCCGTTATGTTGGTTTTGTCATGACACGGCTCATTTATTGTATTTATTTCAATTTAAGTAAAGCCTGCTATAAGAATACATATTAATGTTTTACAATCTTTTTAAGTTTTTAACAAAAATTGATAATATTAAAATAAATGACAAATTAAAGTGATTACTGTAACATATGCTAAAAGTAAGCATATTTGAAAATGACAGTCCAATAAAAACCTGCACACAGATATATAGAGTTTAAAGAGGAGACGTCACTTGGGAATTCAGAAAATTTAGCAAAGCTAAGACAGAAAGAGGGTCACAAAATATTTTATCATTTCATAGATTCTTTTTTTAATAAATTTTTTCCAAACAAAGAATAATTTTCTCCCAAATTTTCTAACATACTGCTGAAGGAATCTTTTTCTGACTTGTTATAGAATGATCTCAATGGTGTCTTTTAAAGCAGCATGCCACCAAATTCAGGCTAATTTTCATAGTATATTCAAGAGTAAATTATAGTAAAATAAACCAGATAAACAATTTACACAAATTCAACTTGAAATCCATGGTATTTACCAAAAAGAGGTCAAACTATGCAAAATTAGACCATACTGTGTATAGTAGAAGTTTGTTAGTTACACAGTAGAAATATTAAAACCAGTCATTAGTTGCAAATAAGATGTAAATTATTACGTGAATCATTTTTCTTGTCTTAAAAACTTAGTACATGTACATTTTTCTCAAGTTTGATATTCTTGCCATATTTTGGCTCATCTAGATGACATGCAGCTTTAAATAAAGATAGAAAAACTGCTTGATGTAAATACCTGAAATCAGTTCCTTATATAGAGACTTTGATGTTTCATGTAGAACCTGATAATGTACAAATGTCATTAAACAAACATAAATATTATTTATGATACCACATTCCTGAGCTTAGTTAATAACAAATCAAAACTTTACCTAACATTAGGTGCAAAGCTAAAACTCTACCTAGCTAAATACTACATGTGCACACAACAATTTCTAGTAAATGTAAGCTGAATTACCTACATGTACATACATCATACATTTCAACAACAATTTCCACAAAGATGTAGCAATATCCTCTAATGTTTCTAATGGAATTTATGTCATAAAAAACAAATGACATCATGGAATACAATGACCTCATTCTTTGTGCTGAGGTCACTTTATGACATCATAGTTTTCAAAGAAGACACCATAATTTTCAATGATGTAGCATTAAATGATACTATAATATTCAAAGATGTACATGTGATAGTTTTCAAAGATGAGATTACAATTTTCAAAATATAGTGTCAATAATTTTCAAATTTGAAATATTTTTGGCATCATTAATTTAAAGAAACAAATACCAATATGGCAAATATCTTTTCAATAATCCTAACTGTTAAAATATCTAACAATAAGAATAAAGAAAATAAATAAAAATTATTCATATACAATTTTTATACTATACATGTAGCTTACCTATATAAATAAGACACAACAGGATTAATATATTGAATCTGTTTAGATATTAGATTAATAAAACACTGTCGGACGAGTCCATTACAATCCATTTAAAATATAATATATTTACCTTAACCACACTAAATATCTTGAATGGACTTTTCCATCTTTCAATCTGGGGAAAACCATTCATAAATTTTAGGGAAAATATCAAAATATATACTGACTGAATAGAAAGAAAACAGTGAAGACCATGATTAGATGACACGAATATGGCGCCTGACCTTGGTCTGCACTGGTTGCTTGGATAGAATCTGTTGCCAACAACAGTATGAAGATAATAAAAGTTCTTGTTCACATATGAAATAAAGAAATAAAAAATATTCTTCAGTACATTGATGAAATATAAAAAAACAAATTCTTGAACTATAGATTTGGCAGTTTTTTATAGATGAGAAACAAAACATGTGCAGTGTTTATATATAATTATATTAAAGATTCTGTTTAACCTAACTTTTTGTATACTAGATGCCATTATGGTAGGCATATGCCACTGGTATTGAGACATGCAAGCCTGTGCATCAAAGCAATATGATCAGGCTTTAGGGAGTTTTCATAAAATTCATGCAAAAGAATAAAAGAGCAACTGTCTCAATGTGCTCGATTCACTTCGGTTTTTTTCTCTCCAAAAAGTAAAATCATCACATATCAGGCGAGCAGTGGCCTAGTGGTTAAGGTGTCTGCCTCTCAACTCAGGGATCATGGGTTTGATTCCAACTCTGGTCAACACTACAGTTTTCTTGTATGACACCAATACTGGTTAGTTCCAGAAAAAACAACTTGAAAATGTTTTATATTATTTGCAATAGCTTGTTTTGCAATTAAGCTTAAACAAATATGTTTTACATATATTTCATCCTTCTGAACCTGTTAAAATACTTGGACAGAAACTCGTGAGCTAAGATAAATATCTAACTCAAATACTAAACAGGTTGCTTTTTATAAGAGCACCAATTTGAATTAAAACATCATAATGTCCTTCCATGTTGTTTCAATACTTTCACCACAGAGAAATTATCAAATTCATTATTACATTGAAAAACATAAAAAAACCTGCAATAACCTAAGTATAAACCAACTTTCTCAATAAATTTTGAATAAAAATATACCGAGTTCATCCTCACAACCTTCATTATAATCTAATACTGGCCACAACAAATTACCGGTAAGTAAAATATTACTTTAATAGAACAAGTCGAAAATCAGAAAACATTCTGATGTTTCAGCAAATTCTGATTTTCAAAGTTTGTTTGTCACAGTTTTTATCCATTTTAGGCAAATGCCTTACCTGAGATATTAGCACTTTATGTCTTAAAATGTCATCCTCAATAGTTACCTAAATACATTCTGTGTACTGACCTACATTCATATAAAGGTCAACCAAAAAGGTCAGTTATAGCAAGCAACCATCCTACACTAACCATCCTACACTTATCAATTACCTAACCTTCTGTATCAGAAATGTTATCTTCTCTATCAATGAAGTTACCCGCAAGATCAATCATACTATCTCCTTACAATTAATAAGCTTACAAATAGATGGTTTGTTTTTTTGTTTGTTTTTTTTTTCTCGAGAGAGCAGTTAAATCATATGGCAGCATTCCAGATTTACTGGTTGAGGAAAACCTAATGTACCCCTCTTGCAATATTTAGGCATAAGTGGGCACCTGAGTAGAACCACCAACCCTAATAAAGGAAGTTTGATAGCATCCTCAAATGAAATAATCCAAAGTTCCTGTGGCAGGCTGTTGAGATTCAAATGCACTGCCTAAAGACCCACTGGCAAGCGATTCCAAGTCTGAAACCTTGACTACCTGGTCATTGAGACCTCATTGTCCCTTTCCAGTCAGAAATGTCTAAAAAGTAACAATAATGAAAAATAAAATAACATTGTCTTTGCTTACAGAGCATTCCAAAACACAAGTTAATTAATACTATTACTTGTTTAAATAGGAACAAAAAAACAAAGGTTTTTATTTACAGACATATGGACAAATGTGGTTGTTAGTTTATGATGCTCTCTTACACAAGTGTAACTGTACATTTTATTGAGTCTTATAATTGATGAAATCTTGGTTGAGTAGCTTTCTCTACAATTCTCTACAGAAAACTATTTTACCATTTGAGCAAAACTTAACAATGGACTATGGTGTTTTATTATATAGATGATTAACAACAAATAAGGCACAATCACACAATTTTAAAAAAAAATCTACACTGATGCAATGTAGGATTTGCAAGAAAAAACAAAAAACTGAAAAAATTCAAACGGGAAATTCTTTCCATGTGCAATGTGTAAAAGGTGCAAAATGTAATAAAAGCTCTAATATTAACCAAACATATTAAGGGTGTGGTGTAAAACCAGTTGTAACACATTCTTTATGTCATATGGCTTTCATTGGTTTTGCACAAAATCCACCCTAAATACTTTAAATGGACTTATCCATCTTTCAACCTGAACACAACCATTCATCATTTTAGTTTATACTTAAAAAAAATAGAAGAAATTACTCAATAGCAAACAACGCCGACCTTGACCATCTGGCAAATCTGTACAAAGTGATCTTGGTCTGCACTGGATGCATGGATAAATTAAACTGAAGCCAGATTCACTCCAAAAAGTCTTGTAATGAACTTACAGACTCTTTGTCTATTTACTTTGGTTTAAAAAAATCTCTTTGGGTTACATCACATTTTATTTACTATGGTTTACTAAAATCCTTTTGGGTTACATTACATTATCTTGGATTTTAATAGCAAAGAATTTCTGCTTGATAACAGAGAAAAATCTATATAATCAAATATTTAACCATCAAAAACAGCTTGTTACATTATTTAACCCTTACCATGTTAAATATCTTAAATGAACTTGTCCATCTTTCAATCTGGACATCAGTCCATCTTTCATTCTGGTCATAAGTTTTCTGAAGAAATTTCAAAATATATACTGACTGAACAGTGAACAATGCAGACCATGATCAGACAGCATAGGTGTGCCTGTTGATTTTGGTCTGCACTGGTCGCATAGGTTAATAAACATATGATTGAGTATATAAATTATGATAGATCATATGCAACTTAGTGCAGTAATGAATTAACTTGATATATGATTTAGTAACAGTTAACCCATTACTGCACTAAGGTGATAAGAAATAATTTCACCATTACAGTCCTGAATGAACCATACATTCTATATGCAAGGTTTGAATGTATCTCACATAGCCAATGGCAGGAATTTTTAAATGCAAATCTCTGATTGGTCAACTGATCTTTTAGATGGTACATTGCTATTCATATCATAACAAAACAACCTGTACCACATAAACAGTAATCTGTTTTTTTTCTGTATTCTGTGAATGTTCTCCTTATCTGTCTTGCAAAAGCAATATTCAAGATTCTCAAACATAACTCGCATTCCGGGTTCTGAGATGCATCTACTAAATGTTTACACACCGACTAAAACTACCTCAAAACAGCAATTTTGTTAATTCCTTGACTCTAACTATATATATAGATTTAAATATCATCCCATTGAGGATAATGCCTGGGATATCTTTTTAAAGCACACAAATCCACCATCATAAACATCTTGTCTCTGTCTTTTTTTCTTTTTTTTTTTGGTATATACTGTATATCTGTAACAATTCACAATCTTAGTCACAATAATGCTTGAAATTTTCTGTCACACATCTGTGTCCTCATGAAGCTTGTCAAGTTCCAAACTCCTCTGCGACATGATAAATGAGGTCTTTTATTTGTGAGCGCTTCTTCGACACTGATTCAGAATTAACTAGGTCATTCAGAGGTATATTATAACCTTCACACAGTTCTTTACATAAATGTTCCGCTATTGAGATAACATACACACCACAGTCAAAACCTGGAAAAACAAGCAAATTCGTTGAATTTATATCCCCCGCCGAGTACTGGTTATTACTAACACAACAACTGAAGACATAAGGCTTTATTTATATATTTATCATGGCATTAACGGTAATATTCTTTGAACTTGATAAATATTCAGGGCAATAACAGAGCCATAACTCTGTGTTAAATAGTAATATCTGGAAATGCCAATGAGATGTATGCATACTGCATAAATCTGAGTTATAAGTGTCTGACCGGAACAAGGTGACTGTATGCACATCTCCTCTTCGTATCCCATAAAGTTTCATTGAATTACAGCCAGTAGTTACAGAGAAGTAGCACTGAAATGATTATTGCTCTGGTTGTATACTGCATAAGTTATCAAGGGCCATAACTCTAAGTTAAAATGTCTGACCCGAACAAGGCGACGATATGCCCATCTCCTCTTGGTATTGAAGGTTCCAATAAAGTTTCATTGAATTCCAGCCAGTAGTTGCAGAGAAGTAGCGCAGAAACAAATATTTTTCTATATGCATACTGCATAACTAATCAAGGGCCATAACTCTGAGTTAAAGTGTCTGACCCAAACAAGGTGACGATATGCGCATCTCCTCTTGGTATTGAAGGTTCCCATAAAGTTTCGTTGAATTCCAGCCAGTAGTTGCAGAGAAGTAGCGCGGAAACGATTTTTGCTCTATATGCATACTGCATAACTAATCAAGGGCCATAACTCTGAGTTAAAGTGTCGGACCGGAACAAGCCGACGATATGCGCATCCCCTCTTGATATTGAAGGTTCCCATAAAGTTTCGTTGAATTCCAGCCAGTAGTTGCAGAGAAGTAGCGCGGAAACGATTTTTACTCTATATGCATACTGCATAACTAATCAAGGGCCATAACTCTGAGTTAAAGTGTCGGACCGGAACAAGCCGACGATATGCGCATCCCCTCTTGATATTGAAGGTTCCCATAAAGTTTCGTTGAATTCCAGCCAGTAGTTGCAGAGAAGTAGCGCGGAAACGATTTTTACTCTATATGCATACTGCATAACTAATCAAGGGCCATAACTCTGAGTTAAAGTGTCGGACCGGAACAAGCCGACGATATGCGCATCTCCTCTTGATATTGATGATTCCCATAAAGTTTCGTTGAATTCCAGCCAGTAGTTGCAGAGAACTAGTCCGGAAACGAAATTGGGACGGACAGATGGATGGACGGAAGGACTGACGGACGGACAACGCCAAAGCTATATCCCCCTCCCGATTCCATTGGCGGGGGATAATAAGATAACCATCACTGATACAGCATATTCATGTCTTTATCTTTTAATTGTAAAACAAAGAATTATAAGAAGTATACGCATAATTCAAAAATTTGAAATTTAAACAAAAACTTGAAAATGTGTCATCACAGTAAGGTTCCCCCTTTATAAACAGGGGCATAATGAAACCATATGGTCCCACTTTTTAAATGGGGGCATAATGAATACTCTTCAACTTAAATAATTTATTAATTTAAATCAATTTTAGTAAAGAAAATGTTAACATCCAAAGAAACAAAAACACTCTTGTTCATCTTTGATTTTCTTCCCTAAATAAAACTTACTATTTTTCTGTTTTGGACTATCAACTTCTATAACCTTCATTCTCCCTCTGGGTGCTACAAAATAATAAACAACTTCAGTTCTAAACTTACCAGTACTATTTTTAATTACTATTATTACTATACACATACAAATGTATATGACATATTTTGAAATTCAATGCTCAAATTGTCTATCTTATCAAATTATATGATTCAAGCTTTTTTTCCAGGTGTATCAAAAAAATAAGCCCTACATTTTGGAGATACATAAATATTACAAGGGCCGACTGAGAAGCTGTCAGTTTTAAGTTTTACTATACTATTACAGGTCCATGTGACTTGACCTTTTGACCTCAAAATTAGTGTAGAAAGTTAAACTCATCCTTATAAGTTTCATTATTTTTGCACATTAATTTAAGGCTGAAAATGCTTGACAGGTTGTCAAGATCATTGGTCACTGCTAATAGACAATTTGCAGGTTTTCAAATCTCAAGTATAATTAAACTTCGAACACTTTTCAATTTTTCGGATCTTCAAAACAAATTCTGATATCCAGAAAATAGTGTGAAACTATTCAGAATTTAAGTTCCAGAAGTATGAATCACAAAGAAAAAATGGAGAAATAAGTTTACCTTGAAAATACGGTTGTACTTTATATGCTAGAATCTTGGCAATTTCTTTGTTTGTACATTCCATGGAATCATAGTGCCTAAACTCCTGTTTATTTCTTACATACACAAGTAAACTCCTGCAAAATAATAAGTTTATATATTAAAAAAAAATTGTTGAATTGTTACAAAATTTAGTTTTATACCGATTTAAACATATTTTGGTCAATGAATTTTGGATAACAAACCAACAATAACAAATTTCTTTAAAAGTGGCTGACTGCTGATCCCACATGATTTCTGAATCAGCAGCAAGAAATCAATAACCATTACACTCGATGTCCAAGATTAATTGTAATAAAGATTTTGTTGTGTCTGAGGATCAAACTGCATTGTACCTGATAATATGTTCCTCTAGCTTGGTTGTTTACCTGTTTATCACATACAATGTACTTACCAATGTGCTTCTCCAGCTTGGTTGCTGATCTGTTTATCACATACATTTTACTTACCAATGAGTTCCTCTTGGTTGGTTGCTGATCTGTTTATCACATACATTGTACTTACCAATGAGTTCCTCCAGCTTGGTTGCTGACCTGGTTATCATTAACTGGCAGGAATATGAATTCCTTTGACGGAAGATTTAATGGTTTCAAAAACTCTCCCAGCTCATCATCTGAAAATTCCAAATACCAAAATATTTCCAGGCAAAGTCTATGTTATTGACATAATATTCAATACAAGATGACTATAATGGTCATACATTGTTCAAAGGGGATTTATTGCTAGAAAGGGTAATAATTCTTCAATGAAGAAGTACAGGCAGATAACTGTGTCACATTTTGGAAGGTCCTTTAGTCACCCATGAGCTATGATTCATAAAACTTAAGTTGAGGTCCACTAAGCAACATAAAATGTCAGATATCTAAGACCTAAGTCATGTGTGCATGAGTAACTTTTAAGATCAATGTTCACAATTCTAGAATGGTTAGGAATGAACAACAAAACACTTTTACCTGGTGCAAGCTTTATAAACTGTACAACATCTGGACTGATCAATGCAAGCTTGTCTGCTGAATGATTAAACTGTTCCTTCTCAAAATATCTGAAACAGCAATCAAAAGATATAAAATATCTCAAATATTTTGATGAATATTGTATGTAATCAGAATAATAGGTTCTGGAATAAAATATTTATATGCTGTTACATGTATATGCCTCAGAAACGAAAAAATTTTGCTTTATTTAGAAAAAGCAAATTTATGTGAGTTTTAAAATGTGTACATAACGGTTTTAGAGTTTTTGTTTGTTTGTGTCATTTTACGCCTTTTTCCAACAGTATTTCAGTCATATAGGCGGGTAGTTTCCTAACCATCGTTCCTGGAGAGTTACACCAGTACTTGACTACCTTCCTCCGCGCTAAACTACCAAAGCATCTCCCGGGGATCGAACCCACGCCAGAGAGGTAACTGGATTAGAAGTCATCGACTCTAACCACTCGACCACGGAGGCTTTAGAGCATGTTAGATGCTTATCACATGAAAAAAAGTAGTGTTGAATGTGAAACGATTTGTCATAAAAATAGTAAAATGTAAACAAAGCAGTATTTTGACATCCATACAAAATACCATAACTGTACTTATTGCCAAAGAGCAAAATGATGGTTCAGGAAATTGGCCTATGAGTAATGTAATTGTTTAATAAAATCCAAATGTTTTCTCTCTTATGTCATAAGACTTTAAGGTCAAAACAGAAAATGATGTTGACACTAGCTAACACAGCTTAAGTCGAATTATGAACACCAGCGGATATGCAAATGGTAAAAACTTTTAAACTGCAATCCCTCTTCAGCAAATGCCTTTATCCTTTCCACTTCTTTGCAGTATGTCTTGTCTCACTGATTAGACTTGACTAAAAGACATGATGATAATTTTTGAAGTACAATGCCTTTCTTCAGTTTTTATAGCAGGAAAGAAAATCTTGTAAATATGTCAAACCATTCACATCTAATTAATAAGGCTTCTGGTTTCCTGGCAGTTTCCTGCCCCTACAAGTTTTTCGGCCCCTTATCATTTTCATTCAGTACAGTCTATTTTTTTATCAGTTAAGCATGTATGTTACTTCATCAATCAGAGAAACATTTGTTTTCTATGCAATACAGCAGTTAAAATAGTTCAGCCATTGATATGTTTTTAAGTTTTGCCTATTGTTAAAACATAAGAGAACTTGCCAAATTAAAGAATAAGCATCATCTGGGGAATTCTAGTTTGAATGCTCATGCACAATAACTGCGATCCCATTATAGGTACATGTTTTAATCATTACATGTACTTTTAAACAATATATATATTGGCAGTATACATGGAAAATGTTGGGAAGTTATAAATTTCATTGAAAAAAAATCTTTACATTGCTTACTGGCACTGAATTATAATCAAAATAAAAAGGTCCGAAAAACTGCAATGAAATTTTGAATAAAAAAGAGAAAAGGTGTAACATTTCAGGCCTTTATTCCGATTAAAAAGTTACAGAATTAAAGAGCAATATTGAAAACATGGTAATGCTTGACAGGCACCTAACTTTGTTCTCTCAAAGTTTTGTTCTGTAGACAGATTTATATACATAAGATACATAATGTATTCTTAAGTTCAAAAACACTTGGGGTGTGGAGATTAAAACGCCTTTAAAATCCAAATAAAATGTACTGTATATGATATATTTGTCAGAATTACGGACAGGGTGGACCGTGAGACAGGGCGGACCGTACCAGGGCGGACCGTGACTCGAGACTAGGCGGACCATATTTTGGGACAGGGCGGACCGTCACTTGAGACGAGGCGGACCGTGATTTAAAAAAGTATCTATATGTGGGTTAATGTAATAAAAGTATAAAATTATTAATGTTTTTGTTCTTCGTATTAATATTTCAATGCAAATATAAAAGTAAAAATATAAAATACGGTAAGTTTTAAAAGTTCTTTGATGTGTACTCTTATTGTTTAATAAATTCTATTTCAGTGTTCTTTTTATTTCATGTAAATTTTAATAAAATAGTTTTGTTCTTCAAATATGTCACTTCATTTTTCGTTATTGTGTTGTATTGCATATAATTTTAATGTGATGTAATTCGTTATCATTGTTATTTCGTGTATTGTACAACAAAATATATGTTTTTTATGTGTCTTATTGTTTAATAAAGTTTATCAATTTCAGCAGCGTTAGCGCCTTATACAAACAATGACATTGTAATATCCCGATAATTGGTCAATTATCACCTGCGTAAGTCGACGCAGTAACAAATAATTTTTTGAAAAAAAAGCCTTAAACTACTTTAATATACTGAAACAAAAAAGAAACTTTTTCCAAGTTTGAATGTAGATATGTTAGTACAGTTTTGCAATTCTTTTGAAACTCGATTTTTACGTTGAATAAACATATCGGGCTAAATACGGGGATTAGCTGACCGATTTTGCAAACAAAACGAGTTTTACAAGCTACTACATGTATAGAGTGTGTATATCTAAGTGGTACCCTTGAACAACTGGCACATACTTTGCGAAAGTTTCTGTTTTGGTTCAGTATATATATGTTACATAGAAAGGTTTAGATTGAAATATTATAAAGAATACCAAAATCATCCACAATTAAATACTTTAATGGTACGGTCCGCCCTGTCTCACGGTCCACCCTGTCCTGCAGGCATTTGTCAATCCTAGCACATTTACTGATCATACATTGTATATATCAAAAAAACTTAATGTAAGCCCCAAATGTCTGTGCTAAAGTTTACAGTAGGACAAAACCATGTTAACATGAAGCATAGTGTTACAGTAGAGTGCTTAAGTCAGTAGATTGCTTAAGTGTAATGATAAACAGAGCAATGAGGCTAGTATCACCAACTGACAACATGTGACACTGGAATAATAATATTTTAGTAATAATACTAGTCTACAAGCCGGGTATAACTTTGCCAAACTGAATTAAAGCTTTTCTGTGTTCCCATATCGTTGGTCACCAAATAAGTCATGCTTGAAGCGAAATTTTGTAAGCTGACAGCTATGTACTCTGCCTTCATAATGCCCTTGGCCAAACAACTTGTCAAAAATAGGTTGGCGAAAACTCGGTCAAGATTATAAGAAATATCATTACTTTTTTCTAATATAGCAGAAGAAAATGCATTTAACACTCACTCAAAACAAAAGTTTATAAGGTTATCATTTATCCAGTTAGGACCATCAAGTAAATCAACATCTGATTGGTGAATTAAACTGTCATTAAAGCTGACTACAACACAATTGTCATTTTCTGCAGCCATTTTTATTTTACACTTGGCTGTTTTCGATTCGGCGTTAAGCTGTACTACGGATATATTCGATTGGACAGAACAGATTGGCAGAGTTGTCGTTCGCCTCTCATGTATGCGTAATGCCATTCGGAACTGCCTCGGCTATTATCTATATATTATGTGAATAATGTCTTCAAAATTGAATTTTATCAGTATCTAGATAATAACAATAATAATAATAATAATAATAATACCAACAACAATAATAATTGTAATAATAATATAATATAATAAATTAATAGCAATTATGTTGTTGTTGTTGTTGATGATGATGATGATGATGATGATGATGATGATGATGATGATACGATATATGTGATTTTATGTTTATGTACATTTCCTGAATAAATCGATACGATCTTCAACGTCAATACTGAAAGACTGACCTTGCCAATCCATCTTTACTTACCGTTTACTTTTTGTAAATGCCTATATCTATGTGACTACAGTTGTTGTGCGGAATAGGACATGTTTTTTACCGCAATTGTTTTTATATTTTCGTTTCCTTCATTCATTTATCTTAAAATAAAACAAATTGATTTGACTGAATTTAAGTGTAAATGCAACAAAACATTTACATTATATGTATGATGTGTGTACGTTCCAATAGACATTGATATAGATATGAAACCTAGCTTGTAAGTTTGATTTGCCGCAGTGCAAATAAATATGTTTGCAAACTGTTTCAACAATTAACGAATTTATGTAGAATAATATTTTTATGCATACATTGTTACAGTGAAACTACTCATAAAAAAGACCGTTAAACCATTTTTGCGATATTTTATGGACGTGAAATTTTATAATTGAATCATCTTTGAATAACTTAATTAGTCCGTGGAGCTTATGATTACAATAAATAAATAAAAAGGATTTTATTTTAAGCTTTAACATGGTGTCACCTAAAATGTTTTAACTGCTGATTTGAAATTTACTTATTAATTTTCACGAATACTCCATATATCCCCAAGGTTTTTTTTATAACAGCTAAACAATGGATGACCACTGTCACTTGTTATGCAATTATCTAATGAACAATTAAGTGTCACCTTTTAGCCAGTCTGGTCATATGGTCTAGTGCACTAGAAGTGCACACGGTGTGCACTTCTAGTTCAGCTCTAGTGCACTAGAAGTGCACAAGGGTGCACTAGAAGTGCACAAGGGTGGGAAGTTTAGTGTGAACTCAACTATACATTTAAAATTGCCCCAAGGTACCCAACACCTCAAGTCAGAAGCATTGATGTCGTAGAAATAGGTCACCGAAATGCGACATTAACTGAACCGAGAATTATGGAACGCCTGGACTGTCTTATATGTTAAGAATGACTGATATACCTGGTTAAATGTCATTCTGTTCAGTCTGAGATACAATTAAAATGCTGGGTGGAAACCCCAATATGTTGGTGGAAATCCCATTGGGCTCAGTTATTGAATTGTTATGTTGTGTGCTGATTACATTCTCTTCAGCTAAGTCAATGTATTGTTGGGTGCATTAGTCGTTATGTTCAGTTCTTAAAACAAACAGGCTTGTGGTAACGAAATTATGTTGAGTTAAAAAGATATGTTGTAGGGTATTACAATTATTATGCTCAGTTATAATAATATGCTGTTTGGTGCTCTTCTCATTATGTTCAACCATGAAAAAAAACTGTTGAGTGGTACTATCATTTTTTTACCTGAGGCAGTTACTTTCATTATTTTCAGTTGCAATGCTGTTGGGTGTTATATTCACTCTGTTCAGTCATGAAATAGAACTGTTAAATGGTACTATCATTATCTTGTTGAATGTATACACTAACTATCTGAATTTGTACAGGCGAAATATATTATTTGCAAAACATGGCAGTTAGCTTTGATTAGAAAATATTTATTAAGATTTGTAAACTAGATTTCATTCCGGAAAACATTTGTTGGCTTCTGAATGATAGTTGGATTGGGTTGCACGAATTTCTATTTCTAATAAGTAGTAATAAGGAAATGTTACGTACATATTATTTCGCCTGTACAAATTCAGATATTTAGTGTATACATTCAACTAGTTCACAAACAAAGCAGCAGCTAAGTAAAGTAAAGCAATTTAATTGCATGTGGACATTTTTTCTAGTAGGAGTTGTCTCCCTTACTCTTTGTATCTAGTGTAACTATACATGTTTAAAAAATGTTTAATTGCTAGAAAAGAAAGAAAAAAAAAACACTTTTAAATGACAATAATTATGAACAAGTTTATTTATCATGTGACTTCTGAAGTTTTTTCTAATCTAAACGGGTGAATTGTACACTTTTCATAGTCAAAGACGAAACTTCGTATAAAAATTCATGTTTATATAAAATACACAAATTATTATCAGAATATAAATACAAATGAAGACAGAAAGCTTTTATGTATGATTTATAAAAAAAATAGATATTTAATGGGTTTCTGGTGCAAATTTTCTTAATGAAAAGTAAAAGAACAATAGATAAATAAAAACAATTGAAAATGGAGATTTTGAGCATTTTTGTATCGGCATCCAAGTTTTGTTGGGCTTGCTCAATTTCCTCACGATTTATCAAGGTATTCGTGATAATCCGTAGAGATGAAGAAGTTTCCAGGTCCGATTCGGTCTAAAGAGGTTCGACGTGTTATTTTTTACATTCTGTCAAGGCGTCCTATGGAACAAACGTGGACACGGAAAGTTTTCGAGTAAGTTTGTTCCCACGGTATGAAAGAAAAACCCTCAAGCAACATCAATAATTGTATTAATTAAAATGCTTCATAAGAGTAAATATGAAAGCCAAAAACAAAGGAGATCTGTTATGTGTATCCTTGTTTGTTAGTCCCAGGTATCTAGTTTGCGTCAACAAGAAGGCCTGCAATCGAGTCTCCAGTGCCGTCGAGTGTAATTCAGACTCAAACGAAGCTCTCGATCTCTCTCATTTTCTTTAAGTTCATTTATTGTTGCCCACATATCTGAGATATCCCTGAAAGGAAGTTGTCGTTTTCTTGACTGTATAAATATATAAATGATCCGTTCCAGGGGCGAGATTGGTTCTTTCATATGCCTGGTGTAAGGCACCGATTCACTGGAACACGATTTTAATGTCTTTAGCACTGTTACGAAAGGAACGGAAGAAGCTGTCCATGATTGAATTTGCCTCTGTGAACATAGAGTATACGTAACAATAAGGATAAAGAAAAAGTGAATTTAATGTTTTTAAAAAATTCTAGACATACAATATACCTTTGTAATCGCTCGGAACATCCAAATATGAATGCAAATACCAACTAGGGAGAAGGCTGTTGCGTGGGAAACACTCAAAAGAAAACTGAGGTACATTATGTGAGGTAGTTGATATGTATGTCCATACCGAAAAAGAAACCTTTTTCCCTTTCAGTTGTCATATGTATAAAGCATTGTATTTGTATTTGAGCAGATACGAGGGATTGTGCGCTTGCATTTTTAATGAATGTTTTATTTTCCTATCTTACCTTACTAATTAAATGTTCCGATTTGTTTCCATATGGCTTACTTAATCTAAACCACCTGTTTCTAAGCAACGGCAAAACACTACGTTATTTTGGTTTGCTAAATATTTTACATTAAAGAAAGCAAATATTATTCTTTTTTTTTAATTTAGCGTTGCAACTACAGAAAGCAAATGGTCGTATACCGTTAGCGATTTTGACTCATCAATAGGCAATGTCCTGATAAAGATTTGTCCTGCAATATTTTATGTTGAGAACTTGAAATACATAAAATTGTTAATAATTGAAAACACTTAACCAGGGAGTACTCAGCCCTTTGTAGCAGCCGCGTCTGCCCTTATAAATGACAAAGGAAAAACATGGGGGGGGGGGTAAATACGTGGCATTTGTTAACGATATTTTCAGCCCGTCCTTGTTGTCTTCACAGTAGGTTCGACAATTTCAAAACAGGTATTTAATACAATGATAAAAAAAACGCATGTTCTAGAATCAATATGATTTATTTATATATGGATACATATGTACAGCAACCAGATGTATGTTTAACACAAAGAAAATAAGAATCCCCAAATACAACTTGAAACATGTAGGAATGTAGGAGCTCTTATAAAGAAACATAATTCAGATAACCAGAGACATAGATAGTTATCTATGTCTCTGAGATAACATACAATTATACAATGATAAAATAAGCAGTAATTGCACTAAAACATCAAAACAAAGAAAATGCCGATATCTTTTAAATTTATATCTGTCTCAATAGGGCAGCATTTCGACTTGCTTATTGGTATTTTCTTTCAGATTTATATCGTCCAGCCATATAAGAGCCTCACCAATACATCTGGTCCTAGTGCATGTCAAAAAGTTACCCTTGTGATACACCCTAAAACGAATTGCATACTTGGCTGTGCGATCTTTGAAGATGCCCATATACAAATCATCATTGAACTCTAGATCATCATTACCCTTTCTGGTTTTCGTTTTTTGTCTGTGAAGTCCTTCGCGAGGCATTGGACATACTGTTATGAATATATTCAATTCCCTCCATGTGTCTGTTAAAGCAAAGAGGTTTTTGATCGAAAAGACGGTGATTTTCAGTTCATCTGTATGTTTTGAATGTTCAACATTTATATTAAGATATGCAGTGGACATGGAGTCGTCCGAAATGTCAGTGACACTGTTTATTTCTGAGTCATGGATTTCCCATTTTTCACACATGTCATTTTCATTCTCGCCTTTTTCATTTCCAAAAGTGTCGTCTTTATCGTTGTAGTTTTCAATTGGATTTTTATCATTTTCCTTAATTTGACCTTTGTTATGCATGCGCAATGCTAGTATGTTGGTTACCTGTCTCTCAATTTCTTGTCTTAACAAGGCCTCTTCTTGCTGCTTTCTTTCGTTTAATATTGCTTGGATTGATTCTGAAATAGTTTTTGTCCGCCTAACCGAGTAACCGTCATATTCGGCGCAAAACGGAAATACCTTTACGTCCTCCATTAGGCTGCGTCTTTTGAAACTCAGGATCGACAAATCAGTATTCTCTGTGGCGTTTGATTTAGCGTAAGAGGCACTGCTATACCCAGAAGAAGCAGTACTATTACAAAATGTTTGACATACTTCCTTCATATTCGTCAAAATATCGACAGATTTTCTGCGAAAACGACCAATCTCTGTAGCTGCTTTATCGAAACTTTGTTTCATCTTTTGACAGCAGTTTTCTTCTGTTATTTCTTTTTTGTCAAGAGAGCTGTCCAAACTTTCATAACGTCTTGGGATATTTGATAGAACTTTTTCTTTCAATATTTTCCAGTGACTGTTTAGTTTTTGCAAGTTGTCTTGGGATTTCTGCTCACTGGTACAAGCTGTAAGATCGCAACTTTTCGTATTTTCTCGATGATTGATATTTCTTTGTAGATGCACAGCGTCGTTGAAACTTACGGAAGATTTCATTCTACAGTTGTCAACCGCTACCGGTTTGGTGTACGCATCGCTTGTCGAAAATCGCTGATTTCTTCCTCGAGAACTGCGTGCAATATCCCAGTTATGTGTAGACTCATACATTTCTCCAAGCATCTGCGCTGTCATGCTATTGTTCAAACCGTCTGATTGCTTTGTGTTCTTTTCATCAGATGGGATTGATGAGCAGTCATCAATACTGCTAATTTCACTAATACGGAATTCATTTAGCAAATATTGCTTCCTCTCTTGTTTCCATTTTTTCAAAGCCTGAACGGAACTCTTCTTCTGCTGGTGATCATACTTCTTTTCGAAAAATTGTCTTCTTTTCTTCACTGAGCTGTCCGTTTCTAAACCAAGATCGCTTAATATTGATGAAAAACATTTCTTTGTTTCTTTTGCAAACGTTTCCATGCTCACAATAAGACCTTTAGGGGTCTGAAAAAGACTTGTTTGCTCGCTCTAGCTTGGAAGTGAATGAGAGTTTGCGAAAGGTTTGCTTCTTTTATGGAAGTCACAAAATTTGTGATAATGATTTATTAGCACATTGAAACATTTGACCAATAATATTTCTTATGCAAATATTTTGTCTCATCCTTGGAGGCGTGTTTTCTTTTCTGTAAGAAAACTCTCCTTATAGTTAGTTATAAAACACTTTGTTTGTTTTTTATTTCTATTATATGGAAAAAAACAACAAAGGAGGCTTCATAGACTGTGTTCAATTCTTAGACAAATTTCAAATTTAATTTGCCCCACTTCACATACATGAACAAACAGCATCAAAACAGCAATAGAAGACGGAAAATGCAAAAAAAGTTTACTCTCCGAAAATGAAAGGGTAAATTTCTAAAATTGACGGGTTGTATATTGTCTGACTGTTAGTATACACGTTTTATTCAATTATTCCTGGTCACAAGTTTTTCTTAAATGCAAATCATAACCTTTTTTTGAAATAAATACAAAGGTGTTTTTTTTTAAACAAACATCGTGAACCATACCAAAAAAAAAACGGAAATGGGGTAGCGCCGACTATTCAATAATGTTATTCTTTTTCTTAATATGTATCAAGATTTACATGACTATTCTATTGACTTGTTCGCTGTCGATCAATTACATCTCTTTTTTCTTTCTTTTTTGCCGATGATACAGTGTTAATATCTTATTTCCAAAACGGGTTTCAAAAACTTCTAAATAATTTACATTCTTATTCTTACAATTGGAGTATTAGTGTAAATATTGATAAAACTGTATAGTGATGGTATGTAAGAAAGGTAATAGACACGAAACTATTGATATGTTTTATGATAATCATAGACTTTAAAATGTTACTTAATTTTTATATTTAGGTGTAACTTTGTTTGCCTTGCCAATAGAAGTTAATATCAGGCAAATAGTCATTGTATAGACTAGCTATTAAAGTCATGTTTTCGCTTACTTCATTGTTTTAAACTGTCTCACTGGACATTAAAGATAAAATAAAGTTACCGGTATTTTATTCCATGATTTCTTCGATTTTGAATTATGGATGTGAATTTTGGAGTTTTCGTCAGGCATCTGGTTTAGAAAAAATCATTTACAATTAAAAAACAAAAATGTCTTAAAAGTTAGTCAACTGACTCCTTGTATTGCAAGTTGACAATATAGGTCGTAAAATCAGACTGATAAAATATGGCTTCAGAATTATGAAAACCTCGAATTCTTTAGTAATTAATATGCGTGATGATCATGGAATATTAGTGAACAATTGGTCTTTAAAGGAACTCCACAGAGGTCCAATAGCCTATAAAATAATAAATTTTTAAATTCTTTCTGAAATCAACTGGTGTATTTAAATTTGAAACCAAGCAATAGATGATACATACATATACACGGCATCAAATTAATAACCGATTTTTATGCTATTTTTGGCCGATTAGAGTGAAAGGCGTTTAAACGGTTTTCATTTATTGGGCCACTTTGCACAATAAAATTGATTATTTCTGGGAAACGGAGTGAGCGAATGTTCTGAAAATTTGTACATGAGTTGTTGGTCCATACATACATGTACTTATACAAAAATATCAAAAATATATTTTCGGTCCCTTCACTTCAAAAAACCTCAGTGGAGTCCCTGTAAGTGTCAAATAATTACTAGACTCTTACTTATGGGATAAACGAAATCACTAACATACAAATCCAAACAGTAATAAGAACTTTTTGTGATCAATGTCTACAATAAGGTATTCAGAGCTCAAAGAATCTCAGGGAATTACTACTTATTGTTTATTTAAATCTAGTTTTAAATTAGAAAAAAAAAATGTGTAAAACATGATAGCTATAGAATTGCTTGTTTTGCTCATAATTTAGCTACTGAAGAAAGAAAACATTAATAGATGTCAAAGAATATGCACCAATTGCAATATGAAAAGTATTGAACATGAATTTCATTTCCTTTTAGAATATGTCATTTTTAAGACACTGGCCAAGTTTGTTAAAATTCAAATCTCTTTTAAATGTCAACAAAGTAATATTATTAATAAACTTGCAAAATACGTTAAAAAGCTTACCTTTGGGGCGGAAAATTTCAAGAGTGAATTATGTTATATAAACGTAGTAATTTCTTATTTCATATTTCTTATATATTAATCAGCTATAGTATCTTATTGTTTTTTTTTATTGTCGACAGAATTTGATATAGCTAATAAATATGACTTCATGCTGCATGCTTAATTTATTCTTTGTATTTGTACAGCCATTGTTTATATGTTATATTGGTGATGTACATTTATATGTTGTTTTTTTTTTGCGTAAAAATTATTGAATTGAAATTGAATTGTAATTATTCACGGAAAATATGAATATTGACTGTTTTGTTTAAAGATAATTATCTATGTGATAAAATGATTTAAGAACCCTATGACGTAGTTAATTATTACATTTTCTTACAACTTTTAAGTTGTGTTTTCTTTACGTATTGTTTTGCTAATTTTACCTACAGTACGTATCAGGTATTGATTTATCTATGTACATACATATTGTTAATTTCAACGCTAACAATTGCTTTGAAACCTGAAATGTCATATCACCTAACTGAACAAAATCTGTAGGCAAACATTTATTAGCACATCATGCAAACATTTGCGAAGCTTCTTTTTCGTTAATGGACCTTCATTTGCAGTCATTATATATAAAGATCCAGGATCAGAAAGTACTAGTAAAATATGCTCGGTCTGACCAAGAAAAAAACAACAAATCTGATGGCAGCTTACCAACTTAAACCCAATCCTTCAAAAATGAGCCATTTCAAAAAGAAGTATTTTGAAAGTTAAAAAAATGTATAAGGCTTTAACTGGAATTGAACTGTTTCTTCTGTTAGTAATTTTACTTTTTTCAAGACGAAACAAAATTTTTTAACGAACGTGTTTACAGAGCAGCTGGAGTGA
The DNA here is from genome assembly GCF_026571515.1 of Ruditapes philippinarum. Classification (NCBI taxonomy): domain Eukaryota; kingdom Metazoa; phylum Mollusca; class Bivalvia; order Venerida; family Veneridae; genus Ruditapes; species Ruditapes philippinarum. The sequence continues at coordinate 282,052 of NW_026851933.1, read as the reverse complement.
TTTTAATCGTTAACCTGCTATCTGTCAATTTTTTTTTAAAGTGAATTGGTCTATAATGGTAGGTCTTTATTATTACCAAAGTATACTTTATTTTGATACATTTGTTGCTCATTATAAAAAGATTACGGCCTATATTTTTGTTTAAGTCACGTTGTGAGACTACTTTCAGTTTTTCGTATTGTCTCCGAGATGATCATGAATAATCGGCGAGATGATCCAGATTCGACCAGTATTGGGTTCTCCTAGCACTGTATAGCAAGGTTGGTTTTATAAACGCAGTTAAAGGTGCAAATTACAAAAAGAATTTATTTAAAACAAAGTAACAAATTACATCAAAACCTAGGCATTTTATAAAAATGTCTATAATGCAGCCATGTATGTAAATGAAAGATATGGGGCACTGTCATCTATGCACTTCTTCTTCTATTGCTTCATCATTCTGAAATATGCAAAGTTGTAAAGTTATAATAGTGTACATTTTTGTATTTAATAATCACATAAAGGTTAACTCCTCTGAGTTTTGTTTCTTTTTTTCTTTGGTATAACATGACTGGTATTTTTTTCAAAATTAATTTATTATTAGATGTAGGCCTGGACCAATAATGTGTGTGCACATTTTCAGATCATTCGCCTTCTCTGCTTTTTGAAAAACAATTATTTTATTTGTGAAAATGTCCTCATTAAACGCATCGGGCTAAGAACAGAGCAAAAGTATTTGATAAACGATTAATATTTATGTATCCTATTTTGAATCTCTTGTCCCCCGGTAAATATATGTAAGACATTTAAATATCACGTCTTTTAGGCTTTTGGATCACAGCTGAGTCCCATTAAATCAAAGACAAGAGACGGATGTAAAAATAAAATTAACACAGACATACTTACGATTTGTAAATATGACCCGTGAATCATTTACTTGAAAGCTGATTGTAACAACTATACTTTCAGAAATGATGAAGTGAACAATTCAGAAAATATGTATTGGATTACCTGTCTTGGTCTCCCACTATTTTCATAATTTAAGCCTCCACTTGTGTTATTTTGATAAGCCGGTGGTGGAGATCGGCTACTCTGATACGGCGGCGGTGGTGAATTATACGCAATATTTGACGGCGCCCTCATAGGGTATATCAGATTAGACGGCGTGAGAGATATTCGTGATCTTGTCCGACGTTGAGCTTCCCGACGTCGTTGGCGCTGCCGTTGGATATCTTCATAGCGGATTCCCGGGTATGGCTGATCTTCGACCACCTGGGGCGTTGGGAGCGGTGTGCGCCCGCGCACTCGACCCCGGTAAGCAGGATTGTTAGTTTCTGTGTAATAGTCGTCAATATAATCATCGTCGTGGTAGTAGGATGCTACAAGAGAAATAAGTAGTAGAATTGATTTAATCAAATGTTCTGTTACACCCAAATATTCACTTGGATTCAACAATTCATTCCGAAAATTGCTAGAATGCTGAAACCTTTACTTATAAACTAATTGTTACAAATATACTTTCTAAAATTGTTAAGTTGACAACCTTAAAGATAATATCATTATGATTGAATCGACAGTAACAATGTTCTTACAGTCTGGGGATATTATGACTACCCTGTCCCGTTACGGCAATCGCGACACACACATAACTCAAACCACGAAAACACAAAATTGAGATGGTGAAAAGTCGAATTAACTAAACAACGATGGTGAAAAGTGGAAATAACGAAACCATGATGGTGAAAACTCGATAAAATTTCGTGTTTTCACCATCATACTTTCGACCCTTCACTATCGTGGTTTCGTTATTTCGATTTTCCATTTTTCGACTTTTCATCATGGTGGTTTCGAGTTATGTGTCTGTCGCGATGGCTGCAATGGCCCTAACGGAACATAGCATATGTTACAGTTGTACAAGGGATATATTTGCAATGATGTATACAAGTGTATGAGGTGTTCAAACTTAAAACTTATCAAGTTAACCTGACATTCCAATAAACGTAATTCCCCAAATACAGCTCCATATCCATCCAATGAGGAAGCAAGCGACTAGAAGCAACTGAAGAACCCCAATACCAAACACCGTGCAGCAAGAGCCGAGCTTTTCCCCGCAAGTCATGTCCTCGGTTTTTGCACAGCAAAATATACATAACGAAGCGGCCATAGAACCTGTAGAAATAAATGATATACAATATATAAATGTACAAAATACAGTTATTAGTACAAAATGATTTTATAAACATATACATGTACGAGCTAGTAAGGATAACGTTAAAGTTGTATTTTCAGGGTCGTTTGTTACCACTTTTTTTTTGGAAAAACGTTCTCCACTGATGAACTGACTAGGAAAAAAATACTGAGAAAATATGATCCCCCCTTTTTTTTGTTTAAAAAACTTTTAAAGACAATTGTTAAGAATTAATGTTTTTGACAATTTTTGGCAACCATTATTTCCAAAAAGAAAAATAAAAAAGGACATTAACTAAACAAAATTTCTTTGTGTCACTTGTCTTTGGAAAATTAGGTAGGCAAGAATGTGATTTAAATTCTTTTTGTCTCATTTTACCGGACTTGATATAATTCTATGTTTTATCTTACTGTATATGTATTTAATTATGTATTATATTTTCTCATTAGATGCTATATGCATGTACAAATGAGCCGGGTTTGCGATCAGCATGGAATCAGACCAGCCTGCGCATCCGCCTAACTTTTGTTTATCACAATTTTATGAAATACATTCAGGAATTCAAAATTCAATACATTCTATTTCAATTAAAGTCAAGTAGTAACTAAAAAGTAAACAAAAAAGATAATTGAAAAACTTTCCATACTGCCAATGTTTGAATGCATTATTTTGAGAAGTTTTTTATATGCGAATTTTTCATTTGTAATTATAAAAATAGTAAATTTATCGACTTATTACTCCCTTTTTTATGTAATTTTCAATTTCAAGTCAAGTCTGTTATTAATATAAATACAAATTTCCTTTTGTCAAATTCATTTTGTGTCATTTATTCATGGTATTGAAATTTTCAATAGCATTTTCCTCTCTTTAAATGGTAGTGATGTGTAAGCATTCAATAAATTTATTCATACCGATTATTCATCAAAAAAGTAAGCCAAAATGCTGTCAAAATATCCAATAAATGGCACAGTGGATATTTGATATGTAAACCAGTGATTTATTAGATATGTATTATTCTGACTGAACGTCTCTGGACGGCTTTTATAATAGCTCGCATGCACAGTGGAAAAAGACGATTTTTAGAAAAATCATATTCAACTTTCTTGGGGTATTTCTTGCATTATGCTTTACTTTTATCATTGTGATGAAAATGATCGAGTGAATAAACACGTTTCAGTAACTGAAAATTAGTTTTATTATACCCTTCTCTCTCAAAAATCACAAGGAATGATTCTCTTAAAAATCAAAAGGCAAGAAAGTAATTTTCAGCATTCTCTTAAATGTCACGAGGCAAGGGAATAATGACATGCATTCCCTCAAAAATCACAAGGGAATAATTCAAAGCTACTCTCAAAATTCACAAGGGAATAATTCATAGCCTCTCTCAAAATTCACAAGGGAATGATTCATAGCTACTCTCAAAAATTACAAGGGAATAACTCATAGCTATACTGTAAAAAAATACAATGGAATAATTCAAAGCTACTCTAAAAAATACACGGGAATAATTCATAGCAACTCTCAAAAAATACACGGGAATTATTCATAGCAACTCTCAAAAATTACAAGGGAATAATTCATAGATACTCTCAAAAATAACAAGGGAATAAATCATTGCTACTCTCAAAAAATACAAGGGAATAATTCATAGAATTCCCTCAAAATCACAAGGGAATAATTCATAGCTAATCTAAAAAATCACAAGGGAATAATTCATAGCATTTCCTCAAAAATCACAAGAGATTAATTCGTAGCATTCCCTCAAAAATCACAAGGGAATAATTCAAAGCTACTCTCAAAATTCACAAGGGAATAATTCATAGCTACTCTCAAAAATTACAAGGGAATAACTCATAGCTATACTGTAAAAAATTACAATGGAATAATTCAAAGCTACTCTAAAAAATACACGGGAATAATGCATAGCAACTCTCAAAAAATACACGGGAATTATTCATAGCAATCTCAAAAATTACAAGGGAATAATTCATAGCTACTCTCAAAAATTACAAGGGAATAATTCATTGCTACTCTAAAAAAATACAAGGGAATAATTCATAGAATTCCCTCAAAATCACAAGGGAATAATTCATAGCTAATTTCAAAAATCACAAGGGAATAATTCATAGCATTTCCTCAAAAATCACAAGAGATTAATTCGTAGCATTCCCTTAAAAATCACAAGGGATTAATTCGTAGCATTCCCTCAAAATCACAAGGGAAAAACTTCATGGCATTCTCTAAAAAATCATTAGGATTATCCAAAGTTCATACGAATCATGACCTTAAAGGTTTAGATTGAACCTGCCAGGGTGTCACTGTATTTACTTTATAGTCTTTCAGAAGTAAAGCATTTAAAGGGTATTCTTGCCCTGATGTTAAAATTGGGTACGCCCCAAGAGTCAACTGGGTTAAATGTAGATTAACATTAAGATAATCATTAAAACAATAAAATTAAAAACTACAATGTATTCAGTATTTGGATATTTTGAGCGTAACATGGCAAGGTAATTTTCTACCAAATTTTCTAAAACCCTAACTGGATCATCCTGGTGATCGCTGGATTATATATAGGCTTCATTGATGTAATTTTGTCTAATTTCTCATGGCTAAATGCAATAATGCCTTAATGACTACTTACAAACAATCTTTACCACAATTTCACTGGGAATAGGTCTTTACCAAATGCAAGTTTGATAGATGTAGAGTCAGGAGGTCTTACAAAATAAGATTAAATGAAAAATAAAGTTAAATTGGCTGAAATCAGCTAATTTGATACGGATTATTTAAAGTAAGAATTAATGTTGGTTAAAATGTTCTTAAAACAACTTGCAAAATACGGGTAAATTGGAGTTAAAATGGCGGGAAAACCATAGACACTTGGGGTGTGGAGCTCAAAACGCCTTTAAAATCAAATTAAAATGCATATTTGTCAATCCCAGTACATGTATTGATCATATATATCAAAATAATATAAGCCGTTTTGAAAAAAAAATCATTTTTTTAACGTCTATAATATTATTATAGACGTTGAATTATTATTTTTACTCAAAACGGCTTATATTAAGTTTATTTGATATATATGATCATTACATGTACTGGAATTGACAAATATGCATTTTATTTGGATTTAAAAGGCTTTTTGAGCACCACACCTCAAGTGTCTGTGGGGAAAACGTGTAAAGTGTTGTTAAAATGGCGGGAAAACATCTTACCGAATCCGGGTATAATGAAATTAAGAACACAACAAATGATTGCTACAGGCATAGGTAGTGCCGGGACAACATAACGATCGTCCTTTTCTTGTAAATCATCATCTAAAAGATAATATTATCTTTAAAGAGACAATATAAAAAGGAAACCGGCTTGACAATGGCTTACAACATTGTAATATGATCATGTTTTGTTATAATGAAAATGCGTTAAATTAAATCAATCAATAAATAAAGATGGAAATACACCATTGATTTAATGCATGACTTAAAATCAGTGTATTTTCATCAAACTTATTAAATATGATGAAAAATAAATCTGTTCACTTGAAAGAAAATACTGGGGAAATAACCCTTTTTCCGACAATGGCGCAATTACATTTGTATCTTTCCGACAATGGCGCTTTTATTTTCTTTCTTTCAATTAGTAAAAATCAATTAGATCTAATTTTTAAATTGCAGCATAGATATATATTCATACAATATTAACTGCGCCTACAATATTCTTTGCAAATAGTTATGAAATCAGTCCTAGTTTAAAAAGGTGATTCAGACTTTGAATATTAGAATTTTTCTAAATATGGGTTTGTGACGTAATAAACATACAGGTACTACTTCCGCGCGTCCTTGCTGATGAAACTCCTTGGAAATCCCTCCGCCTATGTACAACGTCAACCGGTGGTAGATCCCGTAACGTCATTGGTTCTGTTACAGGACGTTGATGATAATGCGAGTGTTCAGAATATCTTCTACTATTGTCACTAGTATCTCTTGTCACGTGAGTATCTCTTGCCACGTGAGTGTCTCTTGTCACATGAGCGTCCCTTGTCACGTGAGTGTCTCTAGGCACGTGAGCATCTCTGACATTATTATTGTATCTAGCTACATGGCCGTTTGAAATTCTTCTATCGCGATTTATGTCAGTTCGTGAAAAGTCGTCACTTTGTTGTATACTCTCTCCAAGCGCGTTTGAAGCCATCCGTTCCTCAGTCACTTGACTGGGTCTTCTTTGCACTTGCAGACTTCCCCGTCTTGTATTCCGTGATCGGGGACCATGTTCGTGCCTGGATGGTTCCAAGCTCATAGAAGGTCTTCTTGGTTCCCTATTGACGTCACTGGAGACCAGCTGAGCGCGGGAGGTGTCATTTGTACTTCTGTGATTTCGGAGTCTGGAGATGGATAAAGTTTGACCGGCTGTCTCTCCTGGAAGTTGCGCAACAGCAAAATTTCTCTCGGTCATCATTGATATCTTCTTTAACAGATGATGCTTTCAAAGCAATCGCCCTTTTGTTGATGATTTTCAAATTCACATCATGTTATTTTTTTCTCATTTGTTTTACTAAAGATCCAGTATTCAAAAATTCGCATTGAAAATGATACAATATACAAAATCCAGTTGAAGAATGGGTCTGGCATAAATCCTGTATTAATTCTTGTTATAGAACAATATTTGTTTCACGTATGCACGTACGAATCACGACTCAACAGGACATTTTCAAACACGAAAACATTTTGAAATATAAATTTTAATATACACTACCAAATCAATACATCCAATATAAATAACTGAAAGCTTTTTATCGACGTTTCATCCATATCTGCACCTAGTGTATTCAAATAAAACCAGAATTCAGACCTCTTTTCAATGTACATTTTGTATTTCATACATTAATACAGTTTTAAATCGATCGATTTCGTTTATTCACACCAAAAAGAACATTTCCGTAATTCTATATACTGTTCATATGAAAGCCTTTTTTGAAACGGCTCTTTATTCATGTTCAGGACAAGAATACTTTCATAAACTCAATGCATATAGATTACAAATTAAATATGCAAGCGATATATCAAATTTTAAATATGTGACAAAATCACTGATTGGTGAAATCGAATCTTTGTATTAATTAGGACCTTTTGATTTGTATGATTTATGCTAATCGATTTTTTACTAAAGTTTGAAATGCTCCAATTCAGTAGCACTTTTCATGCTTTTACTTTTCTTTTTGAACACAATTGTATGGAAATTTGAAAGGGGTCCGTGTGTCATGTTTATTTTCATGGGTTATTTGATAATAGGGCTATGCGTATTATATAAATCTACATGAACAATGATCTTCGTTGTATATATATATATATGAGCCGCGTCTAGACAAAACCAACATAATGGGTTTGTGTCCAGCATGGATCCAGACAAGCCTGCGCATCCGCGCAGTCTGATCAGGATCCATGCTGTTCGCTTACCAACTCAATAACAAGTAGAGAAACTGATAGCGAACAGCATGGATCCTATTGTATGTTGAATGTATATTTTTCGTGATAAAGATGTTTGATAGGTTATATGGCCCAATATAAACGGCTGAAAGCTTATATAACCAGAGCTTTAGAGAGAGTTGTATTGCAAACAACCGTTTATACACGGTCATATAGCATGTCAGGCATCTTTATTCAGCAGAATTAATTTATTTAAAGAAAAAAAAAACTTCGTATATCAGAAAATAATAAACATCACATTCATAGGCTTGATACACTGATCATTTCAATTTTATCACATGCAGCCGGTGCCTGGCTTGGATACTTTTCCCTTCACTATTTTGACAAATTGAATATTTTTTTTATTCAAAATGTTTTTCAAACATATTTTCAATTAAACAAAGAAAGCAAGTTGTTATTTTAATTTCATTCATATACAAATACTATAAATAAAGACTTTACTTGCATTTACTGTTTTACTGAAAATATGTTTGAAAAAACATTTTGAATAAAAAAATATTTAATTTATCAAAATAGTGAGAGAATAGTATCCAAGGCACACACCGGCTGCATGTGTTTGTAATAGATAGAAGTTAATGGGAAGTTTCGTGTGTGTATACTGCAATTTATACTTGTTTAAACTCTACTGTAGAGAAGCAAAACATAACAAAACGTGAAATTTTACTTAGCACTGACATGCGTATCGTTTATGATGTTATTATCAACATTTTTACACAAAAGTGTGCACGTTGTCATCGACAAATTTGTGAATAATGTTTGAATGTTCTCAGAAAATACAAAACGTTACACGACACCAAATGCATATTTAGAAAGCATCGGAAATGCCGCGGTCGGTAGGCTATGTAGCATTATTTAAAATTGCTCGATAGAAAAATAATTACAAAAAAACTTACCTTAGCCGAGCTGTTTTGGCTCATTTTGGCCGTGTACGTGACTTTTGGGGTCACGTGACCAAAATTGCTTACCCACGGTGCATAAGTATCTTGTAAAATAATTATAATTGGAAACTCATAGCATCGAAAATTCGGTTACTGATGATTTACAATGCAAGCCTTCGTAATAACCTGCTTATACAGATGCATGTCAATATAACAATAATTTTATCACTCGTTTACTCGACTTTTTTCACGTTTCACAACTACACCGAAATGCCACACAAATAGCTAGTTATTAGCAATTTTACATTTAGTAACAGATATTATTATTTTCTTTATTATTTTTTTTAAGAAAATGCAAACATTTTTTTTAAATATGGGTTAAGAACATGTAAGATGCTTACCACCTGCAGAAAAAAGTGTTGAATATGAGAAAATATAATACATGCATGTCATAAAAGTAGCAAAATGTAATAAAAGTAATCTAGCTGACTTCCATACAAAAAGCAAGTGAGTCGATCATTCAAATATAAACAAGTTATGGCCACTAATAGCAAAAAGCAAAATTTAGACATCTGACCTTGAAGATAGAGGTCAATTTTAGTCTGATCTACTTTAAGGTATTGTCCCAATTGTTGTTATGGCCAAGTCAGAAAGAAGATAGTACGTTAAGAAAATTTATAATCAACGTAAATGTTTTGGGAACGGCAACTGGAACGCAGATCTGACAGTAACAATACCTTTTTTTTCTTCGAAAAAAAGTGAAGGTAAAAATCGGCTTATATATAATAGCTAACGCAGATTTTTATTTGTTTGCGTATGCAAGTATCTTTTCAATGGGATTTGTACATCTATAAATAGTTGAATTCATAAAAATTTCAGTTGGGTCAATTTCCGCTTGTTAATATGATATGTATTGGTAAACAATATGAATCAGTAATGTAAACGTTAAAAATTCACAAACATATCAATCAAAAAGTACTTTTGACCGAGTACTCCAAAAGATAAACAAGTTAAAGTAAAGGTAAATATGTATATTTTGATTTTTTTTTTACTTTCAACAATACGATTACATCGTAGTCATGGGCTGTAAGAGAATACAATGAATATGAAAAATTCGCCACAGCAACTTGATATGCTATCAATAATTACTATTAACTCCGAATTACTATTAACCCCGAATGTACGGGGTATTCTTACAGAAAATTAGCTAGGCTTTATAGTAAATTTATCGATGAAGTTTAAACATTTTATGATTTTGCTAATAGTTGTGAGGTTATTTTTAGTATATGAAAAACTTTTTTTAAGTTAAGTAAAACCGCGTGTTTGAACGGATTTCAGATATGAATCCCCCCGCCGCCCAGCCCGAAGCATTCTATGTATGAGTGACTTACTAGTATGAGAGGGCTCTATACTCAACTTAACCCATATGAAATAATGAGTCTTTTGCATTGGCTGTTTGCCATATGCACACAGTTCACAAAGTCAAGTTGTAATGGCAACGTGATGATGTAATTAGCATACACCATATACACACACGTACAACTTCCGAGCGCCCAAGGTTGATACAATCTTGGAAATCTGCGGCGCGGAATAACAGCAAGAAGTGGAAGATCCGGTAACGTCATTGGCACTGTAACGGATAATTATCTTGATTAGCAAATTGGTCTTAAATCCGAGGTGGTCTTTAGTAGGGATTCTGTGTTTAATTTGTATGTTTGTATTTTCACTCTGGCAGTATGTTGTATATAATTATGTTTAATGCTATGGAAGTTATACATTTATTGTATGATAAAATCTGTTCTGTTCTGATATTTTAATTTTAAATACATTTTCACAAATTTCATGAAAATTAGCGTGAATCTGGAGACATGCTGCTTGAAAAGGTGTTTAATGTATTATTCTTTGATGTAGAAACAGTACTCTTAGAAGTTAAGGTCGCTGACTTTTGATTCTTTCATGTGAGGAAGCTATCCAGCTAGCTTACGGAACGTCGGTGGTTCTACTCATGCAGGTGCCCGTTCGTGCCTGAAATAATGTACAGAAGGGCACCTGAGGTCTTCCTCCACCAGTAAAGCTGGAACCTCGCGATATGACCTATACCGTGTCGGTGTGACGTAAATCCCAAACAAACAAACAAACAAACTTAGAAGTTAAAGCTTTTGCGATATTTCATTAGTGATTTAATAGCTAAACCACTGCAAGTGTTGACTGTTGAACCTGTTAAAGAAGTAGATTGTAAAGATAAAAATGAAAGAAAAGCAAACGAAATAAATGATGTCAAAGTGATTCAAATGGTTGTTCACTGCAACTTTTACTCATGTAAGATAAGAGAAGGAACAGATTAAACTGAAAGACTGATCCTAATTTCTGACTAAACCCTCCTCTTTTAATCAGATAGGTGTGCTGACTGACATTAATTATACCGAAGCAAAGCCTTATTCAGGTCAGGGTATTTCAAATATTTGAAAGACACTGTTCATGTTCAAATAGGGTTAGTTAGTGCATATACATCTGTGTTTTCTTATAAGTTTCTTCCTACGTGTACTTATTCTTAACCTTCAGTTGGCTTAACTTGCTATATTTGAGTAATTAATCGGTCATAATTTGAATCAAGTTTTCAGCATTTCAGCATCATTATATAATAATTCAGCTTCCAATCAAACTCCAGGTATGTGTTACTCGTCTGGGTCTATGCTGGCGATAAAGGCTAAACACTTGCGGATCTAGAATGTTAAATCATGGGTTAAAGGGACCGACCAAATTCCTGATCAATCTTAACCCATTACTTCATGAGCCTTTTGTGAAAAATTGCTGTTTTCGTTGAAAAGTCTCCCGTTACAAATTCAAATTGCTATAAAACTATAAAAACTGCCTCAATACTAATCAAACTTGGCACAAATGTTGACTGGACCATTGCCTTTGCAACATATGCTCTAGGCTAAAGTCTGTTACCATTAGTTTATCCAGGGACACTAAAAATTGCTAAATAATCACTTATTTGGTTCAGTTTTTTCCATCAAAATGACTTTAAAGTACTACAACTTTCAACTGGATCGAGATATAGTCAAATAATTTTCAGCGTTGCTTAACACGTTTATCCGTTGATCATGCAAGGGTCAATTTTTAACTTCTCACAAGTCCAAATCTGGCTTTTGTTGGGGTCACCCGAAAAATGAGTATTTTTAAAAACAAATTTTAGACAAGGGGGGGGGGTTTAAAAAGCCGCTCTAAAAGCTATATATCGCTTAAGAAGAGAATATTATATTGAAATCACGAGAAGTATATTGAAAACGCGAAGATATGAAAACAAGAGGATTTGTAAACAAGACGATATTAAAGCAGCATATGGCTCCGGTTTCATGCTAATTTTCATGTTGTTGTTTTTTTTAAATAATAAAAATTAAAATATTGTCAAATAAACAAGGAAAGTAATTTACACAATGCAAACGACACTTAAAGCTATGAAAATTATGAAAATAAGTGGTCAGAACATGGCAAAAATAGTCCTTTAGTCAGGCAGTAGAACTAATTAAGGTGGTAAAAACTGCAAAATAAGTCATTAAACGCGCATAACATGCAAATTATTGTTGTATCTTATCGTCCGTACAATGTATCTAGATACATGTACATTGTATCAAATTTGCGAGCGTCTTGTGCAGTTACAATTTGTTATAAGCGTATGTAGTTATGTTTATGTTATTTCTTTATAAATGTATGCTTTAACTTAATATCTTTGATATTTACATGCTTTTATACCAATTTGATTAGAAGGAACCAAATATTATGGAACCGAATAACTGCCGACTTGGCTACGCCGGCATAAGAATATCATAATACAGACGAAAAGGTCCTAAAGTAGTGCTTGAATTTTTGTATTGTTTACAGAAGACATAATCCTTCTAAACATTTATATTATTTGGTTAAAACACAATTTGAAGGTATTTTAGGATACAAACCTTTACGTGTGGCATTTAAGAGTAATTGTTATGCATGTATAAATATAACCGTACTTTAGGAGATGCAATTATTAGAATCTATGCATGTACGTTTATATTCCTTTCTTATATAAAGTTATGTAAAAGTTGACTCATATGTTTTTGTTACATAAATATGCTGTTTTTTTTACATAAAGTGCTTTTAAGTGTTGTATAAGGCTATGTTAATATATGATTCATGCAATAGCTTCTGGTGTACTATTCTCGATGACCGAGGAGGTCTCACCGATTGCAAGACGAAGTGTAAATAACATACGCCAGATTCATAGTCAATGTCAAATTCAGTTTCATAAGCTAACAATAACTCGAATGAGCAACGTGCTCTTTCATGCACGTTATATAGTCAAATTCTTTATGTAAAAACAATCAAATCACATAACTTGGGACAGAATAATGCACCTGGGCAATTAAATTGGCACTCCATGGGACCATATGTTCCAATGAAATAGTCTTCACACTCCAGCACCTATCTAACATGTAAGGGAATGTGAAATGAAGCTGTTCCAGGTACTACAATTACATCCCTGACAGCAATGAAGTATTTAAAATTGTCTCATTAATAGCCTTAAAGCTGCATGCCTCCAGCTCCATGCTATACATTTTGCAATTTAATGTAAAATATTGTGAAGTGAAAAAGAAAAATAATTTACAAGTTGTAAACCGCGTAAGTTACTGAAGAGGTTAAAATATGCAAAAATATGTTTATTTTTCTTGAAACATTTTGGTTCATATGGAGGCGTGCAGCTTTAATATGGGTATTATGCATTACGTATTTGTCCTGCATTGAATTTGGATCAGTTCATTTCAAAATCAGGCATTTCAATATTAAAATGCAAAATCTGAGCTAACAACAGTATAAAGTCTGACAGACTGGGCGGATATGCATGCAGGCACATCTTAATACTGGCGCCAAAGTCTAACCATAGGTTAAAGCAGCATGACTCCAGATGAGCGAAAATATTTCAATAAGCCAAACTTGTGAAAAATGTACTAAGATTTTAGGTAAAATAGAAAGATTCAAGATATAAGTGATAATTTACATGTTATGACCGATTAATGGTGAATTTTTTCATTATGTGTACCTGTTTTTCTACTGCGTTACTAACGCAGTGAGAGCATTTTTTTGCATATTTTGACCTCTTATTGTAATTTTGAAATGAAAGTGGGTTGAAAGTGCCATTGATATGGTGTAAAATGATCGCTTTTGGTTACTATACAGTAATATACAATTTATTTTATTTTCAAAATTTTCATGAAAATAAGCATTAATCTGGAGGGGTGCTGCTTAAATGGTTGGAGCATTCTTACTAAAAACTTTTTAAATGGCACCCTGTCATATCATCAATCTATTAACTCTCTCTTGAGGAGCTCAATGATTGTTAAGAAAAAATGAGCCGCGTCACGGCAAAACCAACAAAGTGCGTTTGCAACCAGCATGGATCCAGACCAGCCTGATCAGGATCCATGCTGTTCGCTATCAGTTTCTCTACTTGTAATAGGGTTTGTAAGCGAACAGCATGGATCCTCATCATTATCAAAAATGAGTCGCGTCACAACAAAAACAACATAGTGCATTTGCGACCAGCCTGATCAGGATCCATGCTGTTCGCTTTTAGTTTCTCTACTTGTAAAAGGGTTTGTAAGCAAACAGCATGGATCCTGATCAGACTACGCAGAGGCTCGTCTGGATCCATGCTGGTCACAAACCCATTATGTTGGTTTTGTCGTGACACGGCTCAAATGTTTTATTCATTAATATAACAAATAAACGAGACAGACAATTTAATATATATCATTTTAATTCTATTTATTTGTACAGATTTCTTTGCTTATAACAAAATATCACAGCAATTGGCAAACAAATATGATTTGCACTACTTGAAATATCATTACATCATAAGTCAAAACTGAAAAAAAAAAAACATTTTTTGATTCATGTGTAAATTTTTAAGTGGTTAAGAAACATTTCAGCAGTTGTTTTTATCCCCATGTGTCCTTGGGACACAAAAGTCCTAATTAACCAAAAACTTTCAATTACAAAAGAGGTCATTTGGCCAATGGATAAATTGCTGAAGGTCATCTATGGATCATTCCAATACATGTATACAGTTTGGTCAAAATCTATTAAGTGGCTTAATGATGAATGTTTTTGTTCTTTTTTGGTTTGTCCATTTAAGATATTTAGGTAGAAGGGGTTAATGCTACATGGCAATACTTAACTGTTATATCAAAATGAATTTTAGGTTAAAGTTATAATACACTTTATTCTACATTAAAATTCCATCTGAACATGAAATAAACAACAAAAGATGCTCATTTTTAATCATGTAAGCAATTGCTTTAACATTTCCATATAAATATTACTTATGCAACCTACTTCTTTACTTTTAAACAAATCTCTAAATGATAAAATTCAATAAATTCTCTAATTTTCATTATTATTATTGTTATTATTATTATTGTAACCAGAATTAATTTGTAAGAACTAGTTTGACACAGCAATTCCAACACAAAAATTTCACTTAGTTTGTCATTTCAAATTTGTAAATCAAGTGTGCGCTTCTTTGACAAATCAATGCAAAAACAAAACTTCCATGCACTTAGTTTGTCTTCTCAAATTTGTAAATCAAGTGTGAACTAGTTTGACACATCAATTTCATCTTAGTTTGTCATTTCTTGATAAGGTACATTGGTTGCATTTGGAGCTGAAGCATTTATTGATACCTGATCGAGATTTCTCAAAAACACAGTGCTGTCAAACATTGAACTTCCGGCCCGATACTTTGCAGATTCTGAAATGAAGAATTAAATCTTCAGAGTACATTGCAATGTTTTAAAGCAAATCATAGTTTTAAAATGAAATTTACATTGTATAAACTTATTCTGTTTAGTATAATGACAACATATGATACTTGAAAGAAAGGTCTGGACTAATAAATTGTTGTGTGCAAAATTTCAAATCATTCTGTCACTCCATTTTCCCAGAACAATAATTTATAATGTGCAAAATCACCTTAAATGAAAAGCGTTTCAACTCTTTTTCTCTCAAACAATGATAAGAATTGTACAACAAATTGATTTTCAACTGAACTCTGAGTATGCTTTTCTTTATTATCTATTGCATTTTTTCAGACATGATGTATATAAAAATTTTATGTGTTTTATGTTTTTTTACCTCAGTTGATATATTGTTATTAATCCATTTTAACCTGCTGAAATACTGTAATTAATTTTCTTTGGAACAGCATGATCGAATGTTAACAGATTTCAAAATGATCAAAATACAAAAATTAAGCAACTAACAGAATAAACAGAACCTGTTCAAAGGCAATAATCAGTTTCAGCAGAAAAAATATAATTAATAACCACACACATGTACAATCCTATGAATAAGAATTCCATATACATGTACTATTCTATGAATTTGATTTAAGACAACTGTCGAGAAAGGACATCTAAGAGCATCTTTGCTTACTGTGCACATTGTCTTTTTTTTACATACAAAAACATCCATAAGCTGCGTAGTGAAATTGGGAAGATTCACAGCCAGTCACAAAATACAGTACAACCTCTACAGAGATACACCCTTTAGGAGACAAATACTTTGGTTATTCCTCAGATGTGATGCTTTAAAGGAGTTGACTTTATTGTGCATTATTACTTTAGGAAGAAATGATACTGTTGTTGTGAATAGGTGATTACTATAATTATAGAGGGCCACTCTGCAAAGGATGCACGTATTATAAAAACTTAGTAATGGTTGGTCAACAAGTATTTATTTTATACAGTTTGGTAAATTTAGCCAAAATCAGTTGTAAATATCTGCATCAAAATTAAAAATAACCATGACGAACTGTGTTCTTATTATTATGTGGCTGACCATCAACCCAGGGATCATTGGTTTGAGCCCTTCTTGAGGTCATGACCGTTTTTCCTCATCTGTAACCAGCACTGGTCAGTTCCAAGAAGCAGAAGACACCCGTACTGGTCAACTACTGGAAGCAGAAGTTGACAGTAGTACAGATGCACTACAAGCTTTGAGTTCATACGAACTTGGAAACATATTTTCTGTACTGAAAATTCATAAACATGTTATAATCACGATAATTATCATGTACAGTGTATGCCCTATCCCTTGGTTGTAAATATGAAAAACAATTGTGCTTGAATGTTATCAAAAACCATCCAAGGGTTTTCATAATTTTGATATACTGTGAATAGCTTGTACAACAAGCAACTATCATAGTATTGCAAGCAATCCAGAAGTCCCCTACCAGTTAGAATCCCAGCAACATTCTGAAGGGCCATTGGCCATTCACTAATGTTTCAATATTTTCTCTATTTTAAGTAAATTTGTTGGAAAAAATATTTAAAAGTGATCACAGGAAACAGTTTTTTATGAACAGACAGACGGACTGAGGGACACTCTACAGTTAATTTTTTGAACATCCCTGTTACCAAAATATAACATATAAAAGCAAAATTCTTAAAGAGAAGATAAATCTTGAAATAAAGATGCAAGACGTCATACATGATGTGAGTATTAACAAAGAACAATTAGTAATAAAGCTGTTCATAATGAATGTTTATTTTGAATTTGAAGTAAAAGACAGTTTAAAGAATGAATTAGAAAAATTCAAACTTTAATAAGGAGGATATAATTCTGGAAATATGGATGCTAGATTTATAAACCTTGTCATATTATTATGATGTGGGAGTTTGAAGTAAATCCTATAAGTAATGAAGAAGTTGGAGTAAAATATACCAATTTCTCGAAAAAAAATCTAAGTTCAAGGAGGACATAATTCTGGAAATAGTCTTGCTAGAGTATTGAACATTCTCACAAATGATTTAAGTGATAATAGGAAACATATATATGATACTTGAAGAAGATACATTAAGAAATAAAGAAACTATTAAAAAAAATCATTTTTTTTCATGAAAATTCTAAGTTCAAGGGAGGCAATTCTGATAATTTTTGTGCAAGAGTTGTAAACATTGTCACATATGATGTGGTTGATGACCAGACACTTATGTTTGAAGTTTGAAATAAATACCTTAAGAAATAAAGAACTTATAGTGAAGAAAGCCTAAAAACTAGAATCAGAAATCTTGACGAGGTTGCCGACATTTGTTAAGTATGACAGTTATCAATATACTCCCTATAGTCAAGATTAAAATGATGTATATAATTTCCATTCTACCATCTATCCATATTTTAAGTTTCAATCATAAAAAAATTTGAGCTTTTTTTGACTAATCTCAAATATTGTTATATTTGCCATGTTTTAAGCCCATTTGTTGCCATGGCAACCAATTTTTTCAAAAAAGGAAAAAAAGAAAAAAACATGCATAATCTCCAGACTGCCATCTACCAATGTTTCAAATAAAATATTTTCAGTACTTTTTGCATTTTTATGTTTGAAAATTTGCCATATTTTCAGTCTATTTGTTGTTATATCAACCAGAATTTTCAACATAGGAAGAAAAGAAAAAGACGTGCATAATCTCCATAACTGCCATCTATCCATATAGATTCTATCAAGTTTCATAAAAATATTTTCAGTACTTTTTGCATTATTGCGGGATCCAGTTTTGTGGACAGACGGATCTACTCACAAAATGGTACTTATGTGACTTTTCCTTTGATCTGTTTGGCCATTTTTAGTCACACAAGGCTTAAAAAAAGACATACAAGTAAAAACAGAATGAATAGGATCAAAGAGAATTTACTGTTACCCATTGTTCTCCAAGTCACACAAGTACCTCTGGGTTCGTACGGACTGACAGACAGATGGACGGAGGGTAAACCTAAAGTCCCCTCCGGTAAACCGGTAGGGGACTAAAAAGATTTCATATTTCAACGTCTATAATATTAAATAGAATGTTTACTCAAACTACAGAAATGATGTGTGGTCTTTATGCAGGGAAATCTGTTCACATCTAACTATGCAAGGACACTGTCACCTCTCATAAACTTTCATTTAAACGTATGTCCAATGTTTTGTATTCTATATGGGCAAGTAAAGTTAAACTGCGACAAGTAAACATTTCTGTCCAACTTCTCTGTGGGCAAGTGGTAAAAATTCACATTTCCACACCCCTGCTGAAAGTCACATGACATTGACAAACAGATAAAGAAAATAAGCAGACCATCCTACTGTTACTAACCATTTCTCAAATTAATTATTGCCATGACAATTTCATAATTTTTTTTTTAACTAAATCAGCTGACTAAGTAAACATCCAAAACAAAAACAAAATATGAAAGAAAAACAAAAATATTCTGAACAAACTAGCCCTGATAAGATAATAAATAATTTTTACATCAAAACATGTTTTTATGCTCGGGGATCATCATTACAACAACAGGTGTATATATAGATGTTTTTATGTTTGACTAAAATAGCCCCAAAACATCATTCCGTTGGTCAATCTGTTATGCAAATTTTGTGGGTGAGGTGTTTGTATTTTTTACTCTGGATCACAGTAGAAAGCCACACTGAATTTACCAAAGCACATTTCAGCCAGTGCATCGTTCCTTGGCAGGCTGTCAAGCAGTTTACTAGTATAAGTTGCCTTCACTTTCGTATGGAACTGAAACTTCTGTATATACCAGAGCAGAGGTTCAGTGCAAAAGACCGAAGAAAAGATTTCATGATCAATCAAAACAAAAATAACCTGCACCATCCGGCAAACAAACCTGGGTCTCCCAATTCATGGTTCAATGCTCTCCCCACAGGGACTCGACACAATATTGGGAGAGTGTAAAAAGTAATTCTAGAAAATATATATACGGTACAGCATAAATTTAGTGTCGACATTGTGTTTCAAAATCGCAGACAATAATACATAACCCCTTGTACTTGTAATTTCCACACAGCTGTTATTTATAAACATGTTTTTCTTTCTCTGTATAAAGAGAAAAAGTTTGGATATGTGTCCCTTGTTAAAGGAACTTCACTAAGGTAAAAAAGCCTAAAATTTTAAATTTTAGATTCTTATATAGATCAAGTGAAGCAATTAAAATGGTAAAATCTGCAAGGGATAATAAAGAAATATGCTTGGAATTGCAATGCTTTTCATATTTTGGTAATTTTGCACAATTTAAATGATGATTTTAGAAAAACGGAGAGGAAATGATTTGAAAATGTGCACAAAAAGTAATTTGTCTAGATATATTTTAAATGGTACACAAAACATTAAATGGTACACAAATACATGTATTGAAAAAACATTTAAAGTTCTTTCAAATAAAAAAAACAAAACAATTAAATGTATGTATGTAAATTTTTAATTGAGGACATAAAATGCTCAGTCCTATTACTTTTAGAAACAATCTTCAATCCAACAATTAGTAAAACTGTAATTTGAGCTGCGCCATGACAAAACCAAGATAGTGTGTTTGCAACCAGCATGAATCCAGACCAGCATGCGCATTCGCGCAGTCTGATCAGGACCAATGCTGTTCGCTGTTTCTCTAATTGTAATAGGGTTTGTAAGCAAACAGCATGGATCCTGATCAGACTGTGCAGATGCAGATTTTTTTTTTTTTGTTAAAAACTGATTGCATCATACCATCAGCTCCTGGTCTCCTGAACTTTTTATTGTACATCTTCACAGCTATAAACACAATTATAGCTACCAGAGCAAGAAGACCAATTACCAACGCAGCAATAGCGCCACCACTTAAACCTTTATCTGAATCACTAGAACTGTAACAAAATAAGATTCAATAAAATATATAACTAAATTATGTAGCAAAAACATATAATATATACAAGCACAAATTTTGTAAAAGTGAAAAGGGGATGTTTGTAGACAAGTCAGCAAATCTAAAATCAATTTAAAACATAATTTACATACAAATGTAATCTATTAGAAAAACAAGAGTTATGGGCCTTGGCTGGTGAAAAACAAATATGATCAACATGTATGAAGTTTTCAGTTGTTGTGGTTAAATGGAGTAACAAAATTCAGTAAAATTTCAAGCACTTATGGTCCTTGTTAAATGACCTACAATTATATACATGTACTAGAATTCAGCAGAAAATAGTCAAGATACATGAAGTTGCATGCAAGACCCTAATCAAGATGTATGCTGATGCATGGGGGAGAAGGATAGTTTAACTACTTCTCAAACAATTAAACTGTAATGCTAAATTCTGTACCTTAATTATTCATAAGGCTTATACATGTAGATATTAAAATTAAACAATGTGATGAATTCTTAATACATGTTCTTTAATTATTCTCTGATGACCATTAGCAAAATTGACAAGAAAAGAAATATGAGCCACGTCATGACAAAACCAACATAATGGGTTTGCGACCACGCAGTCTGATCAGGATCCATGCTGTTTGCTTACAGACCCTATAACAAGTAGAGAAACTGATAGATGTGCAGGCTGGTCTGGATCCATGCTGGTCACAAACCCATTATGTTGTTTTTGCCACCACTATAAAGCCTCACCTCATGTTCACTATGATTCATTATAAAGATCATATTTAAAAATTTAATATCTAATAAGGATTTGAACAGCATGTTTATGAAATTTCATAAAAAGAGTTTTGTTATTTAAAAAAATATGGGCATTTTACAGTTGATTCAAATATTGATCCTGATCCTAAAATTGATCTTTATTTTGATCCAATTATTTTTGTATCCTAACAAGTTTTTGTAGGTTATGCCATTATGTAGGATGGTCCCCTATGGTATCATTGTTCTTATTATTTCCAGGAAATTGTACAAATAAAAAGAACTTGTATTTACTATTTTATTGAATTGTGTTTAACTGTCGCATCTTGACATTAAAATACACACGTCATTCATAGAATAACTCAATGATTTAAATTAGAAACATCTATGGTCAGTATGCCATGTTTTGAATGGGAGCTTAAATTGAGAGCACTATGTTACTGTGGTATGTAAATTGATGGCCCTTTATGGCTTCAGTATATATAATTCTTTTAACAAAATATGATTTCACTACAGTTTCAGCAGACAACCTTCACTTCAGAACATGAAATTATCAGTTTAACTGTTAAAATATGGGTAAAATAAAGAACAGTATTTTCAACACATGCAGGCAGCTTTGGATTTTCCTATCAATGACAGATTTCATTTGAAATGAAAATATTTCTAACAATTTCTATCCAAATTCACAAAAAGCAGCACTTCCACTTTCACTTTAATGGAAGAAACAGTATTTTGTGGCATTCAGTGTGTTTTAAGAAACAAATTTTCTGATTACAACAGAATGGGCCAAGGACGCGGTTCCCGCGGGGAGAACTGTAAGATTGTACCTTTTATCAGAAGATTTCACTGCTATTGTTGTTGATCCTGTCTGCAACGGACCCGAAGCTTTAGTTTGTAAATCAGTCACTCGTGATGACATTTTTGATCCGCTAACGGGATGGATTACAGAACCGCTCGTCACTGGTGCTACCACTGATGTTTGTTTTGTTGAATGAAACACAGGGGGTGTTAAATTTGTTGTTGTGCTGAAAATAGAATAAACCTGTTAAATTGATATCTGGCTGAGATCTTTATTTAGAAAAATATTGTAAAGTTTTTAGTAAACAACCTAGCCATCATAACATGTAGAACGTCATATCAAAACAAGGTGTTTACATAAACAAAATGGGTATCTGTTCAAACTAAATGACATTAATTCTAACACTGTATCAGAGATTTCTCTTATATAAACAAAAAAGGTGGGAAGCATGATTTATTTCAAACCAATGAAAAGTCGCAAACCAGTTAAATATCACACTTTTATTTTACTATTAATACTCTAAACATTGTATTTCATTTGAAAAATATAAAGTGAAATAAAATAACAAAACAAAAATTCATCAACATTTTCAAAATTCATAATTCTCAAAATGTTTTTGAAAATGGTTAACTAAACAACAGTTTTTTGCAGGAGAACCTTTTAAAGAACTTTAAAGAACGTTTCTACTGGAAACTCTGAAACAAAAACAAATTTCACCACCAAACATATAGTCCAACAAAAAGTTTAACTATAAATTTTTTCTTGACATGTTAGAATGGAAATTCTTCGTGCATTGTAGTATAAAATAGCACGATTTTTCGTTCAAATGCTTTGTAATTAATCATTGAGACCTATTGGCCTTCGTGATTATAATATTTTATTCCTACGCATTTTGAACTCAAACAATGCACTCTGAATTGATATCTATTTCCTAAATAACAAACTTCTTATGAATTTTCATGTACAACTTAAAGTTAAAGTAACATTTGGGGCCCAAGGGTCACATCTTAAAGACATTGAAATTTTTTACCAAAATGTTCTAAGTGTTAAAATATTGACACCTCAACCCAACTGCCTAAATACATGTTTGCCCAAATGTGTCAACTGCTGCATTAAAACAAATAAACAAACAAAACAACTTTCCATGTAATCATCTTTGTCGTTATAAATAAAACAAAATGTTACTGGTATCATACGTTTTGTCAGCAGACGGCTGTGTTGGCGGCTTCTGTGGCGGGAAAAATGCTGAAGCAGACGTAGAAGCTACAGGTGGTTTGTTGCTAGGTAACTGATGCGGCCGTGAGAAAGGTCCATCAGAAGTAGTCAGTAATGGCTTTAGGCCACCTAAGTGTGGAAAAACAAATACATGTTATCTTTTCTAAACCTACAACAGGAAAAAAAGTATTTTTTCCTGTTTTTTGAGTATTTCAAGCACAAGAGATTTTAACAATCCATTGTAAATGTAGTTGTAAACATTTCCTACGTCAGATCATTCAAAAAGTAATAAATGCACTGAAATTGACAAAAATGAATAACCAAGGTTGAGTAATACTTTAACTTAATATAGTTTTCTACTCTAACTTTAGATATATATATATATTCTAAGATAATTGAAATAACATGGTATTTAGACGTAAATAATTTTGGACAAAATATAGGAGAAAGAAACATTTTAGCTCAGAACAAACTGCATGATATGAATATTCAAATATAATGTATGAATATAAAAATCTTCAAAAATTCGTACAGCCCTTATTATACTACAAAGTTTATTGAAATCAAAGGTTTAATTTTACATATTCAAATCAAGGGTTTCATGTGATAAATTTAGGTAACTACTCACCAGTGGTAGATGGTACTGGAGGTCTTGGTGGAGATTTTGTAGGGAAATACCTGGATATATTCACCGATTTCAGTTCATCATCATCTTTCCAGATGCATGTTGGGTAATTATCAGAACTGGCTTTACAATGCGCAAGTCCATCGCATACATCTAGATCCTCTCTAAACACAAGAGCGATCAGTAATCACATGTGTCGCCTCATGATAGCCAATTTCATGTTGGGACAAAGTTTGTGACAGACGGACAGACAGACGGACAGTGCACAACTACCCTTGGTACTGATCATTCCTGTAAAGTTTGGGTAAAATTGCACCAGTAGTTTATGAAGAGTAGACTCCGGACAAGCTTTTGTGTATCTGGCAACACACAGAAAAAACACCTTTTTATCAAAGGGCCATAACTCGGCCAAAAATCATTCAACCGGAAAACCCGTGCAATATGCGCAAGGACTTGAGCTACAGATCAATCCTGTACAGTTTCATTGAAATTGCTTTAGTGGTATAAGAGAAGTAGTCCGGACAAACTTTAAAAATAAAAATTATAAAAGGGCCATAACTCTGACAAAAATCATTGAACCGGAAAATGCAGATAATATGCACAACTACCCTTGGTACTGATCATTCCTGTAAAGTTTAGATGAAACTGCACCAGTAGTTTATAAGGAGTAGTCCGGACAAGCTTTTGTGTATCTGGCAACACACAGAAAAATACATCTTTTATATCAAAGGGCCATAACTCAGCCAAAAATCATTCAACCGGGAAACCCTTGCAAATATGCGCAAGGACTTAAGCTACAGATCAATCCTGTAATATTTCATTGAAATTGCTTTAGTGGTATAAGAGAAGTAGTCCGGACAAACTTTAAAATTAAAAACTAGAGGATGCTTTTGTAAAAAAGCGCATGTCTCCCCCACTGCTGAGAATAACTGTGAATGGAAACAGGAATGGAAATGGAGATAAAAGAACAGAGTATATAAAACCAGACAACTGATATATCACTGATATATCAATAATAGTTAAATGTCCTCACTGATAAGAACTCTAGTTATCATCCGGAAATGAGAAAATGACCAATGGTCACTGTGACCTTAACCTTTGACCTACTGACCCCATAAACAAGAGGGATCATCTGCTCAATAAGACCAATCATCCTATGAAGTTTGAGGGTTGTAGGTCTAAAGGAACTCTAGTTATCATCCGGAAAGGAGAAATTAACCAACGGTCGCTGTGACCTTGACCTTTGACCTACTGACCATTAAAACAATAGGGATCATTTGATTAATAAGACCAATCATCCTATGAAGTTTGAGGGTTGTAGGTCAAAAGGAACTCTAGTTATCATCCGGAAATGAGAAATTGACCAACGGTCACTGTGACCTTGACCTTTGACCTACTGACCCCAAAAACAATAGGGATCATCTGCTCTATAAGACCAATCATCCTATGAAGTTTGAGGGCTGTAGGTCAAAAGGAACTCTAGTTATCATCCGGAAACGAGAAATTGACCAACGGTCACTGTGACCTTGACCTTTGAACTACTGACCCCAAAAAACAATAGGGATCATCTGCTCAATAAGACCAATCATCCTATGAAGTTTGAGGTCTGTAGGTCTAAAGGAACTCTAGTTATCATCCGGAAACGAGAAATTGACCAACGGTCAGTGTGACCTTGACCTTTGACCTACTGACCCCAAAAACAATAGGGATTATCAGCTCTATAAGACCAATCATCCTATGAAGTTTGAGGGCTGTAGGTCAAAAGGAACTCGAGTTATCATCCGGAAACGAGAAATTGACCAACGGTCACTGTGACCTTGACCTTTGACCTACTGACCCCAAAAACAATAGGGATCATCTGCTCAATAAGACCATTCATCCTATGAAGTTTGAGAGCTGTAGGTCAAAAGGAACTCTAGTTATCGTCCGGAAACGAGAAATTGACCAACGGTCACTGTGACCTTGACCTTTGACCTACTGACCCCAAAAACAATAGGGATCATCTGCTCAATAAGACCATTCATCCTATGAAGTTTGAGAGCTGTAGGTCAAAAGGAACTCTAGTTATCGTCCGGAAACGAAGAATGGACGGACGGACGGACGGACGGACTGACGGACGGACGGACTGACGGACGGACTGACGGACGGACAGGGCAAAAACAATATGTCTCCCCCCGAGGTGGGGGAGACATAATTATTAAAGGGCCATAACTCTGCCAAAAATCATTGAACCGGAAAATGCTGACAATATGCACAACTACCCTTGGTACTGATTATTCCTGTAAAGTTTGGATGAAATTGCACCAATAGTTTATGAGGAGTAGTCCGGACAAGTTTTGTGACGGACAGACGGACAGACAGAAGGACAGACAGACGATGGAGAAGTGATCCCTATATGTCGCCACTACTCCGTAGAGGCGACACAAAAAAGTGAAAGTTAAACATAAGAAAACAAATCATGTTTTTTTTAACACCTTTAAGACTGCCGTTTTATATCTCTGAAAACAAGTGGTGATAATGAATTTTATTATATATCTGTATATATTTTTCTATATTGAGACAGTTTTTTAGTACATGTACCACATGCACAGATCCTCTTTAGTTAAACATAGTAAACAAAACATGTTGTTTTTTCCACCTTTAAGAAAACAGTTGTATATCTTTGAATATAAGGCAAGCGGTGATAATGAATTTATTAAATATCTCTGCATGTATATATTTTTCAATATTTAATGCTGACATATCACATGGACAAATATGACCAAACAGAAGAAAGTTTGTATTACACTTGAGTGAGACCCCGAATGAAGTTACTGGCATTTAGAAATTCATAGGTTAAAGATAAATACACTCATGAAATATTTATTTTCTTGCCATTCGATGAAAATAAATTCTGTATTTATAAAAAAAAACCTGAATCTTATCTATATATCTTTTTCATCAAATTTCTTATAGTACTAATTAGAAGCATTGACCAATTTCTATATCATCAGTATTATGGCCAGGCCACTTTTTTATTTACACCCTTGTAGCCTTACAAGTTTCCATTGTTCACTGCTCATTTATATCATTTTGATACTGAAATCCCTGAACAGTTTTGAATTCTAAACAACAAATACAAATTCAACAAGGATAAGGAGTGTTGATAAACAGAACCATCAGATCTATTGCTGAATGCAATTCATATCCCTACTTAAATCCTTGAAAGCTGTTGGCTAAGTTTCTTCAGTGTTGTTATATTTTTCTGGTTCTTTGGGATCATTGTGTCCAGCACTTTTAAGTGTTGAGAATTGAATACCTTTGAAGCAAGTGCTAGGGGGTGTAAGGGATGTTGCACTTTTTCATTACATTGAATCCCTCAAGTACAGTCTCAATCAAAACATGTCTGCAATTATCATGTAATTTTGCATTTTTTAGTGCTTCAGAGGGATCATTTTTTTTATCAGATATTTGAAGAAAATGCTTAAAGTGAAAAACTATGAAGACTTGAAAACCGAGCCTCCTGATGGTTTGATAAGCAATCAAACTTGCATTGTTACACAAAGTATTGGCCACCTTCACTAATTGTAAAGTCTTGGTCAGCTAAGTAATACTTACATGGCTACACAAGGTATTGGGCACCTGTCAATATTTGTCATTTGTGAGGGAGAACTTGGAGCAAATTCTGTTCTATAATTTGGTGAATCTAGAAAATCAAAGTATATATTAAAGAATATATATTCGTCACTTAGAATTTGAATAATTTCTTCAAAAGTTAGTATATTCAACTATAACCTCCTGGAACTTTTAAGTGATTCAAGTTTGTGCCACCAGTATAAAGCCAGGCTAGCCTGTACATCTGTTCAGTTTGACCAGGCTCTACACTGCTGGATCAATTGGTTATCTTTTGATAAATCCCCTTAATTCGCAATCAAAGAAAAGCTTCGGTCAAATTCATTTCAAAACTTCAGCTGGCTCTTGTTAATCTTTTTGTAAATAATCAATGAATTGATATCTCTTAAGTTATTTAATTTTCATAAAACTTCAATAAAGTGATGCAGACAAAACTTGTAAATCATGAAAGGAGGAAATATTATGAGAGAATCAAGATTGTTCTGTAACTTACTCTAAATTCATTGAGACTAGTTATACAGTAAAAAACCCTGTGTTAAGGATCACCTTGTGCATGATAAAGACCTATCTTTGACAAACCTAAATTGATTAAGCAAAACAGAGTAACCTCTAAATAAAGACCACTTGTCTATAAAGGTCATGCTTGGTGTCTCTTTGGATGGCCATTGTTCATAGATTTGACTGTATTACAGTCAGGATTTTGGGAACATTACAAATACCAATGGAATTGGATATTTCAGCAATGTTTTGTAAAAAAATTGGGGAACAAATGCATGACTTAATTTTGCAGTGACTAAATTAATGCAAAGATGGTATCTTCAAAATTTAAGCACAATATTAACAGTGAAGAAGCCCTTATTTTCAAAGATTTCAGAATTTGCATTTTAATATTTTTATTTTGGGAATATGACCGGATATTGGCTATAAAACAAGCCAAAAATAATCCCTGACTGTATATGGAAAATTAAAGAAATAAGAGTAAAATATTTACAACACTTACAGAAGCAGGACCGAGTTGGAAAATTGTTTAAATGTGTATTGAACTGTCCATGGCAAGTGTCCAAATCTGTATCACAAAAGCACTGGCACTGGCAACTGGTCAAGGTTCTGTTCACCTCACAAACTGTACATCTTGGGATTGAAAGTTGATACACAGGGTTATAGATGGCAGGTTGACAGTTTGAACATTGCTGAAAAAGGAAATTGAAGCCTATTCTTCATAATTATCAGTGCTTATTAACACCATATCAGGTTGCTGCTTCCAGTCTGACACACAACCATGTGGTTATTTCCCTATACAGTGAAACCCTAAACAGTGAACCAGTCATCTTCCAAAACCATACAAATTGCCTGGTACAGTTTTATCTTAGCAACTAGAAAAAAGTTGTAAGTCCCAAAAAAACTTATATCTATAAACATTATAAATTTATTCAAGAACTAACTTTTCTTTGATGTGTTTCTTGTAATTCTAGAAAGAACAGACCTGTGTACATAGAGGAAATCCAACAGGATTTTTATCATTTTCATGGAACAATCCTGCATCCTGAAGTGAAGGCCACTGGTGGTAAACAGTATAGAGGTTGTATATAATATATTTAAGATAAAAAATAATATTATATAATATAAATGTAATGTTGTGGTGTGTACATGAACCTTATTTAGATGGGAGCAAGTATTAATTTTGCCCACTATTGGGTATGTTCCAAAAAAATATGTTATAAAAAAAGGATTGATCAGTATTTCATAACAAATACCAAAAACATGTTTACTGATGTAATTTTTCTTTCTGAACAACTTCAACAACACAAGAATAATTATTCTACTTAAATAATCTTATTTTTTGATAGATCTACAATCATGTGCATTAATCTTGCACCATATCTGAAAAGGTACAAAACTGTAAAAATAACATGGCATAAAAATGCAATTTTAAAATCAACAGCAGTGTCCAATAAACAGATTTGGTTAAGCAGCATCTCAAATTCAAACAAGCAGTCTCTTAAGAATAGATCTCGACTCATTCACACAGTCTCTCATGGATAGACTCTATAACGCATAAACTTGTGAACAGATTAAATCAAGCAGTACATCATGAACAGACTTATTCACACAGACTCAAACAAGCAGTATCCCATGAACAGAATCATTGTGTGAACAACCAGCAGTATCCGAGGAACAGTCTCAATCAGGATGAACATACTCAATCAAGCAGTATCCCAGAAACAGACAAGAGGTATCTTGTGAACAGACCCAATCAAGTGGACTTTTACAAACAGATTCAACTAGAACTAGAACTGCCACTATCTTGGCGTGAATACCCCCGCATACCACTTTGTCAGAATCAACAGTGGCCATTTAGAGCTCAAGGACAACCTCCCTGCCAAATCTGAGGTTACTAAGCCAGTGCATTGCTAAGTTATGTATTCTACAAGCTTAAAATGTGAAAATGTCAAAATCAATACATTGCGGACAGGACATTCTTTAGCAATTGAGAAGAAAAGCTTTTTTTGTCAAGGTCCCTGTGACCTTGACCTTCGACCCAGTGACCTGAAAGTCAATAGGGGTCACCTTATAGTCATGATCAACATCCATGCCAAATATGTAGACTGTGGGTCAAAGGAATCTTAAGTAAATGGGTGGACAA
The DNA here is from genome assembly GCF_026571515.1 of Ruditapes philippinarum. Taxonomy (NCBI): domain Eukaryota; kingdom Metazoa; phylum Mollusca; class Bivalvia; order Venerida; family Veneridae; genus Ruditapes; species Ruditapes philippinarum. The sequence continues at coordinate 252,155 of NW_026851933.1, read as the reverse complement.
ACTTTTTGAAGTCAAAGTCCCCGTGACCTTGACCTTTGACCTGGTGACCTCAAAATTAATAGGGGTCATCTACTAATCATGACTTACCTCCATGCCAAACATGAAGACTGTGGGTCAAAGGAATCTTAAGTTATAGGGCGGACAAGCTTTTTGAAGTCAAGGCCCCTGTGACCCTGACCTTTGACCTGGTGACCTCAATGTCAATAGGGGTCATCTACTAATCATGTCTAACCTCAATGCCAAATATGAAGACTATGGGTCAAAGGAATCTTAAGTTATTGGGCGGACAAGTTTTTTGAAGTCAAGGCCCCTGCGACCTTGACCTTTGACCTGATGACCTCAAAATCAATAGGGGTCATCAACAAATCATGACTAACCTCCATGCCAAATATGAAGACTATGGGTCAAAGGAATCTTAAGTTATTGGGCGGACAAGCTTTTTAAAGTCATGGCCCCTGTGACCTTGACCTTTGACCTAGTGACCTCAAAATCAATAGGGGTCATCTACTAATCATGACTAACCTCCATGCCAAATATGAAGACTATGGGTCAAAGGAATCTTAAGTTATTGGGCGGACAAGCTTTTTGAAGTCAAGGCCCCTGTGACCTTGACCTTTGACCTAGTGACCTCAAAATCAATAGGGGTCATCTACTTATCATGCCTAACCTTCATGCCAAATATGACGACTGTAGGTCAAAGGAATCTTAAGTTATTGGGCGGACAAGGTTTTTGAAGTCAAGGCCCCTGTGACCTTGACCTTAAACCTGGTGACCTCAAAATCAATAGGGGTCATCTACTAATCATGACTAACCTCCATGCCAAATATGAAGACTGTAGGTCAAAGGAATCTTAAGTTATTGGGCGGACAAGGTTTTTGAAGTCAAGGCCCCTGTGACCTTGACCTTTGACCTAGTGACCTCAAAATCAATAGGGGTCATCTACTAATCATGACTAACCTCCATGCCAAATATGAAGACTAAGGGTCAAAGATATCTTAAGTTATTGGGCGGACAAGAAAAAACCGACGGACGGCCGGACAGCCGGACGGACAAGCTGATTCCAGTATACCCCCCTTACAACTTTGTTGTGCGGGGGTATAATCAAGGAAACGCCATGCACAAAGTAAATCAATCAGTATCCCAGGGACAGACACAATCAAGCAGACAGTAACCTAGAAACAGACTCAATCAAGCAGTATCCTGGGAACAGAAAATTAAGTAGTACCCCAGAAACAGACTCAATCATGAAAAGACACAATTTTAGCAGTATCTCATGAACAGTCACAATCAGGCAGTACCTCATGAACAGACTCAACAAAGCAGTATCTCATGAACAGACTCAACAAAGCAGTATCTCATGAACAGACTCAATCAGGCAGTATCTCATGAACAGACTCAATCAAGCAGTATCTCATGAACAGACTCAATCAAGCAGTATCCATGAAGAGACTCAATCAAGCAGTACCTCATAAACAGTCTCAATCAAGAAGTATCTCATGAACAGACTCAATAAGGCATTATCTTATGAACAGACTCAATCAAGCCGTATCTCATGAACAGACTCAATCAAGCAGTATCTCATGAACAGACTAAATCTGGCAGTATCTCATGAACAGACTCAACAGAGCAGTATCTCATGAACAGACTCAACTAAGCAGTATCTCATGAACAGACCCAATCAATCAGTATCCCAGGGACAGACACAATCAAGCAGTATCCCAGGGACAGACACAATCAAGCAGACAGTAACAATCAAGCAGTATCCTGGGAACAGACAATTAAGTAGTCCCCCAGAAACACACTCAATCAGGCAGTATCATGAACAAACTCAATCAAGCAGTATCTCATAAACAGACTCAACAAAGCAGTATCTCATGAACAGACTCAATCAGGCAGTATCTCATGAACAGACTCAATCAGGCAGTATCTCATGAATTGTTTGTTTGTTTGTTTTGGGTTTTACGTCACATCGACACAGTATAGGTCATATCGCGAAGTTCCAGCTTTACTGGTGGAGGAAGATCTCAGGTGCCCTTCCGTGCATTATTTCAGGCACGAACGGGCACCTGAGTAGAACCACCGACGTGCCGTAAGCTAGCTGGATAGCTTCCTCACATGAAAGAATCCAAAGTCCCTGTCAGATTCGAACCCACAGCGGTGAGGGGCAAGTGGTTTGAAGTCAACGACCTTAACCACTCGGCCACGGTATCTCATGAACAGACTCAATCAGGCAGTATCTCATGAACAGACTCAATCAGGCAGTATCTCGTGAACAAACTCAACAAAGCAGTATCTCATGAACAGACTCAATCAAGCAGTATCTCATGAACAGACTTAATCAGGCAGTATCTCTTGAACAGACATAATCAAGCAGTATCTCATGAACAGACTCAATCAGGTATCTCATGAACAGACTCAACCAGGCAGTATCTCATAAACAGCCTCAATCAAGCAGTATCTCATGAACAGTCTCAATCAGGCATTATCTCATGAACAGACTCAATCAGACAGTATCTCATGAACAGACTTTATCAGGCAATATCTCATGAACAAACTCAACAAAGCAGTATCTCATGAACAGACTCATTCAGGCAGTATCTCATGAACAGACTCAATCAGGCAGTATCTCGTGAACAAACTCAACAAAGCAGTATCTCATGAACAGACTCAATCAAGCAGTATCTCATGAACAGACTTAATCAGGCAGTATCTCTTGAACAGACATAATCAAGCAGTATCTCATGAACAGACTCAATCAGGTATCTCATGAACAGACTCAACCAGGCAGTATCTCATTAACAGTCTCAATCAAGCAGTATCTCATGAACAGTCTCAATCAGGCATTATCTCATGAACAGACTCAATCAAGCAGTATCTCATGAACAGACTTTATCAGGCAGTATCTCATGAACAAACTCAACAAAGCAGTATCTCATGAACAGGCTCAATCAAGCAGTATCTCATGAACAGACTAAATCAAGCAGTACCCCCATAAACAGTCTCAATCAAGCAGTATCTCATGAACAGACTTAATCAGGCAGTATCTCATGAACAAACTCAACAAAGCAGTATCTCATGAAGAGGCTCAATCAAGCAGTATCTCATGAACAGACTCAATTATGCAGTATCTCATGAACACACTCAATCAGGCAGTATCTCGTGAACAAACTCAACAAAACAGTATCTCATGAACAGGCTCAATCAAGCAGTATCTCATGAACAGACTCAATTATGCAGTATTTAATGAACAGACATAATCAGGCATCTCATGAACAGACTCAACAAAGCAGTATCTCATGAACAGACTTAACAAAGTGTGATCTCACAAACACAATCAATCAAGCAGTATTTCAATGGCAATGTATACACTTCATATTTTAGTATACTGTATAGAACTATCCAAATAGAATTTAGTAGTCTGTGATGGCATTTTCCTTGATTTAATTGTTTGTTGCAATATTTGTAAATTTAGCTCAAGGGCATGAACAGACTCATTCAAGAAGCCTCTCATCTCTCATGAACAAACATTTAATAACAAGTTGAAAAGGCATGCTTGTAACAAAGATCAATTTATCACATCCAATGGATTGTTTTTAAGTGAAACTGCTAAGAAACTTTCATATTGTTTATTCTTCAAGTGTTTGTGTAGATAACCAAGAAATATAAATATGACAAGCATAGAACCAGTCTTGAATTCATGATGGTGCTGTCTAACTTGTCTGTGTGGTACTTGCAATTCCAATTTTCAGACCCTTTTCCATAATTCCTCAAACACAAGAGTAAAGCATGTCATTTTCAGAAATGATCTTGAAAAGTAAACATTTTTCTGAAAATGTTTGAAACGCGGGTTAAAACATAATTCTTATAAGCCATATGCTCTGATTCATTTCTTTCAGTTTGATTACTATAAAATATATTTGTTCAAATGTATTGCTCCTTATGACCATATATTTAACAGAATGAGATCTATTACACAATTTCCTTGTCTTTTTCACATTCAAGCATTATGGGATACACACAGTGTATTTGCTAAGAATTTACAACATATTAATTTGAATTTATGTTTAATACACACTACAACAATGTCATGTTTTGATCAAATATAATCTTATATTGAGATAATTAATGTAATTTTTTTATTATATTTTCAATTAATGTCTATTAATGATACTTAATTTATATTATTTGGATTTATATAAAAGGCATTTTGAAGATCTACTTGAAATCTTTAATATCATATGTTGAATTGATAGTGACTAAACAGTGTGGTGATTCATGTTCAATTTGTTATTATTCTTGAAGTTTGGTCAAACTTTCCATAACCAATCCCCTGTGAAATGACATTTTTTCAGTAAAAAAACAAGTCACCACACTGGAATTCTGAGATACTTATTAACACCTATAACAAACAATGAAATAAACAATTTACTTTCCAACATAACAAGAAATAACGCTTAAGACTGTGAACGTTTCCCAAAACTGCCACATTGGTCAATGATTTTCAATGTAAATTGTTCAGGATTAGTGCCAAGGCAGGAAATGGAAAGGCAAAACTCTATTGTTAAGACTCCATGTCCTCTAAGTTAGAGGACTAGGTAAAGTTTAAAAGAAAAAAGACACCATGAGCAAGTAACACAAAATTAACAATTTTTATATAAATTTTAAGTTCAAAATGGTAATAGTTTTGAAAGTTAAGGTGCTAGTCATATGAATTCTACCATATACCCGTATACTGTATGTATTGATAAGAACCATAGATTAAAAGTTTGCAGCATATTCCCATACTAAAAAAGCTTCTCAGAAAGCAAGAGCTGTCAGTGGGACAGCATGCTCGACTATTCTCAGTGCTTGATAGTATAGCAAGAGCCTGGATAATATAGATTTAAAAAGGGCAATAATTCTGTCAAAACCTATGTTAGTTTTATACACTTTAAACATTGACCTCTTATTATGCTCTCAAATAAGTGTGTGAAGTTTCAACCCATTCCCTTCATAAAATTTACAGTAGAGATAACACCTGGCACACAAATGAAATACATTGACCAAGGTGTTACGCTGAAGCTGACGCTGGTGTTAATGCCAATGCCAGATTGAAGAGGATAGTCCCACTACTTTTTGTCCCTTATCATTTACATGAATAATACAACATACCTTATAACTAGAGTCCTGACATTTAAATTTCTCACGATTTCTTAAGACCAGTACAAATAAGTTAGTGTCCTTGACCTGTGAAAGGCTGAATTGTTGGCATGGGTCATTTGAGTTCAAGGTTATACTGTCTGTCAAGGTCATGATCATTTTATGATAGCCATCAGAAAAACCTGTACACCATTCTTGCTGTAAAATAAGAAAAAAAACACTAAATAATTCTTTCATCAACCTTTTTTATATTCACAGTCATATTGAATATTCAAAGAGTGTGTGGCACTAATGATTTTTCAAATGTTTTATTTTTTTATTATATCTGACTGGTGTTTATAATATAAATAATAAAATCGCAATATTTAAAATGTGATTTTACATTCGCACAAAAGCCCTTTTCAGCTCATTCTGCGTTGTGAAAAAAGTCCACCGTTTATAAATTTGCACACAATGTTTAAGAGTGATGCCACTAGTCTGCAAAAAATAAAAACTTAGATAAATATATTTACTATTTCAAGATTTTTGGTAAAAATTTGGCAGACTTAAATATTTCTAGCATGTTATTTATAATATTGAGTAGGAAAAAATTCTCCATATTTCCATATGTTATAGGATCGTAGGCGCTAATGTTAAGCCTCTTTATTTGTACACCTGACAACATTTTCACTTATGAGAACATCTTTTTATTTTTATTTTGTGGAAAATTTACACAAATCTGGTGGAGTGCTTTAAAACTGCAGCTTTATATCAACCCACTACATGCTGGTACCAAAACTGATAAGCCTTTGTCATAAGTATCGGGCCAGGCCCGCAGTCTGACCAGGCTCTATACTGCTGGCAACTCATTTTTTGAAATTTTGTAAATTTTCAACCTTTCACCCCCTGAATTTCTAAAATTGATTTGTAAATCTTCTATTTTTGAAACTGTCCCTTATCAATTTTGGGATATTGAGATTAAATTTAAAATTAGTCAGACAATATCATACAAAGCTTGGTTTTCCTGTACAGATGTTCAAGTTTTCCTGGTGGCAAAGGCTTGTCATTGTATAAGTGGTTAAGCTAGTGACGTGGAAATATTGGTGAATTATGCAGATTGATGAAAATTGTTAAAATTTTTTGAGTTCAAATTCGTAGTAATATAATCACGAAGACTGATAGGCCTGAGAGATTAATTACAAAGCATTTGAACGAAAACCGTGCATTATTTAAGAAACAAGATATGTTTGTAAAACATGTATGCCCCCTATCAGCAGCCAATTAGTCATGTGATAAGGTTATTATGCATGACTTCTGACCCAGTGATCAAACAATTAATAAGGGTTATCAAGTATCTACTGGTCATGACCTTAACCTTTGACCCCTTGACCAAAACTCAATAGGGGTCATCTGCTGGTCACGACCAATCATCATACAAAGTTTGAAGTTCCTAGGCCTAAGCGTTTTTAATCAATTGATCGGAAACCGTTTTTACCTTCAAGGTCAAAGTGACCTTGACCTTTGACCCCTTGACCCCAAAATCAATAGGTCATCTGCTGGTCATGACCAATCACCATGCCAAGTTTGAAGTTCCTAGGCCTAAGAGTTCTTAAGTTATTGATCAGAAACCGTTTTTACTTACAAGGTCAATGTGACCTTGACCTTTGACCCCTTGACCCAAAACTCAATAGGGGTCATCTGCTGGTCACGACCAATTATCATACAAAGTTTGAAGTTCCTAGGCCTAAGCTTTTTTAGTAAATTGATCGGAAACCGTTTTTACCTTCAAGGTCAATGTGACCTTGACCTTTGACCCCTTGACCCCAAAATCAATAGGTCATCTGCTGGTCATGACCAATCACCATACCAAGTTCGAAATTCCTAGGCCTCAGGGTTCTTAAGTTATTGATTGGAAACCATTTTTACCTACAAGGTCAATGTGACCTTGCCCTTTGACCCCTTCCCAAAATCAATAGGGGTCATCTGCTGGTCATGACCAATCACCATACCAAGTTTGAAGTTCCTAGGCCTAAGGGTTCTTTAGTTATTGATCGGAAACAGTTTTTACCTACAAGATCAATGTGACCTTGACCTTTGACCCCTTAACCCCAAAATCAATAGAGGTCATCTGCTAGTCATGACCAATCACCATACCAAGTTTGAAGTTCCTATGCCTTAGGGTTCTTTCGTTATTGATCAGAAACCGTTTTTACCCAAGAGGTCAATGTGACCTTGACCTTTGACCCTTGACCCCAAAATCAATAGGGGTCATCTACTGATCATGACCAATCACCATATCAAGTTTGAAATCCCTAGGCTTAAGGGTTCTTTCGTTATTGATCAGAAACAGTTTTTACCTACAAGATCAATGTGACCTTGACCTTAAACCCCTTAACCCCAAAATCAATAGGGGTCATCTACTGATCATGACCAATCACCATATCAAGTTTGAAATCCCTAGGCCTAAGGGTTCTTTCGTTATTGACCGGAAACAGTTTTTACCTACAAGATCAATGTGACCTTGACCTTTGACCCCTTAACCCCAAAATCAATAGAGGTCATCTGCTGGTCATGACCAATCACCATACCAAGTTTGAAGTTCCTATGCCTTAGGGTTCTTTCGTTATTGATCAGAAACCGTTTTTACCCAAGAGGTCAATGTGACCTTGACCTTTGACCCCTTGACCCCAAAATCAATAGGGGTCATCTACTGATCATGATCAATCACCATACCAAGTTTGAAGTTCCTAAGCCTTAAAGTTCTTTAGTTATTGATCGGAAACCATTTTTGCTTTCAAGGTCAATGTGACCTTGACCTTTGACCCCTTGACCCCAAAATCAATAGGGGTCATCTACTGATCATGACCAATCACCATACCAAGTTTGAAGTTCCTAGGCCTTAAAGTTCTTTAGTTATTGATCGGAAACCGCTTTTGCTTACAAGGTCATTGTGACCTTGACCTTTGACCCCTTGACCCCAAAATCAATAGGGGTCATCTACTGATCATGACCAATCACCATACCAAGTTTGAAGTTCCTAGGCCTTAAGGTTCTTTAGTTATTGATCGGAAACCGTTTTTGCTTACAAGGTCAATGAGACCTTGACCTTTGACCCCTTGACCCCAAAATCAATAGGGGTCATCTACTGATCATGACCAATCACCATACCAAGTTTGAAGTTCCTAGGCCTTAAGGTTCTTTAGTTATTGATCGGAAACCGATTTTGCTACAAGGTCAATGTGACCTTGACCTTTGACCCTTGACCCCCAAAATCAATAGGGGTCATCTACTGGTCATGACCAATCACCATACCAAGTTTGAAGTTCCTAGGCCTAAGGGTTCTTTAGTTATCACTCGGAAACCATTTGGTCTACGGACCGACGGACCGACAAGTGCAAAGCAATATACCCCCTTTTCTTCGAAATGGGGGCATAATAATATATCCCAAACAGTGATTTTATCGCTCAATAACATCACTGTTTGGAGTTCGGATGCAAGGAATTATATCACGAGGGCGTCCGAGTGATATAATGATGCGCATCCGAACAACAAACAGTGATGTCATCAAGCGAAACTTTCATTAAATCTACGTGTGTAGAAACATTTTGAGATTAACAAATTTTGAAAACGTTGATAAAACTTTGTTTGTTTATTTTATTTCACTCTATTATTTTTCAAGCGAAATACAAATTATTAAAAGTGAAATAAATGTAAAACTTAAGTCGTTTTTGACTTTAAAATAGTGTACTTGATTTGATTGTTTTGCACATGCTGTTTGGTGCTACATTATGACGTCACATAAACAACACTTTAAAAGTCTATACAGCTTAAACGACTGAATTTTAGATATTGGTGTTCGGATTCATTTTATAAGTAATACCATTTTCTTTCATTCTAGATAGTTTTCACAACAAAATTCGACACAAAAAATGTTTTTATTTATCAGATTTAAAACAAAATGGCGCTCTCAATGTGAAAATGCACGGGGAGATAATAAGAACGGCGAGTGCATTGTTGTAGAATAATGCACGCTTCCGGCCTTCTTTGTCTATATAGGAAAATTTCTGATAGTGTTAGAATTTGTAAATAATAAACAAACAAGCAGTTACTAACATAAAAAAATTTCAAAATGCACACCTTTATTTTTTTCCTTATTACAAGTTCATTTGTAATCCATGGAAACAACTTTGTTAAGTGTCCATTTGTGTTTGGATCTAGTGCATCAAACACCCTCCTGTAACAAGATAGAAACAAGAAATCTGAATCTATAGCTACCTTACTTTACATACTGATCTAATTCTTATATGTATTTAAACTGTTACCATGCTAAATATCTTAAATGGAGTTGTCTATCTTTAAATCTGGACTAAACAATGCATCACTTTAGGGGAAATTTCAAAATAAGTACTTATCAAATAGCAATCAGTGTAGACCATGATAAGACAGCACAGAAGTGCAGACTGATCTTGATGCACACTGGTTGCCTAGGTAAAATTAGTTACCGCTAGAAGAATAAAGGTTAAAGGTAATTTAAAATCAAAATGCTAAAGCTTTAGCACTCAACAGTGCTGCAAGAGCTGTGAGAGTGTGTATGGTACAACAGGCCCATGAATTGAGAAGCAGATGACTATCAATAGAAATGGACATGTCTGAATCACCAGGTGCTAGAAGTTCTTAAAGCTGTCTGTGCTCTACTATTCTCAGTTCTTGAACGTAAGAAAAGGGCCATAACTCTGTAAAAAGGTAACTATGGAACCTGTGACCATCATATTAGATTATATGAATCTTACATCTACTGCCGGTACAGACCGGAATGTCTAGCTCAAGGGTAACTGTTTACAGTGGTAACGAGGCTCTGCCGAGTTTCCGCTAAACAGTTACCCGAGAGCTAGATATTCCCGTCTGCACCAACAAGTGTTTCTTTTTCTTGCATATTACATATCCATTAACCAGAAATTACGAAAACTGATATTCTCATTACGCACTTTTTTCTTAAAGTAGCGTATGAACTTACAGCTACATTCATAACGGTTAAGTGACGTCATCCTAAGAACACAATTCATTCATAAAAGGCTCTCGTCAATAACGTCATTTAAAGGAAGTGACTAATCTTACATGGGGGATGTAAGACAGACTTTTCTAGCACCGGTGAAAACGGAAGATAATCCTGTCTGACATGCCAGAAAATCACAGAGAACAAGTGTGAAGTTTCAATTCAATCCCTTCAGTAGTTTTTGAGATACACCAACTTGCACGCAAAAACTTAAGACAAAAATACCGGGGTGAGTACAATAGCTTTACCTATTTTTTTAATAGTCACTCTTAAAAGGTTTTCTACTGATAAATAAGCTTAATAATTTGTTCTTATTTTTCTATGATTAAGTTCCATTTCTGAATAGAAAAAAAGTTATAGAAACTGAGTGTCTAGCATTGTCAGGTTTCATTTGCCTTTTGCAGATATGCGATTCTTGAATGAATCAATTTTATACCACAAAAATTATGAGATTTCAGAATTTACATCTTTATCATAACAAACTTACCCAGTACTGTCCACAATGTGACACTCATGGTTACCTCCTGAACATTCTTGCACCTGTAAAGAGAAACAAACAACAACAATAAATAATACAGAATAATAATCATTTTAGTGGCTGACCCCTTAGTTATGATCCTCACTATAAAAGTGCCAACATTTTCATGTATATCACTTAAATAGGAATCTACAAAGTTTAATTCATTTGTTTTTTTTTTTTTAAGATTTTAACACATGATTTGGTCATATCATAGTGTTCAAATCTCCTTACCGTTCCCGGATAACTAACCAGTAATTACAAATTTTTCTGTAAGTGATTGACTACTTATCCCACATGATTTTAAAATCAGGAGTAAGTGAAAATGACAACATTTGTATATGATTCAATGTCAAAGATCAATTTCACAGAGAAACTTCACCTTGTCCCAAGGATCATACCATTGTCCGCTTCATTATTTATGTGATGCTCTCATTATTGAGTTTAGCACGCAGACTGTCACTCAATGAAAAGCATCACAGAGTACAAAATATATGGTGTTTCATCAAAATATTGTACGTCTTCTTAACCAGAAAAATATGAGTAAAATCAAGGGAAATGGAATTTTGAATAGTGGTTCAATGCAGCCATAATGCAGTATATCATTATGTCTACCCTTAAAATGATATTACATAGACATAAATGTTTAAACATACTGTTGGTTTCTTCATTCGCCAGATTGTTAAGTTACTGAGTATAAAGATGAGACTTTTTCTGTACTTTAAACATTTTGTGGGTATATGAAAAAAAAACTACCACTGCAAATTGGTTCAGCCAGTGCATTTCTAAGTTCTACCAAAAGTGAAGGTCAGACAGTACAAACATTCTGCCTTTTAAACAATAAACTAAATGGTCAAGTGCTCCTCCATGCCTCAAAATTATGGGGTACCAATACCGTTTATAAAGGTGTTAAACATTTGTGCGTAAATGAAAATGAATAACTACCCCTGCAATGGTTCAGACAGTGCATTTCTCAGTTCTGACATAAGTAAAGGTCAGAGTCTGTCTGTTTAAGTGCACTCTGTCTTTTCATAATTAACTTCTGCACAATGATATTATCTTATTTATTATATACTTATAAATGAAATAGTGAGAAATATTGATGAAATAAAATGCGTATTTTCATCTTCCGTATTTTCACTGTTAAAATTTATTTTTCACTGCATTGAAACATATTTTCTGTATTTTCACTGGTGTCTTGTTAGAATAATTTCTTTTAAATTCTGCCAGTTCATAAAATTTAAGGGAAAGTCTTTCAAATTCTATCGCAAAATACAGTCATGATTTTTTTACATCTTGTGGCATGAAAGTTACCATTATTTCACTTGTGGCTACTGCCACTCATGAAATATTTATTTTCATACCACTCAATGAAAATAAATCATGTATTTATAGGAAAAACTTGAATATCCTCTTTATTTCATTTTTGTTTTTTTTGTGCAATTCTGTATATTGTTTAGGGGGAGATTAATCTTGGTAAATTGGTAAAGTTAAACTTGATTGATACACTACACAAAATCATGGTTAACAATAAAAAGCTGCCCCATTCTTCAGCTCCAGTATATATTCCTGGTACAAAGGGTACATAAATTTCAATATTTTAATGTATTGAGGATTTAATACTGCTAAAGCAGGGTGCCTGTGGGTGGGGGCTCAAACGGAATCTACAATTTTCACTTTTAAGCTTCATTATATCCCTCCAAGGGTCTTCCCCAATTTAACTTTCTATAAGCTACTTTATGAAAGGACAAAAAAGATACATTACAGAATTGAGCAGCTGTGACATGAGGAATCTGGGAGTTACTGTCATTCCTACCACACCTAACAATCTCTTCGATCTGAAATATAAAATAAAAAAAAAATCAAATATTGACCAGAAATAGTTCTTTTGTTTAATACATAATAAAATTATACAATATCAGGTCAGTCATATTCTGGATTATTTCAGCTTTCATCTCTGGAACTAACCTACCATAAGTGAGCTAAATAATGTCCTCACATGAAAGAATCCAAAGTCCCTGACAGGATGAAAACCCACAGCAGTGAGGGGCAAGGGATTTGAAATCAATAACCTTAAATGAAGACACAAAGTTGTCTGTCTTGGCATATATTCACCTCCTAGATTGACTTTGACTTTTATCCAGTTTAAAGGTGGAATGGATTCTAAACATTGTCTTGTTAAAGTGGACATTTGAGTAAAGTTTAAAGTGTATCAAGCCTATTTAATACATAGTGTCACATGATCGCAACAGAGAAGTACAGGGCTTTGTCTGCTGAATTTTCTTGTGACCCTCAACAAACACTTTTAATTAAGTTAATATAAATTTCTGTTTTCAGAAATATACATGTATAAGTAACTGTAAATTTACACTTTTTCTAACTATCAATAAAATTGGGGTATACAACTTTGTCAAAATATAATTAGGAGTTGTGGAACTTTGCTTATAGTCAGCCATCACAAAAATAACTTTACTAATATGAAATATGAGACCAGAGGCAAATGATTGTTATAAATTTAAGCGGCCTTTCTACACACAACTTTTAGTACATTTGACTTCAAGTACATCAAAGCCATGCTTTTATAAACAAAACAGGATAGTAAATAATTATCAAAATTTGAACATGTCACAAACACAGTAAAGGCAATAGTTACATAAAAAAAAAAAAGGTTCATCCAAGTACATGAAAATTGTGTATTATGAAAGCATGCTTGCGAACTGCTTCGATCGCCTTTTGAGTGCATATGTACCCGTTCAATCTTTCTGTGGAAAAAAAAACAGCTGTCCCACATATATATCCACCATCCCAATGTAATATTAGTTTCACTATTACTTTAATTTCCATGGCACATTTAAGAACAGCATTTTTGTGCTAAAAAAGATGAAACAAAAATCTGTGTTTGATAAAAACATGATATTATGAATACATAGAAAACAAACATTTACAGGTTTTAACTGTATAGTTCAATGAGTGTGACACTAAATGATATGTCAAAAGGTTAAAACGTGCTGGAAAACAAATTGTAAAGGACGAAAATATTCAATGGAGCACCCTGATGGCAAAAAGTGATAATAGTGTCTTGAATAAAAATGTCATCAAGGACGTTTTGGTTATGAAACTATACATGTACATGTTTATACATGTATATACTGACTTCAAACCACAGCCTCTCACCACTATGGGTTCAAATCCAAACAGGGACTTTAGATGCTTTCATGTGAGGAAGTAATCAAGCAAGCTTACAGCACATTCATGGTTCTACTCAGATGTTGTTGAGTAACAATAAGAACAGCATTATGGACCCTCATTTGATCATCAGAACTAGAATACTGGCTGAATGCAATTCATACCCATACCCCATGCCCCTATACCCTACCAATGTTCTTGATAGAAAATGACTTGGATTGGTGAAAAAGGGAATAACTTTTGTGCCAGAATAAAACATGCCAAAGGAACTTGTCTCAAATGAAAATAAAGACAACATTGTACAGTACAAATATCAGTTCAATTGTCAAATCAAATTTGAAACAGTCTACAATAACTTTTGTTTGTGCCGGTTAACTATAACAAAAGCAATGGAGTTTAGAAAGTGAAACAACTATGTAATAAATGCAATTTAGAGTAGCAATCCTTGGCTTGCTGAGTTTGCTTATCATCATTCCCATATATAGAAATTTTTAATTGCATATCTTTTCTTGTTTTTAAAGATATCAAAATAATAAAATGTAAATTCAAAGATATTTTCTAAGTTAAACAAATACAGATGGCATGTATATCAAAACAAAGCAAGATGTCTGATAGGCCATCTTGTAACAGTAAATTTTAAGTTTGAAATGAATATCAGTTCTGATTTCAGAGATATTAAAGAATTAATATAGATTTTCTATAAATATTATAAGAGGGTAATCTTGTGTACTAACTTAAATTAATAAAGATTTGTAGAGCTGATATTAATTGGGGAGAAACAAGAGAAAAATAGCTACCCCACAGCTCTGCTGATGATGATGACATTGTTCTTATTTACTATGCCCAGCTTCCCATAATGATACATTGTCGTATTTGGAAAAGCCACACTCCTTTTATACCTGCAACAGAACAAATAGAAAGTTTAAATATACAAATTCTTAATGCTCATTTGGGTCAAACATTAACAAGGGCTGCCAGATGGACAAAGGGCTTGACAAGGCAGGGCTCACGCTGTTGGTCGCCATAGTCGCCATTTGCGATTATTTTATAAGATTGGCGATTATTTTTGCATTTTGGCTACAAAATCTGGCGATTATTTTTTACTTCCAACAGTGTTTATATAAGGTGTAAAAATCGATAATGAATGCAGTAGACCCAATTAACACCAGCGGGGTGCATTTAATTGAGTGTCAACTTTTTACCGGTCACGTGCTGCTAGACTATATTGCCCGAGGTGAAAAAATACATGCGAGATGTATAATTGTATAAGTACTTTAAAGATATTGTCCAGCATTTATAATAGCCATCAAATATCCGTCAATTAGCCACAAAAAATCGTTTTAAAATTGATAAACTGGATATTGACTTACCCAAAATTTACCGTGAATTGCAGTAATTGCAAATTTTGATTTTTTTTTGTTTTAAGCTACTTGACTAAATCGCCAGTGGAAAACAATGGTAAAATATTTAAAAAGTATTAACTTCCAAAGAACTATTTGCACAACAACCAAAATTGTGAATATTTCTTCAGAAAACAGGAAAAATCCGATTGTCACATATTTTCGCGACACCGATAATTTTGATATTTATTTAAAGGTGAAATAAGCTATGTTCTGTTTAAAAATATTTACTACTATGGCAGAAAATTTGTATTACATTGGTGATGATGATATTTTTCAGTAAATTATTCAGAAAAAAGGCTTCATTCTGTGAATGAGTTTGCAAACTTGTGTTATTTCTATAGGCTAGATCTACTCCAGTTCTGTGTGAAATGTGGAAATTGACAGTGGTTATAGCTGACAAAATTTGATTAGAACAAACAAAAAAAGTTGTCTGATAACAGCATTATGTAAAGTTATAATGAATCTTTAATATTATTGTTATACAGTAATTATACTAATTATAACGTTTTTATTCTGTTCTATAATAACAATTAAAGTTGTGGTTCTATTTAAAAAAAGGTAGTTATCAATATACACAAATGTATCAGTTTATTTGAGAATCCTTATAAAACTAAAAAAAAAATTATATATGTAATGTTTATTTAATCAACTGCTTATGTTGTTAATCGCTAATTCGTGAATATTCCGCTGAACTTTTGGCTATTATTTTTTTAAGTTGAAATTATTGGCTATTATTTTATTTGAGCCAGTGTGAGCCCTGCAAGGCTTGACTATTCTCAGTGCTTGAAAAGAACGAAACTATCTAACATTCAAGTTGGAACATTAAAAGTGCACAAACAAGAATTTATCACTGAAAAATCAATGTTAGAGTTATGGGTCTTGGACAGTTTCCCATATTTATGACCCAGAATATTTTAATGAAGTTTCAATTGAATACCTTAAGTAGTTGAGGTAAGGTGATTCACAAATGTAGATGTGTATCAGTTCACAAAATATGATCCCAAAACTATGTGTGCAGAATACATAATATTTAATAATTGTCAATATCTAATCAAGCTAAAATTTATTTTTAGTTTGCCAGAGGCAACATATTCTGCCCATGCGACCAGTGCAGACCAAGATACGCCAGCACTTTGAATAATCTGATTGACTAAGGTAAAGTTTAGATAGTCAAAGCAGACTTCCAGTATATTGTAATGAATTCAACAAGAGCTGCCATTTGGACAGCATGCTAGACTATTCTTAGTGCTTGATAGTAAAAAGAAAGATTTTGTCCAGATGTAGGAATTAACAAAAGATCTCATTCCAAATCCATAAGAGTTATATGAATGACCAAAAATCAAGATCCTGACGACATGTAACAAGTTTTTAAAAAACACTTTTTGTAGATTTTATGTAATCACCCAAGATAACAAGAGCTGTCAGTAGGACACCATATTCAAAATTATTTCCAGTGCTTGATAACCCATTACCAGATATATACGCCTTTCTACGCCTTTTTCACCCCCCCCCCCCCCTTTTGCTATCTCAAATGGTGAAAAGATGCATATTATAGGCCCAAAACACTTGTTTTTGTTTTAAAAATGTTGTTTAAAAAATTGACCACTTTTTGGTGCCGTCCCCCATTCAAAAGACACATCAGGGGGTTGCCAGAAGGGGGGTGTGCCCCCTTCTGTTTGGGGGGGTTTGAAGGGGGCCAAGAAAATTTTGGACTTTTGAGAGGCTAAAAATGACCTCAGGTCGATCATAAGCAAACATGTTACCAATGCTGAAAAGCCTTTGACTCTATCTCAATCCATTGAGAAGTGGCAGCAATTTGAAATCAATTTTGATGGAAAAAATCCATGCAAAATAGTGATTTTTGGCAATTTTGAGATGTCCCCTAGTTGCCATGGTAACAGGAAATTTAAGACTGAGCATGTTGTTACAAAGGCAATGGTCCAGTCAACATTTGTGCCAAGTTTGATTAGTATTGAAGCAGTTTTTATAGCAACTTGAACTTGTAACGGGAGACTTTTCAATGAAAACAGCCATTTTCACAAAATGCTCATGGGGTAATGTGTTAAACAAGAGTTTGAAAAATGTAAAATTTTCCAAGTTCAAAAAAGGCCATAATTCTTTCAAATTCTATGTAAGAGGTATAGGTCTTATACACTGACCTCCTATTAAGCTCTTAAGTTAGTGAAGTTTCAGTCTTTAAACTTGCATGCAAAAACATAAACAGTGTGAAGTCAACACTTGGGTGAGTACAATTGCTCACCATATTGAATAGTAGAGCTAAACATAACACTTATCTAATTTTAATATTCCTCATATTTTTTTACTATGACAATGCACATAATTATGCTACTTCAAAAACTAGCTATGTGGCCCCATGAGCATCTTTTTGCATATACTTTTGTTTTAATTAGGAGTCTCTTTTAAGCAGTGGTGTTAAAATAAATTCTATATGATAGTTTAAATTTTTCCTTCTTCATCTTTGTATAAAGTGGCACTACTGCAGGAGATGCCTTTTAAGGGATAAAATGAAACTCATCCGGTAATATATTAAAAAGGATGGTGAAAAGCTTGTAAACTTACCGGATGTCTACTTGGGTAACAAACATTTGCCCCCTGGACAGCGGCCCCATGGACAGTTGTCCCCCCCTCCCCATTAGACGTTTGTCCTTGAGATAACAAGCAGCCTACTGATGAACATGCCCTATATTTTCTCTCTCATTTTTTTTATTGCAAAATTATTAATATATTAACCCTATAATATTTCACCAAATCAAATTCAGGCTGAGAGTGTGACTATAATTTTAATTTTTTAATTCACTCACCAGTCAGATTCTCTGTGATCAAATGTGGTAACCATTGGCGACCCTGGATATATTCTAAATACACCGTTAGTTGAGCCATAGAATCTGAAATAAATGACATGACTGTAACTTCATAAGGTATGTTACATAAAAAACAAGCTCAAATTAACTAAAAACCTCTTTTCAATACATAATTAATTGAATTGTCATGACATCAAGAATTACGATACATTTATGATGCTCATTTTTTCACTGTTGCGTTGAATTTGTAAGACGCATGGGTAAAAGTTGAAAATTTTAAATATCCTGAAAATCCTGAATCAAGCAGTTTTTCCATAGTTTTACAAAGGAAAGAGAAGGCTTTCAGGAGACTGAAAATCCTGAACTTCAGAAGTAATCCTGAAAACTTTTACCCATGATATATATGCGGGACTGACTATTGATAATATTGTAGACTATGGTTATACAAGGCCAGTCTATTTTCTTTTTCGTTGTTTTTGCATAATATTGTTAAATAATCAAGAACCCAATCTTTCAGGGTACTTAATTGACATAATAATTTCATAAAAAAGGGTTTTTTTTCAGAAAATTTTAAGGAATAATTTCACAAAATTGAATATTTCAGAAAAAAAACTTAAAAGGACAAAACCTCTCTAAGACTTCCTTGGCACTGCTGGTCCATTTAGAATCTAATCCGTCTGTTGACACAAGTGTATGTAGAATAAGATCTGTTAAACCTGAAAATTACAGGAAACATACAGTAAAGGTTTCAAGAACAGACAATTACAAAATGTTTTATATTAATATTAAACACCCAAAGGTCACATTATATAGTGAGAGAACAGATGAAAGTCAAACTAGAAATGTGTCCATAGGACACGGATGCCCCCACTGTGCCACTGTTCTGTCAATCTTTTTATTAAGTCAAGGGAAATAACTCAAATACTGGATCAATCCACAAGCGAAACCCCAGGTGCAAATCTAAATATGCTGAGCAACCTACCCATAAGGTTTAATGAAATTAATTTTCAAAAATTTTCTAAGTGAAGGGCAATAACTCTAAAAATACTAAATAAATCCAAACAAAATACCTGGTGCATAACTGCACATGCTGATCAATATTCCTGTAAAGTTACATGACTCCAGATAGGTCAAATACTTTTTGAGTTACATGCGACACATGTTGAAAATTGCAAAAATTAATTAGTCAAGGGCAATAACTCTGAAAATACTAAAAATATCCACATGAAAATACCCAGGTGCACAATTGCACATGCTGATCAACATTACTGTAAAGTTTCATGACTCTTGGTCAAATACTTTTTGAGTTACGTGCGACACAAGTTGAAAATTGCAAAATTTTACTAAGTCAAGGGCCATAACTCTGAAAATACTAAATATATCCACACGAAAATACACAGGTGCACAACTACACTTGCTGATCAACATTCCTGTAAAATTACATGACTCTAGGTCAAATAGTTTTTGAGTTACATGCGACACAAGTTGAAAATTGCAAAATTTTACTAAGTCAAGGGCAATAACTCTTAAAATACTAAAAATATCCAGACATAATACCCAAGTGCACAACAACACATGCTGATCAACATTCCTGTAAAGTTTCATGACTCTAGGTCAACTACTTTTTGAGTTACATGCGACACAAGTTGAAATTTGCAAAATTTTACTAAGTCAAGGGCAATTACTCTGAAAATACTAATAATATCCACACGAAAATACCCAGGTGCACAACTACACATGCTGATCAACATTCCTGTAAAGTTTCATGACTCTAGGTCAAATACTTTTTGAGTTACATGCGACACAAGTTGAAAATTGCAGATTTTACTAAGTCAAGGGCAATAACTCTGAAAATACTAAAAATATCCACATGAAAATACCCAGGTGCACAACTACACATGCTGATCAACATTCCTGTAAAGTTTCATGACTTGCGGTCAAATACTTTTAGAGTAACGTGCGACAGACGGACGGACGGGGGTAAATCTAAATGCTCCCCACTAACGTGGGGGCACAAAAAGTTTGTTTGTATGGATTTTATGTCACACCGACACAGTATAGGTCATTTGGCGAAGTTCCAGCTTTACTGGTGGAGGAAGACCTCAAGTGCCCTTCCGTGCATTATTTCAGGCACCTGAGTAGAACTACCGACGTTCCGTAAGCTAGCTGGATAGCTTCCTAACATGAAAGAATCCAAAGTCTCTGACAGGATTCGAACCCACAGCGGTTAGGGGCGAGTGGTTTGAAGTCAACAATCTTAACAACCCAGCCACGGACGCCCCTTCAAAAAAGTTTACAAAAGAAATAAGCATAATGTCATTTCAAAACAGTTACATTTCATTTTTGTTTATGCAATAAGAAGAACATCCTTAAATCAATATATCATAGAAGAAATTTTATATAATAACCAAGCCTTGATAATTTCTTCACTTTCACCTGGAAACTGCACTCTCACATTTTTATTATTTACCTTTAGTAAATTAGCAAATACTGATGCTTTTCAAAGTCACGTTGATTCAACAGGTGTGCTCTCATGAATCACAGAATTTTAACATTTGTACACTAATATAATCATTGTACCATTATTTAAAAGTTGAATACTTTTTAAACTCTGTGCATTTAAAGTTCTGCTTACTGATGATGTCGCTGTTGTTGTTGTTTATTACCCTTCCACTAATGCACAGCTTTTTTTTCCATATGTGCATTATCAATAACATAGAAAGAATATCTTACATATAATAAACTGTGCTTTGAATATTTAACTAGAAATGTGTCCAACTTATAATACCATTCCATTCCTCTGTCACACTCTGTGGCAAGTTTTACATATTTTAGAAAAGGTCAAGTCTTATGCATATGTAACATATACATGTATATAATAATAGTATTCCAACAACCATTTAACAAAAACTTTGGCTTTTTTCTTTCTCAAGTTATGTATCTATCAAGTATATAACATAGAATGTAATTGTGACCTAATAACTTCAAAATCAAAACTATCTTGACTCTTTTGTCTGAACTGGTCACATGGCAGAATCTGTTGCCACCAGTCGGCCACGTAAGAAAACAGTTTTGCAAGAAACTTCATAACAATTAAGGTAGTCTTACTGTAACGCTTTCCCACCAAAAAGATTCTAACATCGGCCAATATCATAATAAATTGGTCATTTCCGAAACATTATTTTTCACAATTTTTGGTATTCAGTAATTCTTAACCATTTATAACAAGAATTTAGTGCATTGCGATAAAGGAATCAAGTGATTGTAAATAATTTAATGCCCAATATTTTTTGAAAAAAATAATGTTCTGAAATAACTGATTTGTTACGATATTGGACGATGTTAGAAATTTTTGGCGGGAAAGCATTACAGTAAAAATACCTCAAATATTATGCTGGCTATTCTTGGTCTGCAATGGTTTCATTGGTATATTTAGTTACTACCATCAGGCTTAAGGTTAAAAATCTCTTACCAAGGTTTAGAAGATCTGTATCACTCCCATCATTTATAAACTTGTTGAGTTTGATAACCGAGTTTAGTGACTCAGCAGAATACTTGTAATTCTCTGGTTGTAAAAACAGACTCGGTGCAAACTAAAATATATAAGAAAACAAGAACTGTCAGTAGGTCAGGGTACTCAGCTATTATCAGTGCTCGATAGTTAAACATGAGCCTAGATAATTTAAGAATGTATTTCATTCAAAGTCCATGCCAGAGTTATGGGAATTGGTAAATGACCTTCGATTGTAATTATGAAAACATGAATGAAGTTTCAAGCAAAAAACCATTAGTATTTCTCTTTTGAAAGATATATATGTTGCACACAAAGCTTAAACTAAATCAGTTCAAAAAGGGTCATAATGCAGTCAAAATCCATACCAGAGCTAAGGACCTTAGATAGTGACCTGCAATCATGATGCAAATGACATATGTGTTAAGAATTGTGTGAATACAATGTATTTTCAATTATTTTGAAGATTGATGTTTCAACCAAGATCTTTTCAAGTTCACAAAATGCCATAATTTGTCAAGCTATGAACCTTGGATAGTGACCTCCAATTATGGCAACAACAACATGTATCAAGCTTCATGTGAATACCTTCAGTAATTTTAAAGATCTATCCAGACTTTTCGAAAAGGACCATTATAAATGCTTTCAATACGAAAATGACCATACTTCTGTCAATATCCATGCAAGAAGTATGGGCCTTGGAGAATGACCTCCATTTAAAATCTCAAATGAGTGAGGTAACTTCAGAAATAACTTATCACAGTAAAACTATGCATACCTTTATCACAGACTGCTTGAAGGATAGAAAATGTCCATTGTGAAGGTGACAAATAGAATCTTTTCCTAGGAAATCTGGAGAACCATACAATAAGTCCAGTCTATGATAAACTCCATGCTGATGAGAAATCTGAAATATTTGTACAATGCTTAAAATAATCTCCGAAGTAAAATGCAAATGAGCCGCTCCATGACAAAAACCAACATAGTACGTTTACGACCAGCATGGAACCAGACCAGCCTGCACATCCGCGCAGTCTGATCAGGATCCATGCTGTTTGCTATCAGTATCTCTACTTGTAATAGGGTATGTCAGCAAACAGCATATGGGAATATGAAGTCTGCAGATCTGATGTCCTGACATACTTGAAGCCGGCAGGTCAGATGTCCTGACATTCATAAAGTCCAAAGCTCTGATGCCCTGATATACCTGAAGTTTACAGACCTTATGCCCTGACATTCCTTAAGTCTGAAGATCTTATGTCCTGATATTCCTAAAGTCCACAGATCTGATATTCTAACATACCTGAAGTCCACAGACCTGATGTCCTGACATTCCTAAATTCCGCAGATCTGATGTTCTGACATATCTGAAGTCAATAGACCTAACATGACACCAACTGAGCAATTATGACGCCCTTTTAAACAAGAAGTTTCTGCATAGCTATAATCATAATGTCATTCAGAATCATGTTTTCAATGTTTTAATTTTGATCATCACCCTAAGAAATTTCATTCTACAAAGGGAAAATCATTTTTTTTCGGGACAACAAATCATACTAAATTAATGCCACCTGCGTAGTGAAGAAAACAAGGGATGGGACCAGTTTCTGTTGTTTTTTTTATATTTTAGAACACTCCTTTCCATTCAAACAAACAAATTTGTTTACTTTTTTATTTTTAGGGATTGCATTACATAACAAAATCAATTCTTCAAAAACTTAAAAGAAAAACAAGAGGGCCATGATGGCCCCGAAGTCGCTCACCTGTATATAGGCCCACAGAGCGAGGCCAGTTTAAACCCCAGGGCTTTTATTTGAACAAAATTGGTAGACACCCATTAGAAGATGTTTTATGCTAAACATCTAAGGTCTAGCTCGTTGAGTTTTAAAAAAAAAAGATTTTTAAGTTTTTACTATACACATATAGTGAAAAGCAATGACATCCCTAGGGCGGGGCCAGTTTTGACCCTTGGGCTTTTATTTGAACAAACTTTGAAGACACTCACTAGAAGGTGTTTCATGCTAAATATCTTAGCTCTAGCTCTTTGGGTTCTTTAAAAGAAGATTTTATAAGTTTTTACTATTATGCATATAGGGAAAATCAATGACCCCCTGGGGCGGGGCCAATTTTGACCCCAGGACTTTTATTTGAACAAACTTGGTAGACACCCATTAAAGATGTTTAATGCTAAATATCTTAGCTCTATCTCTTTGGGCTCTTTTAAAGAAGATTTTTTAAGTTTTTACTATATGCATATAGGGAAAATCAATGACCCCCTGGGGCGGGGCCAATTTTGACCCTAGGGCTTTTATTTGAACAAAATTTGAAGACACTAACTGGAAGATGTTTCATGCTTAATATCTAAACTCTAGCTATTTGGTTTTTTTCAAAGAAGATTTTTTAAAAAGCTTTTGCAATACACATATAAGGAAAATCAATGACCCCCGGGACAGGGCCAATTTCAACCCCAGGGCTCTTATTTGAACAAATTTGGTAGACACCCATTAGAACATCTTTCATGCTAAGTATCTTAGCTCTAGCTCTTTGGGTTCTCTAAAAGAAGATTTTTTAAGTTTTTACTATATGCATTAAGGGAAAATCAATGACCCCCTGGGGCCGGGCCAATTTTGACCCCAGGGCTTTTATTTGAACAAACTTGATAGACACTCATTAGAAGATGTTTCATGCTAAATATCTTAGCTCTAGCTCTTTGGGTTTTTTTAAAAGAAGATTTTATAAGTTTTTACTATATGCATATAGGGAAAATCAATGACCCCCTGGGGCGGGGCCAATTTTGACCCCAGGACACTCACTAGAAGATGTTTCATGCCAAATATCTAAGCTCTACCTCTTTGGGTTTTTTAAAAGAAGATATTTTAGGTTTTTTCTATCGGTTGCCATGGCAACCAGAGTTCTGCATGGAATTAAATTCTTTGAACAATTTTCAAAGGTGACCACCAAAGGAACATTCCTGTGAAGTTTGGATGAAATTGGCTCAGCGGTTTATGAGGAGATGTCATTTAAAGTAAAAGTTTACGGACGCCGGACGGACGGACGGACGCCGGACGAAAAGCGATCACAAAAGCTCACCCTGTCACTTTGT
Source organism: Ruditapes philippinarum (assembly GCF_026571515.1). Classification (NCBI taxonomy): domain Eukaryota; kingdom Metazoa; phylum Mollusca; class Bivalvia; order Venerida; family Veneridae; genus Ruditapes; species Ruditapes philippinarum. The sequence goes on along the minus strand of NW_026851933.1, from coordinate 227,442 downwards.
GACAGGTGAGCTAAAAAGTGTAATCTTTTCAATATGTCCTTGTCATTATCAGTCACTTTAAAAATACTATCATGAGTAAACAATAACAACCCTATTCATTGTTATCATATACATGTACATGTATGATTGCAGCCCATCTGACATTGCACTCTGGCATTGTGCACTGGCATTGTGCTCTGGCATTGTTATCTGGCATTGGGCTATGACATTAGGCTCTGGCAATGTGTCTTGCATTGCTCTCTGGAATTGTGCTCTGGCATTGTTCTCTGGCATTGTGCTCTTGCATTGCTCTCTGGCATTGCTCTCTGGCATTGTACTCTGGCAATTTGCTATGACATTGGGCTCTAGCATTGCCTTCTGTCATTGAACTCTGGCAATGTGCTCTTGCATTGCTCTCTAACATTGCACTCTGGCACTGTACTCTGGCAATGTGCTCTGGCAATGTGCTCTGGCAATTTGCTTTGGCATTTCACCCTGGCATTGTGCTCTGGCATTGCACTCTGGCAATGTGCTCTACCATTGTTCAATGGCATTTTGTTCTGGCATTGTGCTCTGGCAATTTGCTATGGCATTGGGCTTTGACAATGCACTCTGGCATTGTTCTCTAGCATTGGGTTGTGACATTGCGCTCTGGCATTGTGCTCTGGCAATGTTTCTTTGACAATAATGTAATAGGAAAATTTTCTTTAACAATAACAGAATTTCACAATTTTCCATGACAATAACACATTATGACATTTTTTTTTATATATAATGACAATTTTCTACAACTATAAAATAATTTGACAATTTTATTTGGTAATAATTTTCTATAACAATATCATGTCTTAAAATTCTATTTTTCCATAAGTATTTTCTGACAACCATGTATAAACATCAAATTTTCATCTATAAGTACTATACTGACAAACTCTTTGCCAGAAAAACAACAAAGGTGGTTATTTAAAATAGCTTAGATAACTATTTGTATAAAAAAAACAAGTATCACAAATAATTTTCATACCTTATCCAGTGTTTGTAATTTTGGTTCCACTTCATCACTCTTATATTTGACCAGTACCACAACTAGGCTGGTTCCAGATACTTTTTTACAAAACACTGTTGCTTCACTCAAACTTGAAATTTTACTGGGAACCAGCTCTCCGTCAATTTCTGGATGAATGTCCTTCACCTTTGAAAAAAAGAAATTTAAATATGTTTACTTGATTGTAAAACAAGTTCTTACAACTTGTATAAATTACTATTGAGTTTCTCATCCTGAAATGAACAAGCATTGTTATCATGATGAAACATGGTCTTCCCCCTGGTGACCTTTGAACCCACAATATCTGGTTTGAGAGGCAAACATCTTAAATACTAGGCAACCTCACAGCTCATGGAACAGTACCACTCTTCTTACTGTTTTTAGTGGTTTTTAATCCATAATGTATTTAAAACAAAATTGATTAACTATTGCGACTTGTATACAGCCAGGCCAGTCAAAACATCAGCGCTATTGTTCCAGACTATACTTTTGGCTAATTCTTAATTTAGTCTCTTTGAACCCCAAAGATGGAAGTTTTTTTCCCAGTATTTATAACTGTAAAAAGAAAATAAATTTGCAGTGTTTATTTTCGCTATACTCGCTTTCTTTAAGAATCAGTAAATTCAAAAGCCATGATTTACTTTTTCTGTTTGTAAAACAATGCTGGGGTTATAAAATGCATGTCAACAATTAAGTAAGGGAGTTCAACCTTGATGACTCTTTTTAAGTACTACCCTTGATTTATTTTGCAGTATTATTGTGGTAAGTAAAAGGTAAAGAACTTTTTTCCCAGTAGTTATTACTTGGTCTACGAGAAAGCAATTCACTATTTTTCAGTGTCTCACCTGAGCTTTAAAACTAATGATATTACTGGTTCCTGCTGCAAGTATCTGATTCCTCATGTCCTCAGATATGCTGGGCTCCAGGAGATCTAGTCTAGGAAATATAGTGTCTTTATATACTGTTTCAGCCGGGTCACGTAACTTGGGATGAAGCAATACATGTCCTGAAAATTGAACAATAACAGGTTTTTGAATATTACATACGACTCGTAAATATGCAATGAAACAAGAAGGTCTAGATGGGCCATTTATGGCTCATCTGAGTGAAGAATTTAACTATGTTTAACAAATTATCATGCTCAACTCGGCGCAGTTGACATAGTTTTGAACCTAAGACAACCCATATTCTTACTTGATTGAGCGGTCTCTAGAGAGTACATAAGGTTTTACCCTGATTAACTCACTGACAGAGATTCTGACCACAGCTTACCCATATTCCAAATTGTCAAAAATAATATTAGAGTAAATATTTTGACAAAGTTTGATGAAGATCTTTTAAAACTTATCCCTGTACTTGTACCATAACAAGTCTGTGTACTCATAAAACCTATGAACATGTAAATTATAATATATTTTGTTATCTCACCATGTGTGCTATCCACCAAAAACATATAACTTTTGATCCCTGCTCGAAAATTTACAATTTCTGAGAAAATGGTTGCTAGGGGACCATCCGCTGCTACCACTCCAAATGGCCGGCTCCCATTGTAGACAGGAACCGCTACTGTCAATCCAAGACCTTTTCAAAATAAAAATACAGCATTAAATAACAAACAGGAATTGGCAAACATTAGATCTCCCATATTTGTACAAACAAACATTGTTGGGTTCTGATTTAGATATCCAAATGTTGACTTTGACCAATCTATATAATATGGCTTTATACACTCTAAACTTTGAAAGGGAGAGCCATATTCAAAGCAGGGCAAAACAATTACATGTACACAAACTGATGTGACATTATCTTTTTACATGTATTTTCAACAACACTGATAAACAATTAAGCATTTACCATATTTCCTATCCATAACTGGCACTATAGTAGTCAATTCAGTATCAACTTGGGGTGGCAACCTTTGAAAATACTTTTCAACAACTGACACAAAATTAGATTCACTTTTTACTGGAACAAGGACTCCCTCCAGTCCAATTGGTTTGGTTGTCACCAGGTTTGGAATCTGTAAGCAAACATATAGATTTTGATATAAATAATATTACACCTCTGCTACCTTTGCAAGTTCAATCCCCAGCTAGGTCAAATCAAAGGTCATTAAAACTATTTTCACCATTTGCAGCCTTCATTTAGGTTAATCTAACCGTAAGCCTGCTATCTACTCATATGACCAGTGCAACCCAGGGTCAGCCAGTACATACTTGCCATGTTCTCTGTTCACTGTTGGCTGTTCAGTCAACAGTACATACTTGATACAATCATAACTCTAAATTGATAGATACAAACTAGATGAAATGGAAGAATACAAAGAAACCACATGTCAACACCGGGTAAATGTGAACAAAATTCTAGTAAAGATCTACTGGTTTTGAACCTATCTGGTTCTTCATCTAATTGATAGATATACAAGTCCATTTGAGATATTTTAGTTTTTTTAGGGTTAAAGAGGCACACATTAAATAAAAAAACACCTGAAAAAAACTTTTGTAAAAGCATAACCAATTGGTACAATATGGAACTATTCATGAGTATAACTAATATTAATGAACATTACTAATTGGTACAAAATGGCACTTTGCATGAGTGTTACTAGCTGGAAAAAATACTGAGCAAAAAAATGCTTGAGCAATACCATTTGGTACCATATTGATACTTTGCATGGAACACACAGAATGTGTTTTGGCCTATACTTCTTCATCAAAGTAGTGAAGAAATGAGTCATTACTGTTCGGTTGATTAGAGCTGATAATTCTGATTCAAAGGGTTCAAATATATTGATATATTTTGATGTTATGGCAAGCTTGTCTAAATAAAACTGTTAGAAATCTCATCCCAAATACCCTTTCATTCACTGTTTTTGAAGATTCAGATTGTCAATAATGAGTCACAATATTTAGCTGAAATCTTGGACATAATATAACTAGGAAAACAACTGGATGTATGCATCATGTCACGTATTTGTACAAAATGGTCTGAACATGATGAAATGAAAATTTATCAATGAAATTATTTATAAGATGAATATAAATTTATCAATAAGCTTATTGATCAAATGGATTGCAAAACCAATGAGCTAAGCTTGTGGACATAAAGATAGCATACAGACTGTGCTGGTTTAGAGGCTTTGTCTTGCATGCAGGAGCGGGTGTGATCCTAAACCAAAGAATACAATCAAAAATAAAAATCACTTCCTCACTTTTCCCTTAGCATTAATGACAAGTTCCAAGATTGGTCAGTGGTCAATCGTTATCACGTGAATGAATGAGATATAATATTAATGTGTCTATGGTGTGAGTATCATTTCAAGACGAAGTGGTACGTACAAAGTTGGGCACTGTATTCCCTGCTATATGGTGGCATCCTTGCCTATACAAATGACATATAATAAAGAAATAGTATGGCGGAAGATAAAATTTAACAATAATGTAAAAGCTACATACCTGAGGCCATGGCTCTGCCTTGATTCCACTTGAATTCTCTAATTTTAGGTTGTTTTGATCAGCAACTCTAGCCAGGTTGTCTAAAGTGGCATTGTCTGGCTGACCAAGAGTGTAAATAAAATGATGTACACTGTTATCCTGAAGAAGAATTTATGAACATCCTGTGAATATAATATTTATCATATAAGCCACGTCACGACAAAACCAACATAGTGCGTTTGCGGCTAGCATGGATCTGCGCAGTCTGATCAGGATCCATGCTGCTCGCTATCAGTTTCTCTACTTGTAATAAAGTTGGTAGGCGAACAGCATGGATCCTGATCAGACTGCGCGGATATGATGTTACTTATTTTCAATTTTTATATTCGTGTTTAAAAAATAAGGTGTGATATTAAGAGGTAAGACCCTGGTGATTGGCTGGCAGCAACCAGTTTTGTCCTTGTCCAGAGTATATCTTTTTTCTATATGCATGAGGCAATTCAGACATGACCTCATACAAGTTTTCACCAACAAGATCTTTAGGTCAAAGGTCAAGATCACATTAAATTTTTTACAAAAAACCTTGTCCAAAGTGAAACAAGAAATTGTTTAATAACTTGGCTTGAATGTTCAAATTTATGAAGTAAAATGGTGTGCGACAAACTCACATCCCTGAGGCAAATGCTGGGGACCAAGGTCAGATAAGAAATAAAAAATATGTGTATTGACCAATGGGTCATCACAAATTAGGGGATTTAACTGTTAATGTTCACTATTATATGAGACTGAACATTTGTGACAGGAGTATTTGTGACTTATTTCAATATTTAACACAAATCAGTTTTAAGCTTGGATGGTCAAAGGAGCTAGAGGCTTATTTGTACCAGGCGTTCTAGCTCTTTTCATGTCACTACCATTAACCAGAACTAATATGTCTAAAGAGGAAACTTTGATGTGAGTCATGTAGGGCTCAAACCTACAATACCTGGGTTGAGATGTAGACATTTTAATCACAAGGCCACCTTGACCATTATTTGAAGCGTAGGCTTGCCTGCTCTTAGTACTCTCTCAAATCTTTACTTTCATTACTGTATTAATAATTAATTTTAGAGATTAATTTAAAACAATAACCCCCCTCCCCCCCCCCCCCAAAAAAAACCCAAAAAAACAATAAACAAAAACAAAGAAAGAAATAGCTAGAAAATATCAAGTTAATAGTATACATGCATATTTTTCCATATAAAACTCAAATGGAGTATTTTGCTCTTCAATAACGACATCAGACTTCCTTTTTACAGAAACCTGTTGTCATGGTACTATTTTAAGAAGATCATAACCATCCTACTATATACATCATACAGGGGATAACTGTTAACATGAAACAGATATTGTTTGGTAATATTGATCATACAGATATATTGACCTTTTCTTGAAAATCGTCTCGGAAATCACCTGTTTCCGATAATAAAACAGAAAGAATAATACGTAAAGCAAAATACATGCATTAACTTTGAATGAATCATCAATGAATCATGCAGATTCACGCCTCTTCTATTACCTCAATGATAATGTGCAGACGTATAAAAATAAATTGTAACGTAGGTTCGAGTCCAGCTACGATCATAAATATTTTTCAGCAGGTTTTCATGAATCTGACCATATGAGAATAATTCTAACATTACACTATATATATTCTATTGAAAAAAAATTCTATTTATTCAAATTTTGAAAGAATTTTTTTTTTAGAAAAGAGCCTAAAACTGAACAATTTAAAAAATCAACAACTTAACTCTTAACCTGTAGCAACTGAAGGTGATTATCATTTGACACTTAAAGCTATAGTCAGGCCAGAAGTCTGACCAGGCTCTATACTGTTGGTAGATCCATTTTTGCATTTAAACATTGGAACCCCTTAAACTTTGAATAGACTGTTCCAAATTTAAACATGGGATAAAATCCCATTATACAAATTAATGGAATTATTATCAAAATACAATGAATACCAATTTGAGCTGATGTTGAGCTATCATCTCCAGAAGAGTTGTCTCCCCTTGTGGGAAGGGTTTACTTGTAGCATGCAGCAAAACCATCACTAGATTTGTCCTGGTCTTGAAATTATCCTTAAATTTACACACACAAAAAAGAAGACAGAAATTGAATTATTTTACAAATAAATCTTCCAATGTGGGAATGGTTTACTTGTGGCATGCAGCAAAAACATCGTCTTGTCTGGAAATTATTTACAGCAAAGTGGCAATGTGAATGTCATTTAAATAGGAAACATGGCATCTAAAAACTATAGTTATTGCCAAGTATGATTCATACCTGTTATGAAATGATTATACTCTTTGGGTATCAATGTCTTTTCTATGATGATCATAAAATAATTTGAAGAAAAATATCTGTCCAGGGATAATTTATCTCAAACTGCATGTCAGAGACTAATTCTTTCAATGCTTCAAACATGTAATCATGGAGGTATTCTAGTTCTACCAGTGGAGGAAGACCTCAAGTGCCTCTCCTTGCATTATTTCAAGCAAACAAGCACCTGACTAGAACCACCAACGTTTTGTAAGCTAACTGGATAGCTTCCTCACATAAGGGAATCCTACTAGTCCCTGGCAAGATTCACACCAGTGAATGGCAGGTGGTTTAAAGTAAACAACCTTGACCACTTGGCCACAGATGCTGACAATATATATAAATACCAGTTGCAAAGATATTCAATGAAAACAAAACATTAAAAAACATTTACAAAACACATTATATCTGTGAAAATTGGCATAATTACGTAAGCCCATAGCCTGATGGCCGTGATTAAATCTACCCTATGCGACCAGTGCAAACCAAGATCAACTTACACATCAGTGCTCTCTGATCATGGTCTGCACTGTTCACAATTCAGTCAGTATATAATTTTCAAATTTTAACCTAAAAATGAATAATGGTTTTGTCCAGAATGAAAGACGGACAAGTTCATTTCAGATATTAAGTGTGGAATGGGAAAAAATATAACTACTTTTAAACATTAGGATGCTTTATGATATTATATTAAAACATAAAGTACTTTGTATAACAGAAGAATCAGAATATACATGTAAAGTAAAAACTCCCTAAACCTGTACATAAATTAAATCTAGGATTTCTCATGTTAAGTATCTGAGTGAACAATTGCATGACCGTGCTTCATGACAGTGGTCAAAATTAACAAATAACATAATCTTAATTTTCTTGTCTCTACTATCCCTAAAACTTGACATTGCTTAACCTTTGCTTTCCTATCCCATGTTATTTGTGCATGTTTCTTTGTTTGAGAGCGACTGACCAATGATGCTTATCACATCCATCCATAAAAAGAAGAAAATAAATTACATATACTTATCATCTACCTTCCTGCAATTTTGTTTAATGACTTGAAAATTGATAGATTAACTTTCTAAAAGGTTCTTAACCTTAGGATTGCCTAAAAACTGCACTCTCAGCTTAGAGAACTTGCATTAATGGCTAAAATCCGGCAAGCATGGACTTTAAATAAGCATTGTATCTGGGCACTGTAATAAATAGCTTATTACTATTACGGCCCTGGCAGTTTCATTATCAAAACACAACTGTCACATGACATTGTACTATAATGTGAAAAACATGACAAAAAATAACGAAACAGTTACCCTTTCCATATACAAAAATTTATGCAAGACTATTGCTAATTGACTCTTTTTTTTAATTAACATCTGCAGGAGCCCCCAGCGGTTTAAATTTCCTGCTCTAAGAGCTTGGGGTTTAAACGCATCCTCATGCTTCTGCAGTTTTCAAAGCACAAAAAAGGTGCTTTAACCTCTTTTGATTATTCTTACCCCTTAACAATGTAAGATTTCAGTCAGATAAATTTTACTTTAATCAAGCAATATGCAATCAAAGGAAAGACACATACCACTTCATAGTCTATTTCAATTAAAGCCCAATCATGTAATCAATTACTTTTACATTAAGATGGATTACTTTGTAATACAAAATTGTCACAAAACCAGTTTTTCTGTAGATACTGTGCAAAAAAAAAAAAAAACCAAAAAGGCAAAAATTGCCAAAATTGTAATTTTTTTTACAAAATCCTGACAATGTACTTCAAAGCATTTGACAATTATATTTATTAGGAGGCCAATGACCAATGGCATTAATCACTTCTTCCCTCTACAAAGGTAAATACATTAAATTAACTTAACACCAACCATTCCTGGATTCTGTTATCTTAATTTCAGTTTAAAATAATTATTTTTTCTGGAAGGTTCTTTAACCTTTATTCACAGCCTACACTCCAATGCCCCCTGCAAACATGTTTAATATGTCAAAACGCAGATTTAGACTGAAATATCGGTAGTTTAATTCAATAAAAATCAAACATTGAAGAAATTTTCATTTCTATGAGTGGGACTTACATGAAATAGATTTTTCCCTGTATGTTTCCTTGAGCAAAACCTATATTTTTGAACGCAATGCGATTTCTCACTTTGAATTCTCAAAACTGTCTTTTTGAAAACTTCAAGTACCAAATTCGAAGTTTGAAGACTAACTATAAAATACCAGAAAATTAGGGAATATGTTAACAGCTATCGTCAGGTACCCACGACCGAACCATTTAAACATCGATCATTTTACATGTTATGTTACATGTTATTCAATCATGGGTATATTGACATAAATATTGACATTGAAATTGGCGCCTGGGAGGTGTCTCGTAGCAACAAATTTTCAAAGCTTGTATTAACGCTGATTTGTAACATCATTCATTAAGACACACATTTGTATCTATTTGATAAACATTAGTTGTATTTACTTATGTTTGGAATTAACCTAAGACCATTAATGGATTATATATTATCACAAAGAAAAAGAAAATATAATAGTACACAGATTATTGGTTAAAACTTTGCAAAAGCACTGTCAGTTTTAACCATTTTACTACTGGATGATGGTGTTTATGCACAAACGACACTTACAGAATTTTCATTCTTTTCAGCTTCAAGGAGGCCATAAACTGTCTGTAACCCTTCCATCAAGTCAGGCTCACCTAAAATGTAATAATGTCTTACAGGATTGACAAAGTTTATGTAATTTGGAATAGTCTGATTTTATTAACCTGTTTATCATGAAGGACTCATTGAAAAATTTAATCTCGCACTTTGGTTCTGTAATTTACGAGAATTTATACGAAGCATATAACTAATGTTTTTAAAATGTCACATTTGCTTTATATGGGTCATCGTCATATCTGCAAGAGGACAGTCAATTAGATTAATTGTTTGTGGTTCATTCCCTGCTGATGTCATTGTTTTAGACCTACTCTTTCTTTATTTTTGCATTATATTTTAATGGAAATGGCTGAGTGCAGTCCAAAGTGTCCACACTGATATGAAGCAACTTTAATATTTCAATATAAGCACTGTCTCTTAAATCTCAAGATTATCATTAGTCAGTGTACATTCAGGTGCTGATATTAGACTTACTTTAGTTAATAGGTTCACATACAATCTTATTTTATTGAGATTTGCCTGAGTGATGAAGACACATCTACTAACCTATCCCTTTAGTTAATTGGTTCACATACAATGTGAGTTTATTGAGATTTGCCTGAGTGATAAAGACACATCTACTAACCTATCCCTTTATTTAATTGGTTCACATGCTATCTTATTTTATTGAGATTTGCCTGAGTGATAAAGACACATCTATTTACCTATCCCTTTAGTTAATTGGTTCACATACAATGTGAGTTTATTGAGATTTGCCTGAGATGCAACAAACAATCCACCTTTACATGCATCTGGAACCTCAACATTAACAGAAGTTGTTGATGGAGAAACGACTACATTAACCTGAAAACAAAATTATAATCTTCCATTTACAAATTGAAATAAATTTTTTTCATGGTTCCTCTAGGTCCTGAAAGTCATTTGACCAAGTTACCTTATATGACAACTGTATTAGAAGTGGACTTTACAGTGGTTCAAATAGGCTACAAATTTTTTCACAAGCAAGATTAATAGATAATGCTAAAACTAATAGGTATACTTCAAACAAGAGCTGCCGGTAGGAAGTGTGCTGAACTATTCTCAGAGCTTAATAGTAAAACATGAGCTGGATAATGTAAAATTTTCAAAGTTCAAAAAAGGGCCATAATTCTGTAAAAAAATTCCATGTTAGATTTATGGACCTTGGATAGTGAGCTTCTATTTTGCTCTCAAATAAATGTGTGAAGGTTTAAAACATTCCTTTGTTTAGTTTTGGAGATGCCAACTTGCACGCAAAAACTTTACCAAAGTGTGACACCAATGCCTGGGTACAAAAGCTCTAACTATTTTTCAAATAGTATAGCTAATAAATGTTCGTTTTGAAAAAAAAAAATTCAATCCCACTGACACTTTATCTTAGGTCATTTGGCATCTTTTGCAGCTTTACTGGTGGAGGAAGATCTCGGATGTCCCTCCATGCATTATTTCAGGCCTAGTGGACACCTGAGTAAAACCTTTGACAATATTATAACGTCATACCAATGACACAATTTTTGAAAGTTAGTGAAAGTATTATTATCTTTTAAGTAAAATTCTTTTGTTATAATTTAGTAAAGTTTATGAAATGAAATCAGTTAATTGGTACAAGAAAAGCATATAAAATATTTACAGTAAGACAGAGAACTGTTTGTGAGGAAGGACAGAATGGTCTAATTTCCATACAATATAAAAAATAAATTTGTTCAGTGTTTATGAAATATCAATATTCTAGAAGATCTTATTCTTACCTTATCATTTGGTGTTAGGGTGTTAAATATCTTAGTCATAGCCTCTGACATCACATCGGTAGTTCCGACAGGTTTCACACTGTTATCCACTAAGATTACAATGTTTTTACGCTCCATATGTAACTTCTCTACATACCACTCCCTAAAATGATCATGCAGTTGTAAAATTATGAAAGATGACAGGCACTGCCACAAGTATAGAGGCACACCAGCTAAAACAGAGCAACTCTATGGTACAACACCATTTTTGAAAAAAAAAAGTTTTTGTTGCTGCTGCTAATAACATGGCAGTATCTCCAAACTACATGTACATGATAGTGACTCCTAATTACAATCATGGTTATTTCTCCTAATTCATAATAGTGTCTCCTAATTACATGGTAGTGTCTCCCAATTACATAGTTGTTCCTCATTAATACATGATAGTGTCTTCTAATTACATAACAGGTTCTACTAATTACATAGTAGTGTCACTTAATTAAATAATAGTGTCTTTTAATAACATGATAGTTTCTCCTTATTGCATGGCAGTGTCTCCTAATTACATAATTCTGCCTTATAAATACATGGTAGTGTCTTTAACTGCATGTTAGTATCTCCTAATTACATGATAACGCCTACTAATTATATAATAGTTATTCCTAATTACATGATAGTGTCTTCTTATTAGATAGATCTGTCTCCTTCTTCCATGGTTGTTCCTCCTAATTACATGGTAGTATCTTGTAAATACATAGTAGTATCTTGTAAATACATGGAAGTATCACCTAAATCATGATAATTTCTCCTAATTAGGCAAAAGGTAAGTCCTATAAGGGTGAAAGTATTTCACAATTATGAAATGGTATCACCTAATAGGGAGATACTGTATACAAGTGACGACCTATTTATGACAATATCCTCCTTTTTAGTATTAGATTTTTTTTCAAATTAAGGAAAATGTAAGTAATATTCAACTCCTAAGTCAGTGTAAGTATCTCCTAATAAAGAGTAGAAAATCTAAAAGTAAATAAGAAGAAGAATGTGCCGATTCTTTTTTCCTTTGTTTTACATAAGTGATGAAGATATCATATTTAAAACAGAATATAAACAAGAGCTGTCGGTAGGACAGCAACGCTCTACTATTCTTAGTGCTTGATAGTACAAAAAATGCTTGATACAGTTACCTCCTCCTGTTTACAGGTTGGGGTCATGATGGTGAACAAGTGTGCAAAGTTTCAAAGCCATATGTCAATGGACTTGGAAAATATTTAAGGTATTACAAAAACTTTATAACATAAATTCTAAGTCGAAAAAGGGGCATAATTCTGTCAAAATGCTTGATAAAGTTACCTCCTCCTGTCTACAGGTTGGGTTCATGATGGTGAACAAGTGTGCAAAGTTTCAAAGCCATATGTCAATGGACTATGAAAATATTTGAACTATTACAAAAAATTTAACATAAGTGGTTACGCCGACGCTTGGGTGACTACAATTTCTCTACTTATTCTTATCAAATAATCAAGCTAAAAAATATCATACTGAATAGAATAACCTTTAATTATATATCAATGAACAAGAGGAATCTGTCAGGTACACTCAATCCTAAAAGTTAAATTGTCAGGTTTAGATCCATGAAATATATGGAGCTGTCAGGTGTAAGAATCATGAGATTTGATCCTGTTAGGTAAATAAACACATTTGTTGAAAGAGTAACCCCCACTTTATGATTCTTATGTTAATTCATTGAAGCTTGTAGGTATTAAGTACATGTACCTCAGAACATGCAAAAAGTATAGAATTGTCAGGTTTATGACCAAAACAAAAAGTTTGAAACTGTGAGATGTACAGCCAAATTGTTTGAAACTGTCAGGCAGGTAACTAAAAAGTTTGAAACTGTCAGGTGTACAGCCAAAAAGTATAGAAGTGTCAGGTGTATTACAGAAGAGTATGAAACTGTCAGGTGTACATTATAATAGTTTCATAATAAAAGGTATAGGACTAACAGATAAACCACCAACCTTGCCAAATGAAGCTGTGCAGTGAAATGAAAAAAAAAGCTAAGATTATAAAGAAATTATCAGATCCTAAAAAAATGCCATATGTTAAGATAAGAATATCGAAACTGTCAAATTCATAAGAATGAGAAATCTGCTAAGAAGAGACAGCAACATATAGTTACTTTGTTAAAGGTGTGTCCACTCTGCTACAGGTATCTGGCATTGGCGGAGCACCCTGCATGGGTGGAGCACCCGGCATGGGCGGAGCAACCGGCATGGGCGGAGCACTTGTATCACATGCTCTCTTACTTGCTGGGAACTGGACATAATGTCCTTCAGAATCAGCAAAGTATTGCCATGTAACACCTTCCAAGGTTTTGTAGTTTTCCTGAAATAAAAAGAACAAATTACTAAAGATTGTGAAATTTTCAAGTGCCCTCATGACATTTTTTGGGAATTTATAAAATCAGAAACATTAGCAAAAATATAAAAATCTTATTGAAATTTCTTTGTCTACGGTAACAGAATTCAAATGACTGTTATTTCTTTTTATTTGTTTTCTTTATATTTTTTCAATCATACTTCTTGCAAGATGGAATAAGTACAATTACAGTTTCTATTTATCACATAAGTATCAAACTCAAATTCTTTCCCTACTGAATTTGTATAATGGACTGGCCCTTCTTTGAATATTGAACAGTCATTTCAAAATTAAAAATATTTCAGCATAAAAACTAGAAATGTGTCCCGATTTGTCAATCTTATTTATGTCTCTAGGTCAATTTTATTTTGGCTACATATGCCCAAGTTGAAAACTAAAAACATTTTATTAAGTAAAGGGTAAATACTACAAATACTGAATAAATCCACAAGAAAACCCCAAGGTGCATAAGTACACATGCTGACCAACATTCTTTTAAACTTTCAGGCCTACAGGTCATAAACTTTTTGAGTTATGTGCAACACAAGTTCAATATTGTACATTTTTAGTAAGTCAAGGGCAATAACTCTAAAATACTAAAAATATCCACACAAAAATACCCAGATGCACAACTACACATGCTGATCAACATTCCTGTAATGTTACATGACTCTAGATCAAATATTTTTTTAGAAGTGTCTGACACAAGTTGAAAATTGGAAATTTTTACTAATTCAAGGGCAATAACTCTAAAAATACTAAATATATCCACACAAAAATACCCAGATGCACAACTACACATGCTGATCAACATTAATGTAATGTTTCATGACTCTACAAATGTAGGTCAAATATTTTTTGAGTTACATGCGACACAAGTTGAAAATTGCAAATATTTACTAAATCAAGGGCAATAACTTTAAAAATACTAAATATATCCACATTAAAATACCCAGGTGCACAACTACACATGCTGATCAACATTCCTGTACAGTTTCATGACTCTAGGTCAATTACTTTTTGAGCCACATGCAACACAAAAATGCAACAGATGGACGGAGGGACAAATGTAATTCTAAATGCCTCCCCTATAGAAGGGGCACAATAATAAAACTGGACAGTAAACAGTATAGAGCTTGGTTCTGCAGTTTTAAATCTCAAGTCTGATCTCAGTTATTTGATTGGTCTGATACTGACAAAGAATATACACTGACCAATGACAATCAAGAAGAATCTCAAAAAAACAGTTTCAAAACCTTGAGGGCTGGTCAGACTGTACAGATTTCCATGCTGGCCTGGCTCTGTACTCACGGGTGTACCTTTTTTGTTAGCCTGTGACCTTTAGAATTTGAATGGTTATTTACCAAAATGTTTTTTATTAATACTTAATAATACACTTATGTGCTTCAGACAAGAATGGCCATGGTGACCCAAAGTCATTAAATTTTATGATATGATTATTAATATTAAATCAAGTTAACTGAACACTGAATTTATGCATTCCTACAAAAAACCCATAAGATCAGACAAATTCACATGAACAGTTTGATAAAAGAATTATTTAGCAAACATCAAAGCAACATTCAGTAAATTCATATTAATAAGTATCTCTTGTCACTTTAGTGCAGTTACAAGATAACTCCTATTAAATTGTATATAGTTACCCATTACTTCACCAAGGTGACAAATTCTGTCTGCTACCTTGACAGAGGTACTGGCATGGGAGCAGTTCCCGTACAAAAATCATAGTTACTTAAACATTATTTTTTATTACGCTCACTCACCAAAATTTGAATGTTACACATCAATATTCAGCTCGTCACACAAATTATGGAAATTCCATCATGTTCTAAACATAGTATAACCCTTACTTATGAGGCCTCATATGGGGTACCAAAATTATCCATTATTTTGTATGAAGAGAAGTAGTTCTCGTACATAAAATCTAACCCATTATAATTATACAATTTTATTATATCGGACCTATTTTTCATTTACAATTGTTGAACAGACCATTATCTAAGAGATAAATAAATGTAATTCAGGAAATAGAGCGTAGACTAAACGCGGGTATCAATTACCCGGTACCGTTACCCCAACGCATTCACATGCAATAGCATGCTTGTATGCATGATATTTTACGCATCAAAGCCATAAAATTATTATATATAGTACTATTGGTCAACATTCTGATAATTAAACAAGTTTACATCACATTGCCTACTTATTTGTAAACAGGTGGTATTAGTGGAAAACCCTTTAACAAGCCTCACGTGTAAGTATTTTGCGCATGCGCGCAAGAACGGAATCCCCCAGAAAAACAAGGTCACGTTTTGACGACGCACAGGTGAAAGTGATTTAAAATGAGACTTTACTGCCGAACTGACACTTAGATTTTGTCTCGTTTATGTATCTGCTTGATTTGAAATGAATTTTTGAAGAATGCAAGTAAAAATCAAGCGTTTAAATGAAAAATACGGGTACTGCTTCTGTACGTGAACTGCTCGCATGCCAGTATAGTATTTGAGAATTACTTACAAACATCCAAGAAAAATAACATGGAATGTTGGTATTTTTTATTATCACTGTTGCTTAAATAATTATTTGGCTTAGAAAGTGATTGTAATGTTATAAAATACTGTATGCTTGTAATACTGCAACATATCATTATTATTCAAGGGGCACTGATTTTTGTTGTTTTAGTAGATTATGTCAATCCATAAATTTAGGATTCAATGAAATTTCATTTTGTCTGCTGTAAGATTATTCTGCATTACATTGTAAATTATTTACATTCTGCCTTTTGAAAAATTGACAGTCCACGAATTTAAGAACCCATGAATATATTCTTTGTGACAAACCACTAAATTATATGCCCACGAAATTACTGTATTTCCTTTACCTTCAATGAATATATCAGATATTTATATAAATTTTTAAAATGTACATCAGGTTGCTGTCAAGTTATGCATTAATTTTAAATTTTCCTCAAATTAAAAAAATTTTGATAAATTACATGAAAAAATTTCAGCATGTTATATGGATGTGTAAAATTAAATGATTGCAATATAACTGTTTCATATCAGCTAGAGTTATATAAAAATTGGGTTCATATAGCCTGTCAAAAATCTTTACAACTACACATTATAATGTTAATCGAACATAATATATCATAAGATCTCTTATTCCATCTTGAGAAACAAATCTTCTTTTTTTTTCAAAAAATTTCTTACTTTCAGTGTATTGACAAACTCAGTTTTACTGAGGGATTTAAGTAAAGCATCTTCGCTGCCATAACATTCCTGATTCTGAACCGTATCCCGAACTTTTCCATCAAACGGTCCTGGGCTTGGGCCACAGCAACAGTTTGTAAGTGGCTTAGGTGTTGGTCCGCCAATAGGCGATGGTGATCCATCCACATTGTTCAATTTACTGACCTCTTTTTCTAGCCTCTGCTTCAACTTATTTGCAGCCAACACAACATGGTTATATCTCAAACTGACATTCTGAAATATTTCATTAAAAATTTCTTCACCGTCTATTGGAGCATGTACAAGTTTGGTTTCAAAGTCCAACAACATTTGTTCAATCTGACCATAAACAAGAACTTTGTCAATATGTGAATCTAACTCTTGTTTAAATCCAAGCATCCATTGACTAATTTGAGATTCATCAAGCTTCTGTGATGACACAGATTTCAAATCCAGAAAAATGCACAAAATCAGCAATTTTTTCATAACTAAAAGTATCCAAGTAGAATTATTTCCCATTTTTGATCAAAGATACTGAGTAGTATTTTATTTGACAAAAAAAGTTTTGGTTTATTTAATACGTAAATACAATTTTTCTACATGCACTTTTCAATTATAATCATAATCAAAAATGTTTAAATAATTTACATCCACAATAATGTTTAATTCCAACATTTCAGTTATATTTCTCCAAAAGAGTTTCATTCCTTCGAAAATTCAGATTAACCAATCAGTAGGCAATCTGAACATCAAAGGGTACGAGTCCAGTTATATACATTTCAATTTCTGATTTCCAGTCGCAATTTTGATTACGAAAGACTAGCTACTCAAATATGCCTTTACAATCAGTAATACCCGAATACAAATGATACATTTAAATGTCAACTTATAATGCGACCCCCACAGCATTTCCATATCTTCTTTGATATCATTATTCTTAAAGTATTTACATGGTAATTAATCATATGATAATGGATTTGAAAATAATTTAACCCGCACCTTGCTCAATTTCTTATACGGACAAGTCACAGTCCAGCTTCCATTTTTAGAACTACATTATACGTCCATTATTAATCTAAGGAATATCAGGAGTTCGTAAGCAGGGTCTTCAATTTTATCAGAGGCAGCAGACGTGTTAAATAAAACAAACGATTTGGCCAAGGGTCAAGGGGAATATTTTAATATACTGACTGAAAATCCAACACATTTTAACAGGATTTTAACAGATATGATTATAGCCAATCTGTTAATAATGAAACCTTGAGTAAGTCTCGGGTCAGGGAAATACAGGCTAGAGGGGCTCAAATCATGGCAAAGATTCATCACTGTGATTACAGCAGGATAAAATTCATCATATGATATACAAATGTATTTTTAAGGCAACATGCCACCATATTTTTGTCAATTTTCATGAAAATTTAAAAAAAAATAAAAAAATATATATTGTCAAGTGAACATATAAATCCTAAATCACTGAATATCCAGAGAAATCTTGTGACAAAATCAAACACAGATACAAACTCAAATAGAAATAAAAGAGATAAAAATTTTAATTTCATCATGTTTTGGATAAAGCAAGTAAAGTGTACATTAATTTTGATTTTTTTGTGTGATTATTTTCCCCTAATAAACTATTAACCCTTAATCTGCTAGAGTGGGAAGTGGTGGCCTTGTGGTTAAGGTGTCTGCCTCTCAATCAAGAGCTTATGGGTTTGAGCCCTTATATTGGTCACGACCATGTTTCTTCATATGACACAAGTACTTGTTTGTTCAAGCAAGCAGACTGGAAAGTGATTGAAATAAGTTGCAAGAACTTGTTTTGCAATGGAGCTTAAATAAATACATTTAAACTAACCAGCTACATCAAAATTGATTTGCAAACAGTATAGAGCTGGGTTTACCTAGATGTCCATGCAGTCTGACCTGGCTTTATACTGTTGGTAGCTTTAATACTGAAATCCCTTAGACTTTGAATAGACTGATCCAAAATTCAAAACCTGGGCAAATCTTTCCTGCAAATTCAGCAGATTTAAAGAATTATGAAATTTGATATTTTTTTTCACAATTTTTAAACTCATGAATGGGTGTGCTGCTTTAAAGACAAAACTAATAAATTTATAGATACATTTATTAAAATTAGAAAAAACAATTTAAATACAACAAATTATGTGCAGAAAAAAAATATGATAAATTATCGCATGGTTTGGAACTTTTCCTTTGTTCTTACTAAGTATATATTACTCGTTTATCGCATGGTTTGGAACTTTTCCTTTGTTCTTACTAGGCCCATTATACTCAGACACTTCAATGAGCATTTGAAAACTGTATTGATATATAACAGTACAGTTTTTTCATTGATTCATATAGGAAAAAAAACTCGACTGTTATATATCGGTTGAGTTTTTTTCGCACCTGTTATATATCAATGCAGTTTTTTTACAGAGGCTCAAATGGGGCAGTTGTAACGAACATTCCCAGTAGCAAAAAAATAAATGGAATCATTAACTTAAAATAAAATAAAATAAATAAATAAATACAATAAAAATATAAACAAAGATAATTAATGAAATGAAATTTACTCTCATTTAATCAAAAGGTACATCCGCTGAATGAATTATTGCCACTGAAAAAAAGCCCTTTAATTAAAATGAATCAATATTGGTAACAGTTTACAATTTGCCTCTAACATTGTACGCCTCTTATATATCTTCTTTTTTTGCGGCAGCGAAAACAACTTGAAAAAACTGCCTTATCATGAATAATTGTAATGTAGCTAACTATTTATTTATCTATTTTATAAAAAAAGAAAACATTATGCCATTGCGATAAAACAGTTATAGTATATGAAACTTGTTAGTTACGGGAGTGTAACACTGGCTGGGGCGACATCTCGGGATGTTTCTGCAAAAAAAAAATTGTCTCGGCCTCATGGCCTCGACATTTTTTTTAGCAGAAACACCCCTTGATGTCGCCCCAGCCAGTGTTATATCCTTGTAACTAACTCGTTTCATGTACTATAACTATTACGTAATCTTTATCATAATTTTTGTTAAAATAGATTTATCAGCTTGTTTTCTAAGGTGTTCCAAAAATGTGGCTTTAAAATCAATTAAAGGTGTTAAATAAACCAAAAAATAGGGAATAAAAAATTGATAAATGTAACAAAAAATGAAAACAATAATACACTAGTGAAATAACGCTTTGACATAATGTCATTTGCAATATATACAAAAATAGCGTTAAAGTATCAAACAATAGGCGGGCCATTAAAAATGGCTATTTTAAACTATAAACCATTCTTATTTCTTATATGCCATAAGTAGAATGATTTGATACTAAATTTATTGAACTCTTTTAAACTCTTTAAAAATTTATTGCACTCTTTAAATAAAACAATATTATGCCCACAAGAGACTCGCATAATTTGATTTTATTCAACTCGCTCAATAAATTTAGTATTAAACCTACACTCATTCAATATCCTCTATCTATTCCTATTATCAGGTATAGTAGAATTATGTTTGATGATGTCATATTTTGGCACAAAAAGATATTGGAATGCAAAAATAAAAGTAAAAAGAAAAATGCACATAAATTCTGTCTTGTTTAATAAACGGCAAAGTAAGATACATGTATTAAAAATAAAGGTGTATTTAATGTGAAAACTAACACATAGTGGGGTCCGAATGTCAAGTTAACGTCCCCATTTTTAAGGTAAAACATTACTGTATTTATTGAACAAATTGTAATTTACACCACCAAGGTACTCCACGACATCTGGAGGTATAATACCATCCAAGTGTATCATATCAGTGGAACTGTTACTTCAGAAAAGCAGACGGTAATTTATCTGTTTTCGGTCCTTTTGCAATACAACAAGATAATCTTGCAACAGGATTTATGTTAGATTTAATGGTATTAAGTCTGATTTACTTACTAAATAAACTTTTCTCTGTCAATATTAGAAGATATGTAACACTCTCTTAAATGTTTGAATATTTTATGTTTATTATTTTCATTTTAAGCTTATCTTGACTTTCCCTATAAAAATGATTCTGTTTTTAAATAGTATCCTCAACTGCTTTTACACCTCATTAAAAACATAATCATTGTGTTCAATACAAATAAAAAAGAATAAGAGCTGGTGCGACAGCACTGTTAAATATTCTCAGTCATTCTTTCAAATTCAGTATACATGTATATCCATGCTACAGTTATTTGTCTTGGCCAGTCACCTACAGTTATTACCCCAATGACGTTTGTTAAGTTTCAGTGGTTATGACACAGGTGTAGTATAAATATAACCTTACCAAGGATTTTGTATGTTCACAAAGGGGAATAATTTATTTCCGCAAAGTTATGACCCTTTTTTACTATTTTTTTCTGCTAATGTCAATTTTTCATAGACTGTAAAAGTTTATCTCAGGGAATACTTGTTCAATTTTAAAACTAGAATGCATTAATTTTCATAAGAGTAGGTTACCTTATTATTTATTCTTGCTAAATTCTGTCCATCTTTTTAAAACTTATATTCATTTTATTCTTGGAGTACTGTTAAACTTCAAATGCAATTCTTGGGGCCAGGTAATTCCGAAAGCCAATTTTGCTTTATTTTTCCCCTGTTTAATTTGAAATATTTGCTATGGCCTCAAAAATGGTTAAAGTTTACAATATCTGTTGACTATCAAAAACAGGCAAGTCTGCTATGCACTTTTGTAATACTACCCGTATTTCCCCTTTTTCTTTGTTGCTTTTATTTAACTATCCAGCAACTAGAAAAGTGGACATCGCTGTATGTGGAGAGGTCTTGTTCTTTTGCAAAATGACATGATGCTGGAAAACCTTTATTATAAATGTTTTTTTTTTAACTCAAATTATGTTTAAATTCACACAATGCTGCTTGTGACCTATACATGTATATAAAATTAAAGAACAATGTCAGGAAATTATTTTTTAAAGATTTAAAAATCTAAAATATTAATGTAAAATATGATATACATGTATATTACAGCTTTACACCCTGACAACCTTAGTTATCTTAAATGGACTCATCCATCTTTCTATTGGGACAAATACATTCATTATTTATAGGGAAAATTAAAAGATATGTACAAACAGATGTGTCGACTTATCTAGACAAGTTCTGTATCTTGAAAATTTTGGCCACATCTTACTTGCTATTAAGGAGGAAATGTTAGAAATGACGGACAACAGAATGATGATGTATCTCTAATGATGACAAAAGACTGTCTTAATTTGTTTCGTTGGATTTTCATGTCACATGGTTTTATTTTCTATGTTACATGGCAACTAAGACAATTTCCAGCTTTACAGGTGGAGGAACTTAGCCCAAGTACCCTTTCGAACTTAATGTCAGACACTTACAGGCCCCAGAGTAGAGTTATCGAACCTTCCTTAATGTAGCTTCCTCACATGAAAGAATCCAAAGTCCCTGGACAGGATTCTACAATGATGGGCAAATGTTTGAAATCAGCAACCTTTACCACTGGGTCACAAAATAATTTGTGTTCATAGAGGTGAAAACTAATTAATTCAACAATATTTCAATGTGATTAAATTTTAAAAAATTAGAATGACAACTCAATCTATTTAAAAGCCAATATTGCCAAATTTAATCAAAGCAGTAATTCTATCCTCCAATATTCACTAAATTGGTTTTAAATGACCGTGATCTACTACCTTTGTAAAGAAATTAATGAGCCATACAAGTGTTGTTTTCTATATATCAAGATTAAAAAACTTCATGTAAGTCACACTGCTTATTAAGAAAAACTTTTAAAAACATATCTTTTTTTTTCATAAAAAAATAAAACAAAAACGTGACTGACTATTAAAATGTGAAATTTGGATAAAATAAAAATTTGAAAATTGAATTATGTGATTTAAGAGTATTTATTTCTTACAGTTGTTATGACATCATCAATTGTCACTAAAATGTGAGTATCACATTATTTTCTGATATTTTATTAATTTACACATTACTTTTCCGACCATTTCATGAAAAACTATATATTTGATATTCAACCATGATATTTACTAAAAGATTCTTATTGGTCAGTGTAGATTCCCTGCTGCTTTCTAAACCAGTTAAAATGCCCAAGATTAGATTTTTTTTTTAACTTATCTGGCCCTAGATGACTTATTAAAGAAAAATAAAAAATACACGTGATAACTTCCTTAATTTATCTGTAAGCTTTTAGTATATTTGCATAATGTTATCATTTGGGGAAAAAAAATGAGTAAATTTTCCGACTCCATAATTATGAGTTAATCTATTATGAATGTGTGTGGGAACATACCACATATAGAATGTCACACCAGCCTACATATCTGTACAGACGGACAAGAATGTATGCTACTGGCTGCTGTCTTTAACTCCTACAGTCCTAAATATCTAAAATATTTTAAATTGACTTGTCCATCTTTCAATCTGGGCAAAAACCATTTCAATCTGGGCAAAAACCATTTCAATCTGGGCAAAACCATTCATCATTTTAGTGAAAATTTCAAAAAATGGTAATTGGTGCAGACGTTTAATGTACCATGCACTGGCAGCAGATGTAGAATCTCATGCCGCCAGCAATCTAACAGTTTGAATAACAGTACATTGTATAGTAAATAAATGTACATGTATATGAAAAAATCCTTGGATGGGTGTTTTGTCATCACATCATCTCATTTGCAAAACTACATCCTTGAATATATCACAACCCCCTGTCTCAATCTAAATTTTAATGCCAGTGACCAAACAGGAGCTTCCTTCTTTTGTACTGAAGTTACAAAGTAGGGGACGGTTCAAAGGTATTTTTTCTTGCCAATGCATTCATGTAGGGCCGGCAAAATCTGATTTTGACTTACTTGTCTGTTTTCATCCAAGCATTTCTTAACTTGTCTGTATGATATTTATATAGAAAATTATTGAAAATTTCCACTTGTCCGTACAGGCTGTGGGACAACCTGGGCAAAGGTAAGGTAATATAATCACAACTCAGTTTTGACAGTTTTAGTATTACTTTTCAGTACATGTATGTCACATGAGTGTTTTCCATTGTGATACCATTATTTTAGAATATACCAATAAAGCAGCATGCATACATGCTCATGTAATGGAACTCCACTGAGGTCCAAAAAATTTCATTTCTTACATAGATCAAATGAGGCTCTTATACAAAAGATAACCAAGAAAATTACTCTTTTTTTTTTTAAACAAATTTTTGCATTAATTTAAAGGGAGACACAGGCAAAATTTTCATTTCTTTGTTTTGAATTTTTCATTCCCTGTTGTGTAAATGTCCTCAAAATGATTACACTAGGTAGTCACGGGAGCGAAACTTTTCTTCTTGTAAAGAATAAAATGTCGGTTTCCTAACTTGACCAGCGTGGGTCAGGTTAGAGCGTTAAAATTTCACAAAAGTTGTTACAGTGAACTCTGGAAATGTTAATGAACATGTCAAATGAATTGCTTAGACTTGTTTCAATCATACAATATCCACAATATCTGTTATTGCTACTTCCAGAGTTTGTTTAAGTCACATGACTTGTTTTAAAACTACTCGATAATTCTGTCGGCGTTTAAATTTTGTTTAACATATATAGATATTTTTATGCTTCAAACCCAAAATATATAGAATTTAAACAGAAATTCATGCTAAGACTTAAAGATAATGTCGTTTTAGCTTGATTTGAGTACATAAATTCATTTTAACATTTTTGTCATTAATTTGCCTGAGTATCCCTTTAACGCTTTTATTTTGGAATTTCTTTTCATAATTAAAATAATTATTCTGAAAAAGAATGAGCAAATGATCACAAAATATTGGTCCAAACCTACATGAAATAGAACAGAATGTTTGAAAACATAGTTCCTGTTGTTTAAAGTAAAAAAAACTTCATTGCAGTTCCTTTTAGTTCCATAATCATTAAGGCTATATAACTGAGGTCATTCACTAAAGTGGAACAAACTGTACCTTTTATAACTACAAGAGTGATCAGTAATCACATGTGTCACCTCCTGATTGCCAATTTCATGTTGGGACAAATTTTCTGACAGACGGACAGACAGACGGACAGTGCACAACTAGACTTGGTACTGATGATTCCTGTAAAGTTTGGATGAAATTGCACCAGTAGTTTATGAGGAGTAGTCCGGACAAGCTTTTGTGTATCTGGCAACACACAGAAAAAAAATCCTTTTTATCAAAGGGCCTTAACTAAGCCAAAAATCATTCAACCGGAAAACCCAAGCAATATGCGCAAGGACTTGAGCTACAGATCAATCCTGTAAAGTTTCATTGAAATTGCATTAGTGGTATAAGAGAAGTAGTCCGGACAAACTTTAAAAATAAAAATTATTAAAGGGCCATAACTCAAACAAAAATCATTGAACCGGAAAATGCTGACAATATGCATAACTAGACTTGGTACTGATCATTCCTGTAAAGTTTGAATGAAATTGCACCAGTAGTTTATGAGGAGTAGTCCGGACAAGTTTTGTGATGGACGGACGGACGGACAGACTGACAGACAGACAGACGACGGAGAAGTGATCCCTATATGTCGCCAATACTCCGTAGAGGCGACACAAGAATATTATTCATAGAAATTATCTATGATGAGTAAGAACAATAAAACAAAAGAAATGCTAAAATACTTTGCCCAGCTATAACCTCTAATCGTCAATCCCATGATATCAAACCATTAAAAATGTCTTGTACGTAAATTGCTGTAAATGTTTTTTCCTGTAGGTAAATGTTTTTTTCCTGTTTAAGTACAAAAAGCTCATATGCTCCAGGGAGAAATCATTTATCTGTATTATCAGCAAAATGTATAAAATAAAACAAAATTGGTATTTTATATGCATATTGCAATCCTTGGCTATGTTTCTAGGAAAGTCCTTAAGTCCTTAATGTTACTAAGTGCTAGGACTTATGACAAACTATAAGGACTAACTTAAGACCGATAAATAAATATTTTTATATTAAGTAAAGGTTTTAGACTTTTATTTAATTCATTCTCTTGAGAAATGTTACTAAATACAATGGCCAATATGCTTCAATTTACCATGTGTAAATGTCCATCTGCAAAGCTATTCAGAAATTGAAGACTCTCAACATAAAAGTCATAAGTTAGGACATTTTCTTTGAAATAAAACTTTTCTCAGTTTTGGTCTGCAGTCAGGACTTTACATGAAACGCCACCCTAAATCCCCTGACAACATAACTGACGGCATTAAGCTATTCTTTTTCATGCTTCATAATTATGACATAAACATTGAGTACTGCTCAAGCTGGTAGATAGAGTGCATTAGGGATTCTGCACATTTCATTATCCCTCATGTACAGACTTAACAATGTTCATGTCATTTGGTTGTGATTAATGCTTCTGAGGGATAACTCCAATGAGTTCTCCGGATTTTTTTTAATAAAAATATCTCTTTTCTTACAGGATGGATGACCTAGAGTGGCCCAGAGCTCTGAACAAAGTCATTACTCAGAGATGGAGCCAACTGAAGAACACCCTTGTCATGAAAGACTTTGTAGACTACCTTATACAAAAACGAGTAGTTACCCTCGACTACTGGATGAGTCTAAAATCTAAACCAATTTCTGAGTCTGAGCGAACTGAGGATTTTCTAGCACTCGTCATGAAGTTTGACCGACAAAAATATAACTATTTCATGGAAGCATTGCTTTCCATCCAAAGACATGACCTGGTTAAAAGCTTGGTCAAAGTGGACAAAGTTAAATCAAAGAAGCCAACTGACACAGGAAGTGATGCAAAGCAACAGTTTCCTAAAAAGGTCACTGAAACAATTGAAAAAAGTAAAAAAGTAAAGGAAGCTGAACATGATAAGTACTACAAAGGTCAAACAGATGCCGATCAACTACCTAGTGCAGAATCTAAAGACAAAGGAGCAGACAAAAGTGGGAAGGTAGAAGTAAACACTGAGAAGGCAGAAAAACAGGAACCATCATTAAGCCGACAAACTGAAATTTCAGAAAAATTATACAAAGGAATCGGAAATGGGGACACAGGATCAGGGGAAAGCAGCAAGCAAAATAAAGTTATAAAGGAAAATACTGGTAATGCAATTTTTTTATCACTGATATTCAATAATACAATGACAAATTTTAATAGACTTATGATTTAACCATTATCTTTCAATAGAAATGCCACATTAACTACTTCATAAATTACTTAATATCAAGAAATACAAAGGTTAAGCAGACAACATTTGCAACAAGCTGGGAAATTTCTCTTCCAGAAAAGCTAATGGTTCCTCTACTGGAAAAGCCTGGGGGTTTGGGGGTTCCTCCACCAGAAAGACTGGAAGTGTGGGGGATCTCTACCTGAAATGTTTGGAGAGGGGTTCCTCCAACAGAAAAACTGGGGTTCCCATTATATATTATATATCCATAAGAAATAACAGTTATTTATTTTTTACTTGAACCCTATCAATAACAATATCTCCCTCTCCCCACCACAAAAAAATCAAAATAAACAAAAACAATTTCTAAAATTTAGAGGTTTTTTTTCAGGTTTATTTTTTATATTGAACTAATAGCATGAAAAAAACAAGAGCTGTCGGTAGGACAGCATGCTCGACTATTCTAAGTGCTTGATAGTAAAAGAGCCTTGATACTGTCAAATTTTTTAAGTTCACAAAGGGCTAATTTTGTTTTATAAATTCATGTTATAGGCCTTAGAGAGAGTCTAATTATATAGTATTGGCTTGACTATTTGGAAGGTAATGTCACAAGGGTGTTTTATTGAGTATAATAATACTAATTACCTATGAATATATAAATTTGACAGAAAAGGAACAAAGGCTTGTTATTAAGATGTTTTATCAAGTAAATCACTGCTTTATTATTATGAATGCATAAAATTGTCCCAAAAAAGGCACAAACCCTTCAGTAGTTATTGAGATAACAGCTTACAAGCAAAACCCTACCATGAATTTCTAAAGTGAAAATGGGGAGAAAAATCAGCCTAAATGCAAGATAGAATTATGGATCTTTGTAAGTGACCTACAATTATGACCCTAAATGCATATGTGAAGTTTTAAATAAAGGGGATATGAATCAGCCTTAATGCAAGACAGAGTTATGGAACTTGGTCAGTGACATACAATTATGACCCTCCAATTATGACCCTAAGTGCATGTGTAAAGTTTCAAGTAAATATCTTTGAAGACCTTTAACCAAAATCTCTAAGTTTCAAAGGGGCAAATAATTCTGCAAATATTGCAGGCAGAGTTATGCAATTTTGCAAACTGATGTACATTTTTACTATAAAAATGTATTTTAAATTTCAATTGAATATCTCAAGCAATAATTGAGATATTTGACTTTACAAAAAACTTTAACCAAAATTTTTAAGTTAAAAAGGGGCATAATTCTGTCAATATTGTAGGCAGAGTTATCCAACTTGTCAATCTGATGTACCTTGTTACTATAAATAAGTATTGTAAGTTTCAATTGAATATCTCAAGCAATAATTGAGATATTTGACTTTACAAAAAACTTTAACCAAAATTTCTTAGTTAAAAAGGGGCATAATTCTGTCAATATTGTAGGCAGCGTTATCCAACTTGTCAATCTGATGTACTTGGTTACTATAAATAAGTATTGTAAGTTTCAATTGAATATCTCAAGTAATAATTGAGATATTTGAATTTACAAAAAACTCTAACCAATGCAGATGTCGACGCAGACGGTGACGCCGACGCCGGGGCGACTACAATAGCTCTCATATTCTTCGAATAGTCGAGCTAACAAAAAGTCAAGCAAATATATTCTGACTTTGGAAGGAAGAATACAAATTCATGTCAAAATCTTTGCTTAATGTTTCAAACTCACCCATATAAAGTTTCACATTTATATATACCTTTCTATGATCTAAAACTTCCCCTTTAAGGCAATATGATAGCATTTTCAGTAATTCAAACAAAAGCTTCAAGGGTGACCCCTGATCTTTTCTAATATATAAATCAATGAAACAATAAGATCAGCTACACAGTGAAAATACAGTGATATCTGCCTGACATAAGCATATGAAATAAAGTTGTTTAAATTACAACTGAAATGGAAAATTTCCAGTTTTTAATTTTTAGCACAAGGTCTTTTTTTGCTTGTTTTTGAAAACAGGATAATTTGATATCTATAAAAGTCAATCTCCAGTTCTCAGGGTAACTTTATCATTATTCAATCATTCTCCAGTTTTCAGGGAAATCTTATCATTATTATTCAATCATTTTAAGTTTATCATCAGTATTCAATCACTCTCCAGGTTTAAGGGCAATTTTATCATCATTATCAAATCATTCTCCAGCTTACAGGGAAATCTTATCATCATTATTCAATCATTTTAAGTTTATCATCAGTATTCAATCACTCTCCAGGTTTAAGGGTAATTTTATCATCATTATACAATCATTCACCAAGTTTCAGGGTTATATCATCATTATTCAACCATTCTGCAGGTTTCAGGGCAATTTTATCATCATCATTCAATCATTCTACAGGTTTCAGGGCAATCTTATCATCATTATTCAATTATTCTCCAGTTTTCAGGGCAATTTTATCTTCCTTATTCAATAATTCTCCAGTTTTCACGGCAATCTTATCATCATTATTCAATCATTCTCCAGGATTCAGGGTAATCCTATCATCACTATTCAATCATTCACCAAGTTTCAGGGTATTACTATCATCATTATTCAATCATTCTCCAGGTTTCAGAGCAATTTTATCATCATCATTCAATTATTCTCAAGTTTTCAGGGCAATTTTATCTTCCTTATTCAATCATTCTCCAGGTTTCAGGGCAATTTCATCATCATTATTCAATCACTCACCAAGTTTCAGCGTAATCTTATCATTATTCAATCATTTGTCAGGTTAACTGAGTTAAAGTATAAAGAATAATACTTTACAAAAATATTTTATGTGACAAAAACATCAGAAATGCTAATAATTATGGATGCCAACACTGGGGTGAGTAGGACAGAAAGGCAGCTCTCTATGTAATTAGTATTGTTGAGTTAAAAATGAGCTACTAACAATAAAGAGCCATATCAAACTGCTTAGATTGGGGGCAAGGGGCAATCACTTTCTATTCTAGCAGGTTTAGGATTTAAATATGATGCATATGCCTCAAGTATGAAGGCAATCAATTCATGACTGTTAAATTCCATTCATAATTAAATTTATGCAAACCAAACATTATGAAATAAATAAACTATACATACCTGTCTGCAAGAACCACTTTACTAAATGGAATATGCAAAAGTTCACACTCTTAATAAGTTGAGATCTGGAGACTTCCATGTCCATTCCAGTTCAGTCTGCAAGAGGGGCCTTTAAGAAAAAAAAACAGTTTATTTGCCTTTTGTTATAATGTGTCTTCCTTTCTTCTTAATAAAACTGAAAAAGAAATTACATTATTTGTTAACACCAGATTTTTCAAGCCGTTTGCAAGGATTCTGGATTTTTGATGTTATTGTGTTGTTTTCATTAAATCTCAAAATAAAATACACAAATAATATGATTCATCTATACTGTAATAAATAGAGGTCTATCTGTTAAGATATATACATTAGCACTCTAATGCATATGACGTCCATTGCTACTTAAACGTGACATCGTGGACGTTACATCCTGTTTACGTTATAAACATGTTTAATGTTAACATATAACAATAAAGGTACGAACCTGCAAAGATGTGTTCTTATACTATACTATTACAATTCTCTATAGTATATAATTATTATCCTTCAATTTCCATCTTTGTAGTTAGGTGCACATCCAGTTTCTGAGTGTGTCTGTTCAACAAGAGCTGTTGGAGGGACAGTCTGCTTGACTATTCTCAATTCTTCATAGAAAAACAAGAGCCTGGATAATGTAGATTTTTTATAAGTTAAAAAAGGGCCATAATTCTGTCAAAATCAATGCTACAGTTAAAAGTCTTGGAAAGTGACATCATATTATGCCCTTAAATAAATGTGTAAAGTTTCAACCCATTCCCTTCAGTAGCTTTGGCGTTACCTTGGAGATACAACTTGTATGCAAAATCTTAATTAAAGTGTGACGCAGACGCCTGTGTCAGTATAAAAGCTCTCCCTATTCTTCCAAACTCAGGCTAAAACTGACCATCCTTTAATGTTTCCCTTACAACAAAGGTGACCATTTAGTTTCGTTTAACCACATCTATTTGACAAAATTGTGTCCTCTAGCAGCACATTCTACCTGTGCAACCAATTCCTGCCATCTGATCATGGTTTGCATTGTTCCATATTGAGTCAGTATATAATTTGAAATTTTGCCTAAAAAAGATGCATGGTTTTGGTCACTTACCATATTTTGCATGGAAAGGCTTCTTTCAACAATGACCCAAAATTCCATAAAAACACTTTCAATGATCTAATGAGAAAAGAAATCATAATCAGAATAAATAATTATTGAAATTTCAGATAAAGACAGAGTTTCATCTGCAAATACCAAAATCAAGAAAAATGCGGAACACAAAAAAATAGAAAAAACAGAAGTTAACGTCCCTGAAAAGACCAAGGAGGATATGGCAAAAGATGTTAGACCTGGTAAGTCAAAGTGTAAGGATCTTGCACCGAAGTATATCTAGCTCAAGAGTAACTGTTTATGGCGTTAACAAGGCTCTGTCTAGATTCTGCTAAGCAGTTACCTGAGAGCTAGATATTCCTGTCTGTGACGACAGCTGGTGTTTGATTCTTTTTCATGCATATTACAAATTAATGATATTTCAAAAATAAATTATGAAAAACTAATATCTTCATTTAGCACTTTTTTCTTATAATAGTGTAATGAATTTACAACTTCAAACATAATGGCAAAATAATGTCGGCCTAAGAACGCAATTAATTTATAAAGGGTGTGTGGCAATGACTTCATTTAAAACAAGCAACTTGTCTTACATGGGGTTTTAAGACAGGTTTTGCTAGCACCGGTATATACAGTAGATAATACAAGCAATTATCATAGTATTGCAAGCAATCCATAAGTCCCCTACCGGTAAGAGCCCAAGCAACATTCTGAAGGGCCATTCACTTAGGTTCCTATTTTAAGTAAATTTGTTGAAAAAGTTCTTTAAAAATGATCACAGGAAACAGTTTTTATGTACAGACAGACGGACTGAAGGACACTCTAAAGTTATTTTTTAAACATCCCTGTTATCAATATATAACATTTTTAAAATCCTATCATGATTGAAGAAGTTGGAGTAAAAATTACCAATTTCTCAAAAAAAAGTCGAAGTTCAAAAGGGGCATAATTCTTGAAATAGTCTTGCTAGAGTATTGAACACTCACAAATGTTGAGTGACAATAAGAAACATTTATATGAAGTTTGAAGTAGATACATTCAGAAAAAGAAGTTATTAAAAAAAACAGTTATTTAAAAAAAAACAATGTTTTTTTCATGAAAATTTTAAGTTCAAGGGAGGTAATTTGATAAATTTTGTGCTAGAGTTGTAAACCTTGTCACATATGATGTGGTTGATGACAAGCAACTTATATTTAAAGTTTGAAGAAAATACCTTAAGAAATAAAGAACTTAATAGTGAAAAAACTTAAAAACTAGAATCAGAAATCTTGAAATTCAGTCTATTTGTTGCCATTAGCACCAGAATTTTCAACATAGGAAGATAAAAAAGGATGTGCATAATTTCCATACTGCCATCTACCTATATGTCAAGTTTCATAAACATATTTTCAGTACTTTTTGTGTTATCACTGGATCCAGGTTATGTGTAAAATTTGCCATATTTTCAGTCTATTTGTTGCCATAGCAACCAGAATTTTCAACATAGGAAGAAAAGAAAAAAAACGTGCATAATCTCCATACTGCAATCTATCTATATATCAAGTTTCATAAAAATATTTTCAGTACTTTTTGCGTTATCGCGGGATCCAGGTTATGTGTAAAATTTGCCATATTTTCAGTCTATTTGTTGCCATAGCAACCAGAATTTTCAACATAGGAAGAAAAGAAAAAGACGTGCATAATCTCCATACTGCCATCTATCCATATATCAAGTTTCATTAAAATATCTTCAGTACTTTTTGTGTTATCGCGGGATCCAGTTTTGTGGACAGACGGACTGACGGACGGACAGAGAGGTAAATCAGCTCATAAACTACACCTGGACCAAAGTCCATAAGCAAAATCAGCTCATAAAATCAAAAAAATAGCTCTTAATTTGAATTTTATGAGCTTTTGTTCTTTATTTAACTACGGAATGAAGCTCATAAATATCAAATGTTTGCTCCGGTAAACCGGTAGGGGACTAATAATACTGTATGATATGCAAGAATGCTTCATGTTATATGTCAAATATGTAAATTACATTCATAATAATTATGCATTTAGAAAATAAAAGACAAAGTCTTTTTTTGTACAAATATTACAAATTAAGATAACTTTTTCTTGATTATAAGAATTCCTAAATGTAATTCAAGAAATATATATGAACATTGACTACAGGGACATCAAAAAGTAGGGAAGAGATCCTAGAAGAAAGAGAGAATCTACTAAAATCTCGAGAATCTGAACTTAGCAAGAAAGAAAAAGAACTCAAAGATCATGAAAAGAGCCTAAAGGAAAAGGAAACAGAATTACTGACAAGGGAAAATAGTCTTCTGACAAATAGATCAGTGGTGAATGAAATGGTACCATTGTCTTTACCTGCACAACTGCAACATTTAAAGATGGCTGACTCTAACTCACCAACCGCTTCCACAACAGAGTCATCCGAACTGTTAGCAGACGTCAGAGAGCAACTTAAAGCAATGAGGAAAGTCAAAGAAGAAATAGAATCAGAACATACTTCTGTTTGTCCGACACCAAAAGAAGAGTTTGCAAGACTGCAGGACTTCCATAATGTACAACAAAATATAGATGAGCTAAAAGAAGAAATTGCAACCGATCGAGAGAGTCGAGAAAATGTCCAAAGGAAAGTTGAACATTTAAAACATGAAATAGAAAGTCTTCAGAGCACTATCAAAGTCATGGAAGCAGAAAAAGAAACAAAGAATACTGAGGTTGATAGAGAGATCAACAGATTAAAAACTGAAATAAAAAATTCCAAGTCAAATTACAATGAAGGAATTAATCGAATTAAGATGGAAATGAAATCAAAAGAAAATGAAATTAAAGAATTCAAAGAATGTCTTGAAAAAGATAAACAGTATTATGAAAATCTTGAGAAGAGGATAAAAGTTTTGGAAAATGATAAGAAGAAATACGAAATTGACTTGGCCAGATAT
Organism: Ruditapes philippinarum; assembly: GCF_026571515.1. Lineage (NCBI taxonomy): Eukaryota > Metazoa > Mollusca > Bivalvia > Venerida > Veneridae > Ruditapes > Ruditapes philippinarum. Next base: position 193,220 of record NW_026851933.1, on the reverse strand, counting down.
GAGGAAGAAGTTGCTGATCTAAAGCGAACCTTAGAAGAAAAGGAAAACAAACTGGCCGACTTGAGAACTGTTCTTGAGCAAACTGAAAATGAGAAAGAGGAATTGATAGATGAATTAGCAGAGTTAAAAGGTGAAGTCAATAAGCTGAAGGCAGATAAGAAGAGACTGGAGTCAGAGAAAAAGACCTTGCTTGGCAGATGTGTCAAACCACAATGGAACCAGGGTCCACCTGGTACCGGGAGACGAAATATGTTTAAATAATTTTGTTAAAAAAACAGAAATGAAAATTTAACATTCACATGAGTTACAATAATATTCTTTTGTACATAAGCTCTATGACCTATGCAGCAATTTTTGCATAAAAAGGATATATTTCAAAACTTTTAAGTGTTAAAGGGACTCCACTGAGGATTTTTTTGAGCACATATTTCAAACTTTTAAGTGTTAAAGGGACTCCACTGAGGTTTATTTGAGCATATATTTCAAATTTTAAGTGTTAAAGGGACTCCACTGAGGAATTTTTTGAGCATATATTTCAAACTTTTAAGTGTTAAAGGGTCTCAACTGAGTTTTTTTTGACTTATTGGACTTGTACATTCTTTTGGTATCTGGAAACCATTTGATGTAGGTCTAGATCAACTTGTGTGCAAAATTTCAGATCATTCTATCCAGAATAATTATTGTGGAAAATGTAGACTGGCAAAATTTTCAATATTTTTTATGGTTTATATATGATTCAAAATTATCATATGTACATGTATATATACCATAAAAATTTTTTGGTTGAGAAGCTTAGGATAGACTATATTTTTTGTCTTTTCCCCACAGGTCATCAAAGAACCCAAATATGTTTCCATGATCAATTTAACCCTTTCGCTGCCAGAGGGTTATTGTTTTATTGTTCACCTATTTGCCAGAGGATTTTCTAAGAAATTACTATATTATTAATTAATATAATTATTATTATTTATTATTAGATCTAGTATTATAATAATAATATATGTTTCCAAATCTGTTAGTATAATAATAATTATTGTCGATGGTATAATTTTCTTTATATTTATTATTATCTTTATTATTATTCTTATTAATTTATTATTATTACTATTATTATTATTGAAACAGCTAAAGCCGTCCATATGGCAAATACGCCGAAAATAACAGGGACGGCTTAAGCCGTCCCTATGGCAGTGAAAGGGTTAAAACATTACAAAACCATAAAATTATCAAAATCATCGCCTCACTCACAGGCTACAAAAATGAACAAATGTTAGAAATAATTACCAATGAAAATGATTTCACTCTGAACTAATTTTGTCTAGAAATTTATTATCACTTGGAAAAAATTAATTTACAGATTTCTAAGAAACTTTAAAAACAGCAACAACAAAATTACATTACTTTTTTTTTTGAAAACAATAAACTGCTTTCTAAAATGTAATGGTAACACAAGAAATACTTTGGTATTATTGACACAATAAAGGTTAATGGATGAACTTTATCCCTGGCTAAAAAACTAATAAATATATTTAAACTTTTAAAAAATATACCTATTGGTTGATAGAAATGGAGAAAAAATATGGAATTGCTAAATACACCCAAAATGATAAAATTAAAAATGTTGCAGACTTGGTTTTATTTGGCTAGTGGTATAATAAATGTAATTGAAAGCTACAGTCTATGCCCTGACCCCTCTAGCACTAGCATCAACAGTAATTTAAACGTTTAAACCTGTAATGTTTAAACATTTTAAAGTCAAGACAAATATCTTTTGTAAAAGAGAGTAAATATACTTACTTACCTTATCTACAGGATTAGATTCTTGTTGTGTTGTTATCTTGTTTATGTTAACTATACTTTACATATGTTACTTGTTTACCTTTATACAATCATGCACTTACTTAATTTATCCAATGTTTTCATTTGATCTCAAAGTCTAATGCTTGATTCTTGTGTTTTGTTGTTTAATATATTTTTGTTTTGAAGAAAAATAAAATCTGTATAAAACCAGAATTTAATGTTTATATGATTTTTTTTCTCAATATTTTCATCAACAAAATTTGGGTCGTATGGTACCAAAACAGGAATTTGATTTTGGCTAACCTTGATTGTTACAAACTTAAAGCAACACCAGGGGTCAAAACCACCTCACCTGGTGGAGCTAAGAGATGCATAGAGGCCAGTTATTCAATCCCATTTAGTTGCCTCTAACGATCACACAGGGATAAACAGTGGCTTTTATTCTGATGCCTCAACCCTTTATGGCAACCCCTCAGCCAAAAGCGTGTATAACGCTATATATAGGCTGCCTTTAAATTACAAAAGTCATGTTTGAATTTTGCTCTTTTTTATAAGAATTAATCCCAAATATGCCCTGACCTCTCTAGCACCAGCTTTAAAAGTAATTCAAACATTTAAACATGTAATGTTTAAACATTTTGAAGTCCAGACAAATATTTTTTTTCTAAAGGAGAGCAAGTTAACTTACCTAATCTACAGGATTAGTTTCTTGTTGTGTTGTTATCTTGTTTATGTTTACTATACTTACATATGTTACTTGTTTACCTTTATACACTTACTTCATTTATCCAATGTTTTCATTTGATCTCAAAGTCTAATGCTTGATTCTTGTGTTTTCTTGTTAAACTATATATTTTTGTTTTGAAGAAAATTAAAATCTGTATAAAACCAGAATTTAATGTTTATATGATTTTTTCTCAATATTTTTATCGTCAGCCATTCAAGAAGCTGATTAGGGGATTGTCTGGGTTGCTTAGCTGGAGGCCACAGGCATGTTTGGTTAATTTACAAAGCAAAGGAGGTGTTTCAAAGTCACCTCTAGTTGACTTTAAAGCACTTGTACTGGTTCCGATAAAAGACATGCCTGATTTTTAGCCAGAAAGAGGTCATGAATCACCAATATATGAGGCATGCTCAGAGTTTACTCAGCAAGCATCTGACTTGATTTATTCATGTTTTTTATTTCATGAAGGATTTTCCAATCACTATTAATTTTCAAAATAATATGCAAAATTACATGTGTGTATGTTTATTTGAAATAATAATAAATCCACAACTTATTTCAAATTTTGAGGGCCTGGCTGAGGTCTCCGGGCAGACAAAAGATACTTGACCTGTTCTAAGAGATCGTATTCAATTCAAACATCTAAGCATTTAAATTAAACTTTATTTTCAAATGCTGTTCATCCTAATTCTAATAATTTGAACTTCGAATAGGAATAATCCCAATCATATACTTATATGTAAAAACATACACTGATAAATCAACTTTTAGAACAATTGATTAAAGACATATAAATAATAAAGTCAATCATTACAGAAGTGTTTGCTTGTCCAAATGGTTTATTCCGGTTAAGAGGGTAAAAAAAATCTCACACACGGAACTAACATGTTTGATGCAAATGTGAAACAAGCATGCAGTTATCAATTACAAAAGTCCCTTACTGTTAAGAACCTCACAAGAAGTATGTCAACAAACATTTTGAAGGGCCATTGTCTTTCAATTATTATGCCATTGTGGAAGTCATGAATGAACTTTTTTTTTTTTAAAGTTCTTAAGTAGACTTTTAGAGTTTGTATTATCGTAATGAAAGTCAAAGTCATTTAGAAATCAAGGTCATACTTAAATTATTCAACATGTAGGTGTTAACATATAGTATTGTGTGGTTTCAATATGAATCCAATCTCTCCATTATAATAAATAATAATTAATAACAAAATTATGTCAATTTAGATTTGATTTTTGGGTTTAATTTTACGTAACACCTACACAGTATAGGTCATTTGGCGATGTTCCAGGTTTACTGGTGGAGGAAGACCTCAATATGTCAATTTCAGCTAGATACAATACGACCTTGAAGGTCAAGATCATTCAAAGGTCAAGTTCACATTTAAATAAATGATCATGTCAGTTTTGTCATGAGTAGTTTTTTTTCGTTTATACATTGTCCACTTAAGTATGAAAACATTCCATTATTAAACAAGCATTTGATAGTATTGCGGGCAATACAGTAGTCCCCTACCGGTCCCTCAAAAAGTTCTTTAATTGTCATACACTCCTGTATATTGCCATTTATAATGAATTTGAGGATGAAGTCTGTATTTGAAAATATCAACCACAAAACATAATAAAATAAGTTTGTCTATATCACAGTAATGTGTTAAGTTTCCATGCTTAGTAAGGAAATTATGTTTATACAACCTTGTCATATTATTTAAAGTAAATCCTATAAGGAATGAAGAAGTTGGAGTGAAAATACCAGTTTCTCGAAAAAAATCTAAGTTCAAGGGGGACATAATTCTGGAAATAGTCTTGCTAGAGTATTTAACCTTCTCAAAAATGTCGAGTGATAATAAGAAACATATATATGAAGTTTGAAGTAGATACATTAGGAAATAAAGAAGTTATTTAAAAAAGACAACATTTTTTCCCCTAAAAAATCTAAGTTCAAGGGAGGTAATACTGATATTTTTTGTGCTAGAGTTATAAGCCTTGTCACATATGATGTGGTTGATGACCAGAAACTTATATTTAAAGTTTGAAGTAAACACCTTAAGAAATAAAGAACATATAGTGAAAAAGCTGAAAAATTTAAATCAGAAATCTTGAAATTCAGGCTATTTGTTGCCATAGCAACCAGAATTTTCAACATAGGAAGAAAAGAAAAAGATGTGCATAATCTCCAGACTGCCATCTACCAATATTTCAAGTTTCATAAAAATATTTTCAGTACTTTTTGAGTTATCACTGGATCCAGTTTATGTGCTAAATTTGCCATATTTTCAGACTATTTGTTGCCATAGCAACCAGAATTTTCAACATAGGAAGAAAAAAAAAAGACGTGCATAATCTCCATACTGCCATCTATCCATATATCAAGTTTCATAAAAATATTTTCAGTACTTTTTGCGTTATCGCGGGATCCAGTTTTGTGGATGGACGGACTGACTGACGGACTGACAGACAGACAGACAGACGGACAGACAGACGGACAGACAGACAGACGGACGGAGGGTAAACCTAAAGTCCCCTCCGGTTAAACCGGTAGGGGACTAAAAACCAAGTTATAGCCAATAAACATCCAGCAAAATCCAATACATGTATTTTGACCTTGAAGGTCAAGGTCATTGATGAGTGATGCTTTCGCTCATGTCGAAAAAAAGGTCTAGTCTAAAAGGATGAAGTATGAAGACAATCCATTTATAAATAACATGATTATAGCTAATTATAGCAAAATCAAGCAAAAAAGAAACATTTGAACTTGAAAGTAAAGGTCATTTATGAGTCAGTGTCAGCTTTATTCTAAACGATTCTTTTAGAGAAATCAATAAAAAAATAAACAAGAGGGCCATGATATCCTTTATTGCTCACCAGAGGATCTAGTCTTTATGGGCAAGCTTGAATTACATGGGCATTCCATAAATTCAGTTTTATCAATATCATCCAAGGGGTAGAGGAGATGTCATTTAAGGTTTTTTTTAGGAGATGTCATTTAAGTTTTTTTTATGTATTAAGCATGAAACCATTTCAGCAAATTTTGTATAATGGACAACCTAAAGATCATTCATTCAGAGGTTCATTAATTAATCTAAAGTATGGTTGAAGAGTAAATGTCACTAAAAGCTTATTTCAATATAAAGCAGATATAACAATAACTTCTTGCATAGAAGACTGGCATTTCCCTTAGCTTTACCCATGCCGGACATTTCATCTGGCATTTGGATGACTATGAATGTAGTTGTAATTTCAAACGCTGTTGTAAGAAAATAATCACAGTTGTAATGACATATTTCCATGGCAAGAAGAGTTTTAAATATAATGGAATATGGTAGATTATGCAAGAAAAAGTATCCGACATGTTTACAGAATATCTGTCCCTTGGGAACCAGCCTATGGGCCTTACAGGTCAACTTGTTATGGATATATAACAGCAACATATGACAGATATTGTTATAGATTTTCCTTACCTTATTAGAGTCCGGGAGGTAGTTCAGCTGTAGATCCTGGTGTTTTTTCCGTCACTTTCAATCCTTAAAATTTCAGTAGGATGGATACATAATTTACGCTCACCATCCTATTGCCTCTAAAGGTGATTTCTAGATAATATACATTGGGTTAAAATGTCAGCTGCATCCCTCCTGACAAATTTGTTTGTTTCTTTAGTTTTTATGCCAATTTATAACGTGTGATGTCATATCTCGGCAGTCAGTCCACTTACCTTGCTGTCCAGATTGACTAACCAGTTGCCTTTCCAGTTTTTTCCAGTTTTTAGCAGTGAAAACGCTTAAACCCTGCCTTTTCTGATCTTTTATAAGCCAATTGCTTACAAAAATTACATGTATTGCAAACAATAACAAGTGTTATTTAGTGTTAACCTAATGCTAACCTGAGTGACTATGTATAAATATCCAAGTGAAACAATCAGTGTGCCAGTTAACCAATTTGCATAAAATTATAAACACAATAAAAAGATCAATTAGCAACTATACCCAATATAGGCAATTTCAACTATACATTATTATAACATACAATGTGGCAAAACTTTGTTGCTTTGTTAGTGTTTTCAAGTAAAAGTGATTAAAGCTTATGTTTAGGTAAAGTTTAGTAGTTCTCTTAAAACTGCTCAAATCAAAGCTGTTGGTAGTTAAGCTCAACACTTTTTACATTGCAGAAAAAGGTCTTTAGGTCATATTGATCTTTTCATCTTACTGAAATGATATTTGCTATATTTGTAAGTACCAGCAAAATTAATGATCAGTCCTTATAAAGTTTAATCAAAATGTTGAGTGATTCTTTTATTTATTATCAGCTCACTCAGCTGACCAGAATAGAGTGTTTTGAAAAGCTGTACCAGAAAATTATTCTCATTGAGTTTCATTATATGAGGACCAAAAATACTTTGTTCCAAGAAAAGTTAGTTATTGAAATAAATGTGCTTAAATGTGCAAATTTGCCTTACAATCCTTTTCTCAGGAAATCACGTTCACATCCAAATATGATAATAAAGGGAAGCCAAAAGTGAACAATGTCGCCACCTGGTGTTGTTCAAAACACTTTCTATCAATTATCGTCTTAACCCTGAAGATGGTAAAGAGTTGAGATCTCGTGATATTGCAATTTATTCATCATATACTAGAACATCCTTAAACAGGATAGTGGCCAAACCTAAAACAAAAGGAAGAACCATTTAAACATAAAAATTACTATTATACAGGTAGGGTGAAAGTGGTTAAGTGGTGGAAACGTGGTTATTAGGTTAAAAGGTGAAAATAGAGCACTCACCCTTTAATCTAGGTCATGGGTTTACATCACACCCCAAGGCAGGGAGATTCTTGCACATCAGACTGGTATTTCTTATAGTACTGGAGATTTCATCTGGCATGGGGGTGCCAGGGGACTTGCATGCTTTGAAGTCATTTTGGTGCATCAAGGAATAAAACTGCTTAGGATCATGTAATTTAGCCATTACAAATGCCAGAAAACAGCGATAAATGACAAGAGCACGGCTAAGGCCTTGCAATATATGCCTGAATGAAAATTTGTTTGAGTAATCAAATATAATTTCAATTAGAGAAGAAACTCATTCATGAAACTTCACCATAAAATATTATATCTTAATTATCCATATTACTAAATAACCCTCTGGCGCATGGGAGCATTTTTGACCCCAAGTGCATGGTTCATGTCAAATATGTAAGGTATGAGCACTGTAACTTCCTTATATATCAATCTACATCAAGCAAGTGACCCAAAGGGCAAGGAGAATTTTGAACTCAGGGTCCTAGTTAAGAAGACTACAAATTGATGCTACAAGCCAATATCACAAGTTCTAGGCTTTTATACGAGTAAATAATTTCAGGACATAAGTCTACATAAACTAAGTGACACCAAAGGGTGGGGCCAATCTTTACCCAAGGGTTACATTTATGTAACTTTATGTAGAGGTTACATGCCAAATATCTAAGCTCTGGACATTTCAGTTTCACATAATAAAAAATGTGTTTTCATTATATGATTATAAATGAAGTGACCCCAGGCCGGGGCATAGAAAATCATTAACACATGGGAAATGATATTTATGAGGTCCACAAGGCAATGCAACATGGACATGCCAAATATCTAAGCTCTGGCCCCCGTGTTCGATCAGGATCAAAGTTAAAAACTATATTCTCCATTATTTATCCTCATAGATTAAATATTCACTATTAAATTGATAAAACTGGACTTAAAAAAGCATGTTTATAAAATTTTAGAATAAATTTATTGTTATTTTTACAAGAAATGGGCATTTTAACAGGTTGACCCCAATCCTCTAAAACTTGAGATAGGCGCATCCATTTTGATCCAGTTCTATTTTTGTATTTTGTTTTTGTTTATAAATTTGATGTTTAATGCTAAAAATAGGCTAGTTTCTTTGCAAATAACCAATTATTTACAATTTGAATATGTACTATTTAATTCTAGCAATAATTGTTACAATCAATTTAAGTTTGATACAACAATGAAAATACAATAGCGATCAGTAATCACATGGGTCGCCTCATGATGGCCAATTTCATGTTTGGACAAAGTTTGTGACAGACGGACAGACAGTGCACAACTAGACCTGATACTGATCATTCCTGTAAAGTTTGGATAAAATTGCACCAATAGTTTATGAGGAGTAGTCCGGACAAGCTTTTGTGTATCTGGCAACACACAGAAAAAACAACTTTTGATCAAAGGGCCATAACTCGGCCAAAAATCATTCAACCGGAAAGCCCGTGCAATATGCGCAAGATCTTGAGCTACAGATCAATCCTGTAAAGTTTCATTGAAATTGCTTTAGTGGTATAAGAGATGTAGTCCAGACAAACTTTAAAAATAAAAATTGTTAAAGGGCCATAACTCTGACAAAAATCATTGAACCGGATAATGCTGATAATATGCACAACTAGACTTGGTACTGATCATTCCTGTAAAGTTTGGATGAAATTGCACCAGTAGTTTATGAGGAGTAGTCCAAACAAGTTTTGTGACGGACAGACAGACGACGGAGAAGTGATCCCTATATGCCGCCACTACTCCGTAGAGGCGACACAAAAATCAGGATCACCTGCTCCTGATCTTTCTTTGTGAACACGGTGCCTGGGCATTATAGTTTCACAAAATAGGACTTAAATGTAAAGCCTATATAAATCAAGTGCTCCCCCTCCCACCTTTTTGATCTGAGGAAGTCCAAACCTGGGTTCTGCACTTTGTCTGATTTTAAGTAACATTTCTGCCAAATAGTTTTAAAGCTGCATGCATCCAGATGAGCAAAAATATTTCTATAAAATCAAACCTGAGAAAAATGTACTGAGATTTTAGGAAAGGTATAAAGATTCAAAATTTTAGTAAAAATTTACATGTTATGTGCAATTAATGACCAAATTTTTCAGTATTAATAACTATATTTCTACTGCGTTACAAATGCTGTAATGGCTATTTTTGCATATTTTGACCTCTTTAAAGTCAATGCATACGTTGTAAGAACCACTGATAATGTCTAAATTGCATGCTTTTGGTAACTTAACAATATTATACTGTTAAATACATTTTCAAATTTTCATGGTAATTATCATGAATCTGGAAGCGTGCTGCTTTAATTACCTCTGTGGGTTTAAAAGATACAGAGGGGACACAAAATTTTGAAATTCATGCATAATGACTGTGTGACCTTGACCTGAGGAAGGTATGAATGAGATAATGAATGGAGAACTTGAATAATTTCATACTTATTTTACAAAGTGACAGGGGAGCAATCAACTTCTGCCTAAAAATAATTGACAAGTCCATGACCAAAATTTGAAAACTTGAATAGCTGCCATAGATACACTATTGAAAACGTATCCATTTGTCAAGTTTGAGTTAACATGTGTTGAACCATTGGGGAGTTAATGAACGGAAACTGAAAATTTCATATTATTTTCAAAGTAAAAGGGGCATAACTCTGCCAAAAATCATCGAACCATGACCAAATTTGAACTTGACCTGTATTTTCTCATGACATATCCATATGTCAAGTTTGAATTGAATGTGTTGTACCGTTGGGGAGAGATAATGAATGGAAACTGAAAATTTCATATTATTTTCAAAGTAAAAGGGGCATAACTCTGCCAAAAATCATTGAACCATGACCAATTTCGAACTTGATCTGTATCTTCCCATGACATATCTATATGTTAAATTTGAGTTCATTATGTTCAACGGTTACTAAGATAATGAACGGAAACTGATGATGACGGAAGGACGGCTTGACGGAACAGGGTAACACTATATGCCCCTGCCATTATATGGCGGGGGCATAAAAATCTCATGATTTAAACATGTATGATCAAAGCCCAAGTACAACAGCTATTACACATACAGAACTTAAAGAGAGGAGAGATGGCCTAGTGGTTAAGTCGTCTGCCTCTCAAACCAGGGATCATGGATTTGAGCCCTAATCGGGTCACAACTATGTTTCTTCATATGACACAAGTACTGGTTGGTTCCAGAAAGCGGACTCAAAAGTGATTAATATAAGTTACAAAAACTTTTTCACCATCAAGCATGAATAAATATGTTCAAACCAAAGACAGGAAATTCTTTATGAAAAACATGAATGGTCAAATAAGTACAATGTAAATTTTTGTTCTATTATTTATTGAACTGAACATTAATGTAACAATATAATAAAATTACTAAATGTATTTCACTTGTGTTAAACTCTGGCATAAATGAGATGTTGCCAAGCACGTTTAATAAAGTCCCTATCATATTTTTGTGTTTATCAGAATGCTATGAAACACATCTATGCAATCACAGCGAAACTAGCATTGTGATCGTAGTGCATTTTAATAAATTCAATAAATCTATAGTTCGAACTTTTGTATCAAATGAACGCGATTGGATTGCACAAAACAGTACTCTATTTATTTAATACAAGTTGAAAGTCACGTTTTCGCACCAACACCAATCTGATCATTTAAAAACAACCATAATCAAAATACAAACACATTACACAAAGGATGTACTCAAATTTAAGTTACTTGACAGTAAGGTAAGATATGATACAACTTTTTAGCATTTTCTTGTATACACCATAGAAACAAGAATTAATTTGGACTAGAGGATAATAGGAGAAACTAGAAACTTATACCACTTTTAAATTGTGTAATAATACCGTGCAATATATGTCATTTGTTTTCTTGGTGACATGTATTACCATCTTAATATCAGGACCCCGCAAGACTGCCCTAAGGAAATGAGGAAGTTACTAGTAACAGAATACCTTGACCATTATATGAAGTTGTATTGAATTCCAACTACTAGTTTTCAAGTTATGCACTGGACAAGAAAAGTAACAAAGGGCAATAACTGTAATTAGTCCAAATAATAATAGTCCCCTTTAGTCTTAAGGGTAAAGCTAGGAGCAGTAGTCCAGTGGTAGGACGCGCGCTTAGAGATCGAGAGGTCCCGGGTTCGAACCCCACTAGGGGCACTGCTAATTTCCTTGAGCAAGAAATTTACCTGCGATTGCTTCACTATACCCAGGTGTAAATGGGTACCTGCGAGGGTGGTATAAATCCATTGCGCCAAAATGTCGGCTGCACTAAGAAGAGTTAAAAGACTCCCCAGGGAGATTGATAGATAGATACCAGTAGCCCCATGACCAGGGGTAATAGCTGTAAAGTCGGTGAACGTGCGTAAGCATGAAACTAAGACTATAAAATGCAATTACTTTAAAGCTAAAGTACACTGACCTAGAAGGACAACATATAGACCTCTGGGGTGTACATTATAGGTAACATGTAATTCCTTCTACTGTAAATTCAGCAGGGGACTTATGCCATTAAATGTTTTAATTTTTTCAGAACCAACCTTATAACAAAAGTTATACAAACAAAAATTTACAGAGAGATAGATGTTGCAAGACAATGTCAAAATTTGCAAAAAAACTACTCTGTAACAACTATGTATGTACTACTTACAACATTGCACTTCATCAAAATCAAACTAAAGTGATATACAAAACATGTGTTTGAATACTAATCCATCCACTAGTCTTATCATTGGTCTATTTTGAAAGAAATCAAACAAACCTCATTCTGCTTAAGTAATCACTTTAACAGCAGTTTCAGTAATTTTTTTTTGGTTGGACTTCATGTCACCAACACAGTATAGGTCATATGGCCATTTTCTAGCTTTACTAGTGGTGGAAGACCTCAGGTGCCCCTCTGTTCATTATTTCAGTCACAAACGGGCATCGGGTAGAAACATCGATGTTTCATAAACCAGTTGGATAGCTTTCTCACATGTAGAATCCACTTGCTTGACTTGAACCTACAGTGGTGACAGGCCCTCGCTTTGAATTAACAACTTTAACCCACATGGATGCTCCAGTTTCAAAATATGTACAATATAATACTCTAAATAGACATAGGATGGTTACAGCATCAAACTCACAATACAAATTTTGCAGAGTCATTGTCAATCTATACTATCCCCTCCTAAAGAAATTCTATAAAACGTCTCGGGATGGCACCAAGTATTGATTTCAGTATTCAATTATTGTTCTGATCCCAGTACCTGGTTACTCTGAAGATTTTGTAAGACTTTGTAAATGTTAAGTGTAATAATATATACCGGTATATTAACCCTAAAGAATTTTAATTATTATTTCAAACCTTGTATGACTAAAACACTGCAAAAAGTGACAAACTTCTAGCACATTTTGCTCCTATAAAACAAGAAAAGTAAAAGCCTTTAATGCATAGCACATACTTACAAATCATTTCACTTAAAAAAATTATACATATTTACGTGACGCAAAAAACAAAACAAAGAGCCATTGTGGCCCCAGATCGCTCAACTGAGATCCATTGCTATAATAGAAGAAGTATAATTGTAGAGGTGAGGCTACATACTCTTGGGACTTTAGTTTCTGAGAAAACATTTACAACATGTTTATTATATAGGTCAAAATAAACAAGATGCCCCTATCCATATGGCCAAGCAACTTTTAACCCCATAACGATGAACATCGGACATGTTCCAATCACAAAAGCTTATCTCTCAGCACTGTATTTTGTAGTGATGTTCCGATTGTCGCAAGTCGCCGATAATCAGTTACTGTTATGTAAAACGACAACAATCAATTAACAAAAAAATATTCTGCGACGTCGTCCAAAATGTTCAAAGTATTAAAGGCAAATAATTCTGACAGTAATTTTCTTTAAGGAACACATTGCCGATCGCAAAAAAATCACTCAGAGACATTTTTTTAGTTGAACAGGATCAATAAATGATGTAAACATTATAGTTATATAATGTGATGTGAATGGTTTTATTTGACATCCATTGAAAAATAAAATCTATTTCGTAAAATTTTGACTCTATATAAGGTTAAGACTATGTTGAAAAGTGGTAAATGAAGTTCATGTTACTAAATATAATCAAGTGCCTTGGTAAGAAATGTTACCTCCATATTTCTTTTTGAAGCGACTATATTCGAAAGTTATCAATTATGTCCCATCCGACTGAACCGATGATCGATTAGGAAAAAATTTCATTTGATTTCCATCATTAGTATTTTGTGCTCAGGTGAGCTAATATTACAACAATCACTATACATACAAACAGAAAGAAGAGGGAAAAAACTAGGCTTGATCATGCTACTTGTCAAAATTTGTTATCATTCAATTTTTTGCTTTGTTTTTATGATTTTAATGGTGATTGACAAATAATTAATCATTAGAAATGTTTAGGATAAATATAAAATCTGCCTTAATTAGAAAAAGACTGCCCCACTCTTTTGATCAAATGAGCATAAGATAAATTCTGAAGGATATTTACAGTAATTCCTGTATGCCACATGGGTTATTGAATATTTATTAAAAAATATAAAATTGGAAAAAAATATGGCAAAATGCCAACTGATTTATACCCTCAATATTTACACTTAGATGGATATAATATCACTTTAAAGAATGTTCCTGTTTAACAGTGGAACATTGAAGTGTAGTAAGAATTCTTAAAGCAACTTTGGCTGTATTGTGCACAATATGACAGAATTTAGCAAAATTCTTCCCAGTTACTAACAAAGTAAGAGAGTGACCATGATTATGTACACTTGACAACATGTTTAACCCATAAAAAAATAAAAATGTTCCCCTATAAATCAACACAAATGTATATAGGGGTGTAACTTCAAAAATATACATACATGTAAATAACATTCTTTGCTAAAGAATAGAACAATATTCATACCTTTAATCATGAAATTAACAAAAAGCCTAATCTTAGAAGTCTCCAGTTCTGAAACATTGAATTTAAACTGTAAAGAATTCTTCAAAAATACTGCATCTATTAAAGGATTTGAATTTGATGTTTGATTTTGCCCAAATCATTTTGAGAAATTTAAGAAGTGGAAATTGGACTAATGCACATTATTTCATATATTTTTTCTGCTAGAAGATATGTGCCAAAATAAAATTCAATACTTAAAACAAGAACTGTCGGAGGACAGTAACGCTCGACTATTCCAAAATTTGTCACAAGGGTGTTTCATGAGTATAATAATGCTTACCTACATGAATACATAAAATTGTCCGAAAAGGTACAAACTCTTCAAGTTTCAATACATTCCCTTCAGTAGTTATGGAGATACAAGCTTACATGCAAAAACTTAACCAAGAATTCATGAGTCGAAAAAGGGGCATAATTATGCAAAAAAGCAAATCAGAGTTATGGGACTTGTACCAATCATCTTAGATAATCACAGAGACCAAGTGTGTGAAGTTTCAATCCATTCCCTTCAGTAGTTATGGAGATACCAGCTTACACGCAACAACTTAACCAAGAATTTCTAAGTCGAAAAAGGGGCATAATTATGTTAAAAAGCTAATCAGAGTTATGGGACTTAAGCCAATCATCTTAGATAATCACAGAGAACAAGTGTGTGAAGTTTCAATCCATTCCCTTCAGTAGTTAAGGAGATACCAGCTTACACGCAAAAACTTAAGCAAGAATTTCTAAGTCGAAAAAGGGGCATAATTATGTTCAAAAGCAAATCAGAGTTATGGGACTTGTGCCAATCATCTAAGATAATCACAGAGAACAAGTCCATTCCCTTCAGTAGTTATGGAGATACCAGCTTACATACAAAAACTTAACCAAGAATTTCTAAGTCGAAAAAGGGGCATAATTATGAAAACAAGAGGGCCATGATGGCCCTGAGGTAGCTCACCTGTATATAGGCCCCCCAACCCCCCCATACACATATAGTTAAAAACAATGACACCCCTGGGGCCGGGCCAGTTTTGACCCCAGGGCTTTTATTTGAACAAACTTTGTAGACACTTACTAGAAGATGTTTCATGCTTAATATCTAAACTCTAGCTATTTGGGTTTTTTCAAAGAAGATTTTAAGTTTTTGCTATACACATATAAAGAAAATCAATGACCCCCGGGGCGGGGCCAATTTTGACCCCAGGGCTTTTATTTGAACAAACATGGTAGACACTTATAAGAAAATGTTTCATGCTAAATATCTTAACTCTAACTCTTTTGGTTCTTTAAAAGCAGATTTTTTAAGTTTTTACTATATGCATATAGGGAAAATCAATGACCCCCTGGGGCGGGGCCAATTTTGACCCCAGGGCTTTAATTTGAACAAACTTGGTAGACACCTATTAGAACATGTTTGATGCTCAATATCTTAGCCATAGCTCTTTGGGTTCTTTAAAAGAAGATTTTTTAAGTTTTTACTATATGCATATAGGGAAAATCAATGACCCCTGGGGCGGGGCCAATTTTGACCCCAGGGCTTTTATTTGAACAAACTTGGTAGACACCTCTTAGAACACGTTTCATTCTAAATATCTTAGCTCTAGCTCTTTGGGTTCTTTAAAAGAAGATTTTTTAAGTTTTTACTTTATGCATATAGGGAAAATCAATGACCCCCGGGGCGGGGCCAATTTTGACCCCAGGGCTTTTATTTGAACAAACTTGGTAGACACCTATTAGAACATGTTTGATGCTCAATATCTTAGCCATAGCTCTTTGAGTTCTTTAAAAGAAGATTTTTTAAGTTTTTACTATATGCATATAGGGAAAATCAATGACCCCCCGGGGCAGGGCCAATTTTGACCCCAGGGCTTTTATTTGAACAAACTTGGTAGACACCCATTAGAACATGTTTCATGCTAAATATCTTAGCTTTAGCTCTTTGGGTTCTTTAAATGAAGATTTTTTAAGTTTTTACTATATGCATATAGGGAAAATCAATGACCCCCGGGGCGGGCCAATTTTGACCCCAGGGCTTTTATTTGAACATACTTGGTAGACACTCACTAGAAGATGTTTCATGCCAAATATCTAAGCTCTAGCTCTTATGGTTTTTTAAAAGAAGATATTTAAAGATTTTTCTTTAGGTTGCCATGGCAAAGTTGACCACCAAAGGAACATTCCTGTGAAGTTTGGATGAAATTGGCTTAGTAGTTTATGAGGAGATGTTATTTAAAGTAAAAGTTAACGGACGGACGACGGACGAAAAGCGATCACAAAAGCTCACCCTGTCACTTTGTGACAGGTGAGCTAAAAAAGCAAATCAGAGTTATGGGACTTGTACCAATCATCTTAGATAATCACAGAGAACAAGTGTGTGAAGTTTCAATCCATTCCCTTCAGTAGTTATGGAGATACCAGCTTACATACAACAAGAGCTGTCCGTAAGACAGCGCGCTCGACTTTTTTATTGCTTGCCAATAAAAAAAGTTTTTGCAGTAAAAGGCAATACAAGAATCTCTGTATTTTTAAAGTGAACTAGTTGTTTGATACCCTTGAATATTACAGCAATGTTTATATGACATAATTTATGGTAAAGTGAACAAGTGGATAGGAATGAATTTTTTTAGATTTTTTAAGTTTTTTAGTGCTTGCCTATAATACAAAACATTGACAGTTAAGGGCCATAATTCAAATAAAATCTTTGACAGAATTACCTTCTCCTGGACATGTTTGGGAATCATGATTGTAAACAAGTATTCCAACTTTCAAATTAATATCTCAAACAGTTCAGTCAAAAAGTGGACTGGTACTAAAAACTTAACCAAGATTCTAAGTCGATAAAAGGCCGTAATTTTTAAAACAAATCCTTGACAGAGTTACCTTCTCTTGCGTACAGATGGGGGTAATGATGTGAAATAGCATTAAAAGTTTCAAAGCAATATCTCAAAGGGTTAAGGCAATAAGTGGATTTTACCCATATTCAATGTATTTTCTAAGTCAAAAAGGGGCATAATTCTGTCAAAAACCTTGACAGAGTTATGTCCTCTTGTCTGTTGATGAAGGTCGTGATGGTAAACAAGTATGGTCAGTTTCAAAGCAATACCTCCAATGGTTTTGAAATAAAGTGAGGTGGTACAAAAAACTTAACCAAGCTCAATACACTTTCTAAGTCAAAAAAGGGCCATAATTCTGTCAAAAACCTTGACAGAGTTATGTACTCTTGTCTGTAGATGGAGGTTATGATGGTGAACAAGTATGGTAAGTTTCAAAGCCATACTTGTAATACTTCTGAAATAAAGTGGGGTGGTACGAAAAACTTAACCAAGGTGTGACGCCGACGCCGGGGCGAGTAGGATAGCTCCCCTTTTCATAGAAAAGTCGAGCTAAAAACTTAACCACAGGGACGCCGACAAATGGGTGACTGCATTAGCTCGATTATTCTGTGAAAAGTCGAGCTAATGACTCTTTTTACAAATCTCAATGCAGAGCAACAGATAAGCTTTAAAAGTGAATTGGGTATTACTCCATCATTTCCTTTGGAATTGGGTATTAGCTCCATTTAATTGGGTTTTCTAAAACTCGATACCCTATGATTTCAAGATCAATTGGGTATTCAATTATGAAAATATGAATTTTATGGTTTCAATATCAATAAAATTCAAACTGTTTTAAAAAGAAAATAGGATTAACAATTTACTAGAACTTTTCACAATTGTTTTATTTTTATATACAATGCTCATGTTATGTTTCATAATATTTTAACAAGTTCGTTTTCTGACTGATTTTTGATTATTTACGATTGTTTTGTTTCAAATCATTTTCCCTTTTGCACGATGCCATATTGCTTTCAAAGCGTCTATTGATACAGGTGGGACCTACTTATTGACGGTCTCCGCAAAATGAACGGTCTCTGCCGGTCTGTAAAGACCGTCGACCTGAGTAGACAAATCGACGGTGTCGCGCTTTATTGATATGACTTAGTCGGTCTTTGGAGACCGGGGACCGTCGAAGACCGGAGACCATTGATTAGTGAGCATTGATTCGGGAATATTCGGATAGCATGCATATCGAAATAATTTGTCCAAAACTACGAGCGTACGATTGATTTATTTTGCGGTGATGAAAATGACAATACGCACGGGTTTTTAAGACAATTGCGTATTTTATTTTTTTTTAATGGGTTTTGATACGCATTCTTAAAAAATCAATTGCGTATTTCATAAAATTAATTGCGTAAATACGCAAATACGCACCTTATCTGTTGCTCTGTCAATGTAACATCACTTAACACAATTGTTTGACATAAAGCTTTGAAAGACCAACATACTGAAAACATTTTTTTTTGTAATAAAATAGCACCATTGGACATGCAGACATATATATTTGCTCGTTTGTTTTGATTTGTTTTATTTATCTTTTAAACAGTAACTACTCGAGTATTCTAAATATTTTCATAGACTCAATTGCAATTCATCTTTGAAATAAATGTATGAATAACGCAAAACAGCATCTTAGCAAACTTTAAATAACAAGATGTATTTCAAAAACCTGCCTTATGTCTATAAATAAATATTTAAATTTCCTAACTTTTTAAACTTACTATTAATGGAGAAGTTACATTGGGGTCCAGGTCATATCAAAATAAACAATACTCCCTATTCCTTCATTTACTGACATGGAATCATAAAAATAAAAGCATAAACTCAAGAGGTTACGACCAAATAAAGACCTCAAAAAGAGAAACATGTTATGAGTAATTTTGCACTACTTTGTACTATACTAACAAACCTATATGAAATTTCTTCAAAGTTAACTTTATAATAAGCCATACATCATACAAAGATTTGGTATTACTATAAATAACACTATAGGTTACACATTATTTGACTGATCATAATGCTGTATAATACCATGATATATATTTGGCATCAAAGGCACTATAAACCATGTATGAATTTTGTATAAAGCACTATATTCCATCATAAATTTGGTATAAAGCACTAAATTTGGTACATTTTAGATGTGCTTTATGCCATACACAAATTTAGTCATAATAGTACTATATGCTACACATAAGTTTGGTATAAAAGCACTATATGCCATACATAAATTTGGTATTAAGTCTACATTGTCGTAATACAGCAGCAACTGGAAGCTCCTGATATTGAGCTATCTCCTTGGCAACCGTTATTGCTAATCCTGGGTTAGACAATGGAAGATCATCTTTCGGAATCTAGAAATAGACATAAAACTTTGGAGTATGAAGCAATATACCTATTGTAGTTTACAATTATTGTTTATTTGAATTTCAAAAAAGAATACTTCTGAAATACCTTTATGAAAAAAATAAGTTGGTATTGTTCCTTCAGAGCAAACTGGAATAGGCACGAATCATTGCTGTGAAGACAGGCAAATAATTGCTTAACAGTTTAAAATGATGCTGAAAATTTCAGCATAATATTTGGTCCTGATATTAATACTGTTCACAGACAATATACATATATGTTAAATAACACATACATTATATCTCGCAACTATTTTGTTAATCCATCAGATTATCATCAGAACATCATATTTTTTATAAATAATATTAAAATATTTTATCAGATACAGCTTGAAACCCTTATCTATTACCTTGAATTAATGAAATAGTAATTACTATTGTAAATGATTGTTAAGACTTAAACACAAACAGCCAACAGTACTGTCTAGTCAGACTGCATAGATGTGCTATCACTTTTACAGTAGCAAGGTAAATGATTGCCCCTTTATTGATCACCTGAATGACTGAATCTACTTTTTACTGAATTTAACATAGCAAAATAGTAACACAATAAAATTTTAATGGCTCATTCTGTCTTTTCTAGACAGTGTGCCATGATACATAATGAATCAAGAGCCTTGTAACAAGAATAGAAACTAGAACTATCACTAAATGTGATTAATACCCCCACAAGTCTGCTTCGGAAATGAGGATGTTACTAGTAACAGAATACCTTGTAATAGAATTGAAACATAGAGTTATGGTTGTGGGCAATTAAAGATAATTGTGGTTCATGTATGTTGCATTTCCTTTCAATGTGGTTGGCCATTGATGAAGTTTAATTGAATTACTCTGTAATAAGTCCAGAAAGACAAAGAAAAAGAACAAAGGGCAATAACTCTATAAATACTGAAGATAGAGTTAAAGTTCTTATGCACTGCACTTCCTCTTATTGTGCTTGACCATTGTATGAAGTTGTTTTGAATTCCAACCAGTACGTTTTAAGTTATGCTCCGGACAAGAAAAAGTATCAAAGGGCAGTAACTCTGTATTTTGTCAAAATGGAGTTATGGCTCTTGTGCACTGCATTTCCTTTTAATGTCCTTGACAACTGTATGAAGTTGTACTGAATTCCAAACAGTAGTTTTCAAGTTATGCTCTGGACAAGGAAAAGTAACAAAGGGCAATAACTCTGTAATTAGTCAAGATGGAGTTATGGTTCTTGTGCACTGCACTTCCCCTTATTGTGCTTGACCATTGTATGAAGTTGTTTTGAATTCCAAACAGTAGTTTTCAAGTCATGCTCTGGACAAGGAAAAGTAACAAAGGGCAGTAACTCTGTAATTAGTCAAGATGGAGTTATGGTTCTTATGCACTGCACTTCCTCTCAATGTGCTTGACCATTGTATGTAGTTATATTGAATTCCAACCATTAGTCTTCAAATTATGGTCCGGACAAAAAAAAAGAAGGCAATGGAAAAGCAACAAAGGGCAATAACTCTGTAATTACTTTAGATAGAGTTATGGTTCTTGTGCACTGCACTTTCCCTTATTGTGTTTGACAATTGTATGAAGTTGTTTTGAATTCCAACCAGTAGTTTTCAAGTTATGCCACGGACAAGGAAAAGTAACAAAGGGCAATAACTCTGTAATTAGTTAAGATAGAGTTATGTTTCTTACGCACTGCACTTCCTCTCAATGTGCTTGACCATTGTATGTAGTTATATTGAATTCACACCATTAGTCTTCAAGTTATGCTCCGGACAAGGAAAATGCAACGGACAAAAAAAAAAGCAATGGAAAAGCAACAAAGGGCAATAACTCTGTAATTACTTTAGATAGAGTTATGGTTCTTGTGCACTGCACTTCCCCTTATTGTGTTTGACAATTGTATGAAGTTGTTTTGAATTCCAACCAGTAGTTTTCAAGTTATGCCCCGGACAAGGAAAAGTAACAAAGGGCAATAACTCTGTAACTAGTCAAGATAGAGTTATGGTTCTTGTGCACTGCACTTCCTCTCAATGTGCTGTACCATTGTATGTAGTTATATTGAATTCCAACCATTAGTTTTCAAGTTATGCTCCGGACAAGGAAAATGCAACGGACGTCTGGACCGACCGCCCGACCGACCGACCGACCACCGAGTGACTCCTATATACCCCCCCAAACTTTGTTTTTGGGGGTATAATAATATCAAAAAATGCTTTTCTTTACACCATTATCATAACAGAAGCTGGTAAAAAAGAAACACTTACACATCTTGGTACAAAGTATGGAGCATCTGTCTCCAGCAATAGTTTGTTTATAGGAATGTTACATGCCAAGTCATGGGACGGACTTGCTGTTCTGTATGTCACAAGGGGAGTAACTCCGATAAATAAATTAGGAAAGGCATCTATCCATAGCTTAGCGTTAGAGTACGCATTCGTGAAACAGTGGCAGTGGATTTTCCAGTTCCTCGGTATCATCTGTGAAAAGAAGTAAACTGAATTCATTATCAACATCATTAATGTCACAGCTTAGTAGTTTTTCTTCTTTTCTCTTAACCTGTAGTCTTTAAGTCACAAATATATTAAGGTGAAACCGTAACTTTCGAGCTTTCTTAAATATAATCGATGGCCTAAGCTAGCTAGATAGCTTCCTAAAATAAAAGACTTTGTTCTTACCACTCAGTAACAAGATGCGTAATAAGGTATGATGTATATGAAGGGAGACAACTACAACTTTGCTGTAAATTCCAAACACTGGAAATTACCTCCCCTTGACATATGCAAATTTATATCGCAAGTATTATTAACACCAGACAAAATCTTTCCTTATTTTGCGTCAACTCCTAAGCAAGCTGCACACCAGGTTATTTATATGTTGTTAAGAAATGCGAATGAATATTTTTTCTACACCTACACAGTCTTGATGAAGCATGCCATACAAACTTCAAAGTGTAAAATGGGGAAAAATTTGGTCAGATTGAATGCATTTATTTATCTTACTGTTCTTTTTTTACCTCTTTCATAATCTCAAGACAGTCTTCTTCAGCTTGTCTACAGTGTATGACCAGGACTTTCTGTAACTCGAGAGCCATTTTTAACTGTCGTCGGAAAACCTGCTTCTGCACTTCTTCATGCTGATGAAAACTACAATCAATTACACATTCATTTTATAATGTTTACAACCACAAAATATGTGTCTGTGTATACAAAATGATAATCAGGTTTACAAAATTCCATTCAAAAGGGGTAAAGGATCCCATGTCAACAATCTTTGCCATCGCTCCAAACTTTAAGTGCCACTTAAAAAAAAAAATTTTTTTCTTTGGGTATTATGTCATACCAATTCAGTGTAGGTCATATGGCGACATTCCTGCTTTATTAGTGTGGTAAGACCTCAGGTGCCCTTCCTTGCATTATTTCAGGCACTGGAGTAGAACCACTGACGTTCCGTAAGCTAGCTGGATAGCTTCCTTAATTGAAGAATCAGTTCCTGTTGGGATACAAACCCACAGTGGTAAAGGGCAAGTGGTTTGAAGGAAACTACCTTAACCATTCTGCTATGGATGCCCCATACTAATTTGCAAAACAAAACTGTTCAGTCATTCTTTTATTCAAGAGCAATGTAGAGTAAAATTGAAATAATTTTATGGAACTTTTAGCAAACAACTTGAGTGGCAAACAGCTATGCGACTACCTAATTCAGCAAATAGGGGAAACCTTGATAAACTCTTTATTATTATATAGATTAAACTTACGTTCCGGAGTAGTCTAATCCGATTTCTCCCAAAGCTATACACTTGGAATGACGTAGACATTTCTTCAATCCCATTTCAGCAGCTGCTGTAAAGTCTGTAGCCATCTTTGGATGACAACCCATGGCTATCCAAACATTTGGTTCCTTAGCAACATCCAACCACAAACCACCTTGAACAACATTCTCAAATTTAAAGCAAATTTCAATAGCAACATTTACTTGTGCAAACACACAGATAATTTCTTCACTTATTGACATAAGCACTACATGTTTACAAGACAAGCTTTTGTGTCTAGCTTTTTTTTTTAGAAAATTCAAGGAACCTGTTTGTTTCCATAACTCCTTCAATTATATATACGAAAAATAGTTTAAAAGGTTACTAAAAAGAATTAAATATATCCATTTTCATTAATTTGCAGTTCCTAAGGCCAATGCAACAATTATGACATGACAATATATGTAGTTGCAACTTTAAAGACCAATCAGATCACACAAGTATGAAACTATCTGTTACTGTTGTAAACTATAAACACATATATTTACCAGTAGGTGTAAAGGTGCTTGGGTTACAGAATACAGCTACACAGCCTTCAAACATGTCTGGAAATGACTCTGAGTGTTTATCCATGTACGCCTTAAAGCTCCCCTTGAAACCTTCCCTCGAGAATAGAAAGTCCAGATGACAGTGAGTGTCTATATACTTCACACCAAAATTGTGAAATATTTTGAAATTTGTCATCCAGTCTGACCGAGTGGATTTTGATTCACTATCCGTTTCAGACGGTGAGTTCAATCCTCCTGCTTGCCCTGGGGAAAAAGAGTACCTTTGAGAAGGATTTTTCAGTAGCCATTTCCGTTGCACCTGTTGTACTGGTGAGTTAGCAGGTTTTCCCTGATCATCATCATATTCTTTATTCTTCCCAGCCAAGGCTGAACTGCTAGGTGTGGAATACATACTCCAAAACGGACTATTAGGAAATGGTGGTAAAGGGGGTAAAGGAGGTAATGGCTTCTCTTGTTTTAAATCATGTTGTCTAAAATCTTGATTTGTGCGATCTGTTGTATCACCACCTGGTACTCTTCCCTCTGATTTTCCAGACCTGTATGAATCTGCTATGATACCAGCAAGAGTTCTCTTCTTAAACTGATCTTCTATCATTTTCTTTGGTGCGTCTTCTTTAACTTTTGAACACATTGGCTGCCTTTCTGTCCCAGAAAAAGACTTCAATGTCTTTTGTTTCAGTTTTTTAGTACATCCTCTACTTAATTTCAAGGTTGCTGTGGAGTTCAAAGGCACTGTGCCTCTATTTTCTTTCTGAGTACCGTCACAAGAATCTCCGGATGAAAAATCATCAGGTGAATCAGTTTTGAGTTTCTTTGGTATCGGTGCCAACTGATTTACTTTGAGACCAATTTCCTCATCAGTGTCACGTAAACTGTCAATATCAAATGGTTCAATTTCTGATGAACTTCCCCCACTAGAGTCATACTCAACAAGGCTTAAAGAATGTCTAGCTTTCTGAGTTGTACCAAAATTCTTTCTTTCTTCATCAGGGCTGTTCTTGGTCAATTCCATGTGGCTATCTCTCTGTTGTATATGATAATATGGTGGAAAAGGTGGAGAAAATCTTGTAAATGGTTTGGCCTCATTTTTTCCGTACATTTGATGGTTGGCTTTAGTTTCAATGTAGTCTGGTCTTTTAGGAGTTTCCCTAGCAGTTTCTGGTCCATATACTGGCCCTGGACCAAACATTTGGTAGGGTGATGATGGTGGAGGCCAATGCATTGGAGGAGGCATACGCATGGGAAGAAATCTTGGATCCATTGTCCACTTTTCCATGTGGGAGAATGAAGGTAACCGTGGACGAAACTGGCCGCCTCTGTAGGGTGGCGGAAGACTCAAATATGGTGATCTTGGTCGAAAAGACGCTCCTGGTCTATAGATATCTCTCGTAAATTGACATGATCCTACAGGTTCTTCACCTCTGTGATCTTGAGTTTCCATGATTTCATTCACTGGAATTTTTTCATCACAATCGTTATTCAATTCGTATCTAGCCCTTCTCTCAAAGTTTTGATTCTGCATTTGAGAACTTTCTGCATTTTTCTTTAATTTCGCAATTTCATTTGTATTCCAAATGCGTTCATTGTCTGAGCTGTGCGGGGATTGTGTTAGAAATGAAAATTGAGTATTTTCATCTCCACTAGTTTCACAATAATCTGCTGAACTGGATTCACATTTGGACAACTTTAAACTCGAGACTGCTGACGGCACTTTTTTCAATTGATCAGTTCTTCCTAAATACACATTTTGGAACACAGAGTCATTCACTTTATTCAGACGATTAACAGCTCCCTCGTACAACCCTTTTTCCCTTAACTTTCCAATTTGACTTGAACCAGATATTGGAAACTCTTTTCCCTTATCAGACAGTTCCCCAGTTTCATTATCCTTTGCATTTTTATCATATGTGTAGTTCTCAACATTTGCATCATTTCTCACTTTATCATTATATCCATCAAAATCTTCAGCAATATCATTATTCCCCTCCAATGAGAACTTCAATCCGGGGATTGATATAACGCTATTTTTATCTTTGTCTTTCCCTACCTCCAATGATGAAGAACCCTGTAAAAGATGATGACTGTCTATCCTACCATGACAAATGGGCAAACTTTGCTTGTTATGATGTTTCAAATTGTTATTATAATCTTCAGACAATGTACACTGTTCTTGTCTCATGTTTCCAGCATTTACACAATGTCTAGTATCAACATACTGCCCATACTGCAGACCTTTCTGCTTTATAATACTTCTCAAAGAAGGTTTAGTTGCGCCATTGTCAGATTGACCATGTAGCTCACTCTCAGCATAACATCTTTGTCTGTACTTCTCATCCTCACTTGTTCCTTTGTAATTTCTGTTATTCATGCCTGAAAAAGTAATTTTCTTAAATTTCTCTCTTTTTAAATAACACCCCTTTCCCTGATTTAAGTTCTTCCCTTCAATTAAGAAAGTTATAAATAACAAACTAGAAATGTGTCCATAGGACACGGGTGCCCCCACCGCGCCAGTGTTCAGTCAATCTTTTTACTAAGTCAAGGGAAATAACTCTACAAATACTGGACAAATCCACAAGCGAAACCCCAGGTGCAAATCTAAATATGCTGAGCAACCTGCCCATTAGGTTTAATGACTATGTCAAATCCTTTTTGAGTAGCATGCGACACAAGTTGAAAATTGCAAAAAATTTCTAAGTGAAGGGCAATAACTCTAAAAATACTAAATAAATCCAGACAAAAATACCTGGTGCACAACTGCACATGCTGATCAATATTCCTGTAAAGTTACATGACTCTAGGTCAAATACTTTTTGAGTTACATGCGACACAATTTGAAAATTGCAAAATTTTACTAAGTCAAGGGCAATAACTCTGAAATTACTAAAAATATCCAGAAGAAAATACCCAGGTGCACAACTACACATAATGATCAACATTCCTGTAAAGTTTCATGACTCTAGGTCAAATACTTTTTGAGTTACGTGCGACACAAGTTGAAAATTGCAAAATTTACTAAGTCAAGGGCAATAACTCTTAAAATACTAAAAATATCCAGACGAAAATACCCAGGTGCACAACTACACATGCTGATCAACATTATGTAAAGTTTCATGACTCTAGGTCAAATACTTTTTGAGTTACATGCGACACAAGTTGAAAATTGCAAAATTTTACTAAGTCAAGCGCAATAACTCTGAAAATACTAAAAATATCCAGACGAAAATACCCAGGTGCACAACTACACATGCTGATCAACATTCCTGTAAAGTTTCATGACTCTAGGTCAAATACTTTTTGAGTTGCGTGCGACACAAAAGTGAACGGACGGACGGACGGACGGAAGGACGCACTACCGAATAGGGATAGGGGGCCATCTAACTGTAAACAGAACAAAGGAGAACAATAGAATTCATTCTGTAACAATAGAGTAAGGGGCCATTGGCCCTCTATTAAACAATAGAAAATAACAAAAGAAAAGGCCCCTTGTTCCATTTCGGCCGGACGGACGGACGGACAAGGGTAAATCTAAATGCCCGCCACTATCATGGGGGCACAAAAAAATCTAATCAACAGAAAACTTAAACATGCAAAAATGAAGGCAAACTATTATTGACATCTGTTCACGAAATTAATCCTTTTGCCCAATAGTTAAAAGATTAGATTCTTTCTTCAAGTGATTCAAGAATGGCTATTATTTAATGTTTCTTAAAAAAAGAATTTGTCTTGAGACTTGCTTCCGGTAGAATATTCCATTTTCCCTTTAGGGATTAAATTCCTTGTATACCATCTGGTCACTTAATAGCACAAACTTATTACTTTCTATCCACACGTGTTTACCTACTGTGCCGCTATGATAATGTGAGAGTGACGTTGCAATTTTTGTGTACACAAAAGTTTACAATCTTTGTCTGAATAGGTAAAACAGGGTATTTAGAAGTGAATATGATTCAAAATCAGAAATAGAATTTGAAAAGTCTCGATGGTAAAGTTGGTTAAGTCACTAGGTTGCCATACTAATTAAATTGTATCATGAGTTCGAGCCACACAAGTTGTCAACCCTTTTTCTTTCCCTATTTTCATTTTTACATGAGATGCAAATTAATTGGAATATAAAGGCAGTTTTGTTATAATTTCGAATAACTTATATATACCGGAAATAATAATTTTTATTCTGTGTAGTGTGTAATATATATTAGTAGTACTTTTGCAGTGCATAAGTTTTTCGTGCCAACTTAACTATAGTTGAAACAATTTATGTACATGTATGCATTCCGTATCAGGTTGCACCAACTTGCTAGATATAGCAACATTTAAAAACAAAAGTGAAATTAGAAGTTAATAGAAAATAACACAGCGCTAATAATCTGTACAAGAAAAAAAGAAATTCTTAATCGATTGATAATTATACAAAAAAGTTTGGGACCGAACCTAGCTGTCTTGCATTGATATGTAACTAAATATTTTCCACACAACCATACCTACTGTGTTACGCCGCCAGTTGGTAAATTTGTCGATATTTTAATTTATATGGCAAGCCTGCTTGACTTAAGATGATAACTGTTTTACACCGTTTAAGTGGACTTGACCACCGCGTCACTAAATAATTATCCTAAACGCACAGTACTTCAATATTTTGTGTTCATTATTTACAATGTACAGGAAAGGTAAAACTACCTAGAGCTGCAGCTTTCTGACCTTTGAATAAAATTTCAGTTTTGTATTTTTTTTGTATTTTCTATTCTTACCTCTTACAACTTTTTCAAAGCCAGGTGGTGGACAGATTTCAATATTCTTCACAGCTTTTTCTCCCTCTGATTTACATACAGCCAATTTTTCTTTTTCTTTGGAAACTGAAAATTAACAAACTAAATTCAGAGATGGTATCCTATCCTGTGGCAAGTAAATGAAAGTATGAACAAAAGGGCAAAAGACAACCCATTTACTGCTAACTTACTTGAAAGTATGCAACTCTTACATTTACTGCTCAGACAAGCTGTTTGTTTGATTGGTTGGTTGAACTTTGTCACACCATCACGGTAAAGGTCATTCAGTGACTTACCAGTTATACTGGTGGAGGTTATATCTTACATGCCCCTTTGTGCAGGCAAGAGCAGACTGAGAGTAAAACCATTAGTCTTCTGCAAGCTAGCTCATGAAAGAATCCAAATCCCTGACAAGATTCAAAGCCATAACAGTGTGGGGCAAATGATTTAAAGTAGGCAAAATTAACCACTTGGCTATGAAGACATGCATAACTAAATTAAGATATGTAGATATGTACAAATTTCTAACATTCTATCAATAAATTAACACTCTAAATTTTTTTAGAAACATCTGATTTTAGCCATGCATGGTGCCCAGAAAACTAACATGAGGGCCATCATGAGGTCGCTCACCTGTATATAGCCCCCCCTCCCTTTGGCAGGGCCAATTTCAACCCGTAGGCTTTTATTTGAACAAACTTGTTAGACACCCATAAGAAGATGTTTCATGCTAAACATCTAAGCTCTAACTCATTTGGCATTTTTACTATACACATATAGTTAAAAACAATGACACCCCTGGGGCTTTTATTTGAACAAACTTTGTAGACACTTATTAGAAGATGTTCTAAACTCTAGCTGTTTGGGTTTTTTAAAAGAAGATTTTTTAAGTTTTTGCTATACACATATAAGGAAAATCAATGATCCCCCGGGCGGGGCCAATTTTGGAATTAAATTCTTTTAACAGTTTTTAAAGGTGACCACCAAAGGAACATTCCTGTGAAGTTTGGATGAAATTGGCTTAGTGGTTTAAGAGGAGATATCATTTAAAGTAAAAGTTTACGGATGAACGGACGGATGGACGCCGGACGAAAAGCGATCACAAAAGCTCACCCTGTCTCTTTGTGACAGGTGAGCCTAAAATTCATGCTCTATGCAAGATCAATTGATTTCACTCGCTTGAATTTCTTTATCTTGACTGTCATAATTCAATTCATATTTCCATTATCTCTCATAATTCCAGTTTTGGTATCTTAGAATTTTCTGCATTATCATTCTATTTCCTTATTAGTCAACTTGGACCCAGTAATTCCATGCACTTGAAGGTCTGTCTTCACTTCAAGGATTTTTTTCATGTGTGAAATAAGGTACATTGGGAAAATCTTTTAATACATCTACCAAAATACAATACCTTTTTGCCCTCAAAAAGAGAACATCAAATTATTACCTTTCTTATGCTTTGGCAAATCTATGTTTTTATTATCTGTGGCTGGCGTAGAACACAATGGCTGAATTACAAACCCAGGAGCTTTACCACCTACTTGTCTAACTCCAGATTCATCATGCTCTGCAAGAATAAATACAGTTAATAGATTAAACGTAACACAAAAGGTGATAAATCATATATGTTGCAAAAAAATGATATCATGATCAGCTAGACATTTCTTTTCCTAGATTTTCTACAAATTCAGTAAGCACAAGACAAAAATAACAAAACATTTAAAATTCTTACAAACAAATCAAAATCCATACATCAATTGGTGAAATGCCAATTTAAAAAAAAATCTTACAAAAGAAATCTTTCAATACAACAGTCCCATCCATATAACAAAAGAAAGACAAACAAAATTCATTTGTTTTATAAAAAGTTTATTACCTAATG
Source organism: Ruditapes philippinarum (assembly GCF_026571515.1). NCBI lineage: Eukaryota > Metazoa > Mollusca > Bivalvia > Venerida > Veneridae > Ruditapes > Ruditapes philippinarum. The sequence goes on along the minus strand of NW_026851933.1, from coordinate 162,690 downwards.
ATTCAATAGATTGGTATCCATGGTCAAGACTTCTCTCATCAAAGCCAGATGACAGGATCTTGTGCAGTCTGGTTGGGTTGCCAGCCCCACAAGCACAGGCTCGCCACACCATAAATGTCACTTGGGAAGGTTTACATGTACATGAAGGCTCATACTTTTTACCCTCATTTAAATCGCTTATCTTTTCCTCAGTATCAGAAACATTTTTTGACTTTTCCTTTTGCTCTTTAACTTTAACACTTGAAATTTCTACAGACTTGGGTATAATTTTACCACTATGGAAGCCATTTGATGAAGTGTCTTCAGACTTCCTTAAATTCCGGTTATATTCATTCAGACTATTCTTAGAGAGGGGATCAGCCTCTGTAAGGTCGAGCCTTTTATCACTTATTATCTCAGGACTATGGTTATTTACCCACTGATGCATTCTTTCACACTTGTATTCTCTTAAGTTTAACTCCTCTGCATTTTCTAGGCAGCTGGCGGTAGTTTTCAATTGATCAGTCTGTTTAGAATGGTCTTTCCTTACATGATGACTTGGCTTTTTCCTATCTAGCCTTTTATTGATATTTTTACTTTCAACTTGTTCAATAACCTTGTCTTCAGTAGCATTTACAGCACTACAACTTTCCATCTTTGACTCATCTTGGCATGAATATGAATCACCATACCAATAATAAGGATCCTGACCACCATACTGCATTTGTCTATTGTACATGTCCCAATAATATGTCATTTGAATTTGCTCATACAATCTGCAGTAGGCTTCATAGTCGTATGGATAATTATGATGCCATTGACCAAGCTGCCCTCTTTGCATATAATCTGCAGTGACCGCATCTTGACCATACCAATATCTAACATACTGCTCATAAGCATCTCGACTTGACTCATACTCTGTATTTTTTTCTCCAATATTCGCTATGGCAGACACAGTATTTCCACTTTCTTGATCAGCTTTCTCACAACAAAAACCACCGCTTCTTTCATTCTCCCAGCACTTGTTCTCATCTAAAGGTAGATCTGAAACATCAGCTTCACTAGTCATATTGTCATTGGCAGAATAAACACAAACTTGTTCCTGATTCGCATAGATAGAGCTTAATGAACAACTGTCTTCAGCAACTTCTTTTTTGTTAATGTTTCTTTCATAATTTGTAATATCTAATTTTGTTTCATGTCCAATGGTTTCAAAATTATTTTCAATATTCTCTCCTGTTGCTTTATCTTCTGATAAACCTTGCATGTTCGTACTTGCAACATCATTTTCTGAGTGCAATTTCTTACTTTCAACATATTGACAAGGACTATTTTTATTTGAAAGGCTTGTATGCTCTTCTTGAACTGTAACAAAATTTTCTGCATTTCCTTCTAAACCTTGGGGCTTGATCTGGATTTCATTGAAATTTTCACTTTTTCCCCAATTTTCCTTGTCACCTGATGCAAGAACTTCAGCAGGTATAGGTGGGAGATATACATTTGGGTTTTTTGAGGCCAACAACTCCTTTGTTGATAAGGCACTACTGATATCTTTGTCACCTTCATGCTCCTTAGAATAGACTGAACTTCCTTCCACATCTGAAACATTTTGACACAAGCTTTCTTGCTCAAACTCAAATCTTTTTGCACCAGAATCTCCTTCCAAAGCAACAATTTCTTCAGGTATTGTTCCCTTCTGTTCTAAATAGTCTACATCTGGTGCACTTTTTGGAGGCATGGGAGGGAAATATTGTTCTACATGGTTATCAATTGATACTTTTTCAACAATCACTTTTTCGTTTAATTCAAGGCAATGTTCTTCAGGAATTCTTCTACTTTTGTCATCTATTTCATCATCAGGAATAGCATTTGCATCAGCATTAATAGCATCTAAATCAAGTAATTCTGACGACCAGTCTTCTGAGGCAGGCATCTCCCAATTATTTTCAACTTCATTTCTGCAAGCACTATTCATTCTATTGAATCCACTTCTTTCAGCCTTAAACTTTACAGGTGTTTTTATTTTCAAATCAAGCAACTGCCTTCTATTCTGATTATCAAAATGTTTTACATTTTCTTCTACATGTTTGCTATTGTTGACATTTCTTAAATGCCTATGTTTCTGAGGTCTATGCCAAGAGTCATTACCCCTTGCATTCCTAAAACTTACATCGGCACTTTCTAATTTATCACCATCACCACTACCACGATTATCTCTGAAACGAGGTGGCATATCATACTCAACATGATTTCTTCGAGGTCTCTCTGATAAATTCTTTGATGGGCTATTCCTACAATGACCATCTCCTCTTTCGAATGTTCTTGAAGCATTGTGAAAATTCCTCATTTTACTTGGTCCGTCAGAGCCGTTACCTTCTTCGTGTGTCACACAGTTGTCAGAGTCAATGCTACCTGTCAATATGTTCAAATCAGCTTTTACCTTCTCTTCAATCTGCTTAACAATCTTTGGAGAAAAACTATTGTCAGATTTATTTGAAAATGAACAACTTGTATCAAACTCCTTATCTAGATCATGGAAAGAACCACTCTTCTTTGGAGTACTATGAAATGGTAAACTTTGTTTTTCAGAAGTATATTCTTCTATTCTTTTAGCCTTTTCTTTGTCAGTACAACCAACAACTTTTACTAAATCTTTAGGACATTCATTGGTATTTTCAGTATGTTTTTTCTCCTTAAGATTCTCATAACCAAGAGTTGTTTCCAATTCCGTTTTGGATTCCAGAGTTTCTGTATAATCGACTTCTTGAATATAATTGTTGTTGAAATCAGATTGAGAATTAACAATACTTTGGTTACTATCTTTTCTATCTCCTAAAATATTCTGTAGATTATCTTGTTGATATTTAAAATTATATTCATTGACAACTAAGTCTACCAAGTCATTTTCCCAATCTTCAGATTCACCCTTACTGAACTCACTTACATTGTTGTCTTTCACACTAAGGTTAAAAACATTTTTTACAGTTTCTGTTGCTTCTTTAAAATTCACAATGTCATCTCCCTCATTTCTATTTTCTCTCTTATTTTTATTTTCATCTAAAACACTCCTGTGATTGAAACCTGAAGAGGCTTTATTTCTACAAAAGTCATGATCTCTTCTCTTTCTATATAATGAAGATTTAGAATCATTCCTTTTGAAACTGCCAACATTATTATTTGGTTCCTTTTCAGACACAAAGCAATCTTTATCTCTACTTTTAAATGTAGAGAATCTCTTCACCTCTTTGTGATTATCATCTGGACTGGTTTCTTTCTTCCCACAGACAGACTTATTATCAGTTTGCTGTTTTAAAGCATCTGATTCCTTTTTAAAATGTTTAAAATCCGACTTAGGAACTCGTCCTAAATCTTTTACAGACTGTTTAAAAATACGAAAAATCCCAGGTCTGCCTTTGGCTTTATCTGAACTAGATGGGGTATCTGATAGTGACATGATCTGTCAAACAATTATCTGAAAAAGGAAACAATACAGAAGTAGCATCCAGCAATCAATTGTAAAACTCTTCTTCTAACCTTATATTAAAGAGTCCAAATACAGGCACTTACCCCAGGATTTTTTTCAAGGATTTTGGGAACATGACCCATACCCATGGAATTCAGCGATGTTTTGTTAAAAACTTGGGAAAAATGAATGACTGAAATTTTGCAGTGATTAAATGAATTCAAACAATCACTGTGTGGACTAGGATGGCATTTTCAAACATTTAAGCACTATAGCATTGAAGAAGCCCTTATTTTCAAAGATTTCGGAATTTATTCAGTATTTTTATTTTGTAACTTTCAAATAGGATTTCTTTCACGTGAATTGGGAAAATAATATACTATTTTCAATTGGGAAAATGACCGAATATTGGCTATAAAATAAGCCCAAAAAAATCCCTGTACCCATCAGCAAACATTTGCAAAAATCAAGAAGATTCTTCCTAACCAATCTAATATCTGCATCTGATCAAGATATAGAAGTTAAAGAAGCTTTACATAAACATTAACCACCTTTATAGTTACAAATTAAATTCATCCTGTAAACTGAATAAACGTGATGCTCAAATTTAATGACTATTTAAAGATAATAGTATTGCCAGGCCATTGACAAGACTTAACAGTGTACAATACAGAACACACAATTGATGTTTCATGCTAAATATCTAACGTCTAGCCTATCTCTGGGCCTTCTACTTTCAGACAAGCAGATTTTCTAAGTTTTTACTATATACATATAAGGAAAACCTATGACCCCCCGGATGAGCCAATTTTCACACCACAGGCAAAATTTGAACAACAATTGTAGAAGTTGACTAAACGGAGTTTCATGCCAAGTATCTTAGCTCTTGCCTTTGTTATTTAAACAACTTTGGAAGAGAACCTATAGATGATATCATGTAACATATATCAAAGCTCTGGGCCTTTTACTTTATAAGTTTTTACGACATGTCCATAATGAAAATCAATGAACCCAGGGAAGAACAAATTTTGACCCCAGGGCTATACCTTGAACAATCTTGGTAGAGGTCTCCTACACATTATGTTTCATGCCAAATATTTAACCTCTAGTCTTTGTCATTCCAAGGAAGAAGATTTTTTTAAAGTTTTTACTAAATACAAGGAAAACCTATGACCCCCTGGGGGGAAGGGGGGGCCAATTGTGACACTAGGAGCAAAATTTGAAAATCTTGGACCTATAGATGATATTATATACCAAATATGGAAGATCTGGGCCTTGTACTTTCAGACAATTAGATTTTTTTAGATCCTTTTCTGGCCCGGTGACCTACTTATGCAACAGACCGGAACCATTTGAACAACTTTTAAAGGAGGCCACCCAAGGATCATCAATAGTTTCACAGGAGATGATGTTTAAAGACCAAGCATGACGACGGATGTAGGGGGATCACTGTAACTCACCATGAGCATGTTGTTTTCACATAACCCTTTAGTCGATGAGAACCAGTCTGGCTATAGTCAGAGCCAATCAGTAATATGTTTGTTCTCATGTTCCCATATTCAAAGCGCGGCATATTTTAACATGGCAAAGCTGGGGAGCCAATTTTGATTTTGTCGAAAGATTTTGTAAATGGAGTAAAACGGAGATAATCTTAATGTTTATTTCACCTATCAGGGTTCGACATTTACGGGATCCCGCGAGCCCGAGGATCGTAAAAACTCGGGAGGAATCTCTGCTGCTCAGAGCTGAAGATTCCGCCGGGATCGTTGTTATTATTGCCAATAAACTAATTCTAAATAAAGTACTTGAATAAACTAGATAAAAAATTAAGAAAATTGCAATCATTCAACTGCGTTTCAATATCGGGGATAGAAAAAAAAGAATAAAAAATAAAATTAGTTGCCTCCAACCCGGTCTTGATAATCTTTATCTTTTAGACGCTTTATTTAAATGAGTCGCCAACAACGGCAAGCGCTTGCCGATTGCAATCTATTTTCGCGATGTGGCGTTACTTAAATCAAGTGACAGAACCCCCTAAAAAGAAAACTAAAACTTCTGAAGAAAGGAAAGAGACTCAGCGCGAATATGACAGGCTTCAACGTGACCGCACCTTTCAAAATACATGGCTGACGCAATTTTCTTGGTTAGTATATGACGGTGAAAAAAAAGAAATGAAATGCAATGTTTGTATAAATTATGACAAGACAGGGTCGTTTATAACGGGTTGTGATAATATGAAATTAAAAAATATAAAGAGGCATGATCAATCTGAGTGTCACATCAATAATGTTAAACGTCAAAAGGCCAGTGTTGCTCCCGGATCATCAGCTGCAAACAAGGCTGTGAAAATGTTGAATTGTGCAGCATTTTCTAAGTTAAAACTTCTATTTAGAAATGCCCACTATATTGCTAAATCTGGCAAACCATACTCTGACTTTATATATTTGTGTCAGTTGGACATTATGAAAGGGATAGATGTTGGCACAACCTACATCAATGACAAATATTGTGCCAAATTTATAAGTGCCATTGCAGCTGTTAGGAAGCAAGAGCAAGATAGGATCATCAGTGAGGCTCCATTTATGTCAGTAATTTCAGATGGAGCCACTGACAGTTCATGTAAGGAAGCTGAAATCGTACTTGTGAGGTCTTCATTCCAGTGTCAGGTACAACTTAGTGTTAAAATTACTTTATTTCAAGTATTGGTTTTAGCAATATTTGGTCAATAAATGGCAGGCTGGTGCAGTAGATTTAAGTAATTTTGTTATTATCCTTGTTACAATATTAAGAGGAAATAGGCTTGAATTCTTAAATAAAAGTTTACTATCTTAACCATTTTTCATGAAGTCCTATGAAGCCTTCATCCATTGCTAATTTAATACAGAATATCAATGGTTCTAATGATCAACATTTCAGGTTCAAACCCATTTTATAGCTATTAGAAATGTTCAAAAAGCTGACAGCACACACATAACAGAAGCCTTATCTGATGCACTTTCTGAACGTTTCGGTGAAGCTTGGAAGAAAACACTGGTAGCTATGGGGACGGATGGAGCCTCAGTTATGCTCGGTTGCAAAACAGGTGTTGTACAGAAAATGAGGGAGCTGACAAAATCTCAGATATATGCAATTCACTGCTCGGCACATAGGTATCAATCTAAACAAGTTAATAAATAAGAGTATAACCTTTTCATTTATAAGACCAAATTCAAATTGTATGAATATTTGGGAAATAAATATTATAGATAAGTATTGTTCATTTAAAACTTTTAAGGCCACAAAAGTTAAGACAATTTTTTACATCATCTTATTCTTAGATAACTAGTACTTTTATGAATCCGTAACTTATTAGTCACTTTTGATTTACACAAATGCAAATAGTTAACATATATCACCATGTTTTTCTGTAACCAACAGATTGGAGCTTGTTTACAAAGATGCTGTGAAAAAGCTTCCCAGTAAGACCCACAACAAATGTGAAGCCCTGCTCTTGAATTTGTATCTGTTTTACAAGTAAGCATTTTTTTATCATTAACTGGTAATTTGTCAGCATAAGTAAGTTTACAAAATACTGTCATTTAACTGCTAAGGCTCATCATTCATTAGTAATTGCTTAACCCTTTCACTGCCATAAGGACGGCTTAAGCCGTCCCTGTTATTATCGGCGTATTTGCCATATGGACGGCTTTAGCTGTTTTTATAATAATAATAGTAATAATAATAAATCAATAATAATAATAACTAGAAATGTGTCCATAGGACACGGGTGCCCCCACCGCGACACTGTTCTGTCAATCTTTTTACTAAGTCAAGGGAAATAACTCTACAAATACTGGATAAATCCACAAGCCAAGCCCCAGGTGCAAATCTAAACAAGGAACATCGCAATGCGATGCAACCAGGTTTTCAGCAAAATATTTCACAGAAGCTTTGTCATGAAGGGGCATTTGTTTTTTATTGAATTTTTAGGAGGAATTATGGCTTTTTTAATATTCCTCAAACAAAAATGTTTGAGAAATTTTATTTTGTCTATTCGCCTTTTTTCCCCAAATGTTTTAGAAAGGTAAACAGTACTTTATTTTTGCTTAATTTTTGAAGTTGCGCACTGTAGAAATTGTTCACTATTTATTCTGTATAAGGAAAAAATATACAAAGGGCCATAATTCGGTCAAATATTATCCAATCATAAAACCCCGGCAATATGTGCCAGGCACTTGATAACAAAGCTTCTAAGAAAGTTTGGTCAAAATCCGTTGAGAAATGTAGGAGGAGTTGCGCACAGAAGAAATTGTTCACTATATATTATGTATAAGGAAAAAATATACAAGGGCCATTATTCGGTCAAATATTATCCAATCACAAAACCCCAACAATATGTGCCAGGCACTTGATAACAAAGCTTCTAAGAAAGTTTGGTCAAAATCCGTTGAGAAATGTAGGAGGAGTTGCGCACAGAAGAAATTGTTCACTATATATTCTGTATAAGGTAAAAAAACAAAGGGCCATAATTAGGTCAAATGTATACCAATTGCAAAACCCTGGCAATATGTGTCAGGGCACTTGATGACAAAGCTTCTGAGAAAGTTTGGTCAAAACCCGTTGAGAAATGTAGGAGGAGTTGCGCACAGAAGAAATTGTTCACTATATATTCTGTATGAGGAAAAAAAACAAAGGGCCATAATTAGGTCAAATATATACCAATTGCAAAACCCTGGCAATATGTGTCAGGGCACTTGATGACAAAGCTTCTGTGAAAGTTTGGTCAAAATCCGTTGAGAAATGTAGGAGGAGTTGCACACAAAAGAAATTGTTCACTATATATTTTATATAAGGAAAAAAAACAAAGGGCCATAATTAGGTCAAATATTATGTAATCGCAAAACCCCGACAATATGCGCCAGGGCACTTGATGACAAAGCTTCTGTGAAAGTTTGGTCAAAATCCGTTGAGAAATGTAGGAGGAGTTGCGCACAGAAGAAATTGTTTACGCCCGCCCGCCCGCCCGTCCGCCCATCCGCCCGCCGACATACCTCAATCTAATAACCAGTTTTTTCCTTCGGAAAACCTGGTTAAATATGCTGAGCAACCTGCCCATAAGGTTTATTGACTATGTCAAATCCTTTTTGAGAAACTTGCGACACAATTTGAAAATTGCAAAAATTTTCTACATGAAGGGCAATAACTCTAAAAATACTAAATAAATCCAGACGAAAATACCTGGTGCACAACTGCACATGCTGATCAAGATTCCTGTAAAGTTACATGACTCTACGTCAAATACTTTTTGAGTTATGTGCGACACATGTTGAAAATTGCCAAATTTTACTAAGTCAAGGGCAATAACTCTGAAAATACTAAAAATATCCAGACGAAAATACCCAGGTGCACAACTACACATGCTGATCAACATTCCTGTAAAGTTTCATGACTCTAGGTCAAATACTTTTTGAGTTATGTGCGACACAAGTTAAAAATTGCAAAATTTTACTAAGTCAAGGGCAATAACTCTAAAAATACTAAAAATATGCACACGAAAATACCCAGGTGCACAACAACACATGCTGATCAACATTCCTGTAAAGTTTCATGACTCTAGGTCAAATACTTTTTGAGTTACATGCGACACAAGTTGAAAATTGCAAAATTTTACTAAGTCAAGGGCAATAACTCTGAAAATACTAAAAATATCCAGACCAAAATACCCAGGTGCACAACTACACATGCTGATCAACATTCCTGTAAAGTTTCATGACTCTAGGTCAAATACTTTTTGGAGTTACATGCGACACAAGTTGAAAATTGCAAAATTTTACTAAGTCAAGGGCAATAACTCTGAAAATACTAAAAATATCCAGACCAAAAATACCCAGGTGCACAACTACACATGCTGATCAACATTCCTGTAAAGTTTCATGACTCTAGGTCAAATACTTTTGGAGTTACATGCGACACAAGTTGAAAATTGCAAAATTTACTAAGTCAAGGTAATAACTCTGAAAATACTAAAAATATCCAGACGAAAATACCCAGGTGCACAACTACACATGCTGATCAACATTCCTGTAAAGTTTCATGACTGTAGGTCAAATACTTTTGGAGTTACATGCGACACAAGTTGAAAATTGCAAAATTTTACTAAGTCAAGGGCAATAACTCTGAAAATACTAAAAATATCCAGACCAAAATACCCAGGTGCACAACTACACATGCTGATCAACATTCCTGTAAAGTTTCATGACTCTAGGTCAAATACTTTTTGAGTTACGTGCGACACAAAAGTGAACGGACGGACGGACGGAAGGACGGACGGAAGGACGGACAGACGGACGGACGGAAGGACGGACGGACAAGGGTAAATCTAAATGCCCGCCACTAACATGGGGGCACAATAAAAATAATAATAAATATTAAGAAAATTATACCATCGACAATAATTATTATTATACTAACAGATTTGGAAACATATATAATTATTATAATACTTATAACAAATAATAATAATTATATTAATTAATTATATAGTAATTTCTTAGAAAATCCTCTGGCAAATAGGTGAACAACAAGAGGGCCATGATGGCCCTGAGGTCGCTCACCTGTATATAGCACCCCCCCCCCCCCCCAATTTTTTACCCAAGGGCTTTTATTTGTTTATTTGAACAGACTTGGTAGACACCCATAAGAAGATGTTTCATGCAAAACATCTAAGTTCTAGCTCATTGGGTTTTTTAAAAGAAGATTTTTTAAGTTTTTACTATACACATATAGGGCCAAAAAAAAAAAATTGTTTGTTTAGGGTAACCTTCCCAAAATTTCTAGGTAGGGTAGGTAGGGATTTTTTTTTATTTTTTTTATTTTTTTTTTTTCAAAATCAGTCGTAAGTTCAGAGTGTTTTCTTGCACATGGCAGTCTTTCCTACACTACTGACATTGCTTGACTTTGTATTATCATATTTTATCATATAAACAATAATTCTGATTAAAATCTGCATATCTTTAATGCCATTTAATGTTATTTCAATATTGAATAAAGACAATATACCCAAACATGTGTTAATTTTGATGTTTGTTTGCTACAGGCACTACTTTAAAGTTTGACTCTAACCTGAACAGCAAACATTGCAGATTCTCATCAGCTTGCATGGTTGCAATTCTGCTGATCTGAGTCTACATTTGGTTGCATGGTAGGAGTTAAGGACAATAAAAGACCTAAAATGACATGCTGTGATCTGGCTTTCAAAGTTTCAGTTAAAAAAATCTAGACTTATTCTGTTTTTCACTATTTGATATTCATGCATTAAATACTGCACATTTCATTGAATTAACAATCTTGAAGCTCTTACAGTATTACAAAGTTTATATTTTGACACTGTGGTACAATTTAACAAAATGTATAATTCTGAATTGCACTTTTGATACACTGGTTCACATAAAAAGTGCAAACACTTCTATTTGTAAAATGACACCCTTGTCAATCAAATACTATTTATTTCTATCAGATACATGTATATTCAACATATCAAAGACAATAGCCAAGCTTTTTGATGAATTGGCATTTTTGTAGATGTCATTCAAAGTGTCGTCTCATAGTTTCCATGGCCCATCTGAAAAAAAAAAGCAAAGACTAGGTCTCTCAATAACACATGGAAAATGGGATACATTTGTGACGGTATGAAACAAAATGATGCACAGTCGAGTCAGACTCCAAGTCGGGTAAAAATTTGTTTCAGTATGCAAAAGAGGATGAAAAATATACTGGAAAAGCTTTGCAGATCTCCAGAATAGCTATGTACATATGACCTGCGGCTATACTTTATACTCAAGTGCACTTAGTCTTGATTTTCAGTGGGACCAGGGTCTCATTCATTTTGAAGTGTGGCACAGGACATATCAAAACAGCTTTTCAAATTTTTAAATATTAAAAGAAAATAAAAAAAATAGTGGCATTGATTTGAACTAAATGTGTTAAACCTTGTTATTTATGCAATAAAATATCAATATACTAAAAAAAAAAGAAATTTCACTGACAGGTATGCATGATCCGAGTACGAAAATTATGGGTATGTTCGTTCTCGGTGTCAAAATTTTCCACCGGCAGGTAATATCGTCGGATTTTCGCATGGAATCAATGCAATATATATTTTCTATCAAAATTGTCTATGAACAGATCCTTATTTACACGTAAATTTACCACAGTAAAGCCAGAAAGTCAGAAATCACCCAGGTCCGAAAGATGAGATCGTCATGACATGTATACTGGTGCCTCATATTTCCGTGGTACTTAACTGTTTAACACAGACAACAAAAGTTAAGAGGATAAAATTCTGGAAAACACAGTGCATATTGTAGGATAGACATGTCAATTGCATCAGAGTTTATTCCATTTAATGTTTGCATGTAAGCAATTATGTATACAACATTGTAATAACACCCACCTTGCAGCCTTGTGAGTAAATTTGTGTTCTCATATTTCCAAGGCAATTACATTTTAAACAGTTTCAAAAGCAAAAACCAATAGTAAACTTTATTTTTAATAGTACACCTATACCTAGGCTCATCTGAAAGGGGCAATTTTCTCTTGGGCATTTATCATATACCTCAATGGTTGTTTAACAAAGAAGATTTTCTTAAAAAGGTTTGAAATCTAAAACAAAAATGGTGAAATATTAAATAACTTTGCTCTAATCTGAATAAAATAAATCTTTTTAGTTCTATTTGAAACATTTTCGATAGAAATATAATAAAATAGTAAAAGTAAAACTTACCGGAAGGTTCATTAAGTCGAGGAGGCAGCTTAGACTTTTTTAGCCTGATACCTTGGAAATATGGGTACCACGGAAATACGAGGCACCAGTATACATTATAGCCTGGTATTTACGCTTGAAATACTACATCAACAAAGAGATCAAACGGGTCGAACACACATGCTAACAACTGGATTCTACATACTTTTAAATGGTTTTATCCTCCACGAGTGACACTAAGTCCTATGTGCCTGTATTTTAAGAAAAAATCTTCATGTATAAGAAATTCCTAAATCGGAAGTGTTTTCCCGCAACACGTGCTTGGTACCCCGTTCCGCTCTATGTCAATGTATGTAAAACGGAAGCCAGAGAATACTTCCGGTAGGAATTACCTTCTAAAAATATCGTCGTCATGTAGAATTTTTGTTTCCAATAGCGTGATATTCATTGGACCGCAATACAGCACGAACCAATCAAAAACACGTATAACTAAAATGACCGATCCAAATCGTCTGAGAGTTTTACGACAGCGTCTCAAGCGTTCAATTCGCATTTATCCGCCCTTTGAAACTCTCTATTCGCTAACGAATATATTTTTTTTTGTTCAGAAACGGAAAAAAATAGTTAGGGTCGGCGCATTTTTATAGGTAGGGTCGGGTTACCCGAAACAAACATATTTTTTTTTTAGGCCTAGTTAAAAACAATGACACCCCTTGGGCAGGGACAGTTTTGACCCCTGGGCTTTTATTTGAACAAACTTTGTAGATATTTACTGAAAGATATTTCATGCTTAATATCTAAACTCTAGTTATTTGGGTTTTTTCAAAGAAGATTTTCAAGTTTTTGCTATGCATATAAGGAAAATCAATGACCCCTGGCGGGGCCAGTTTTGACCCCAGGGCTTTTATTTGAACATACTTGGTAGACACCCATTAGAACATGTCTCATGCTAAATATCTTAGCTCTAGCTCTTTGGTTCTTTAAAAGAAGATTTTTTAAGTTTTTACTATATGCATATAGGGAAAATCAATGACCCCCTGGGGCGGGGCCAAATTTGACCCCAGGGCTTTTATTTGAACAAAACTTGGTAGACATTCACTAGAAGATGTTTCATGCCAAATATCTTTTAGCTCTAGCTCTTACAGTTCTTTAAAAGAAGATTTTTTAAGTTTTTACTATATGCATATAGGGAAAATCAATGACCCCCCTGGGGCGGGGCCAATTTTTGACCCAGGGCTTTTATTTGAACAAACTTTGTAGACATTCACTAGAAGATGTTTTATGCCAAAAATCTAAGCTCTAGCTCTTACCGTTCTTTAAAAGAAGATTTTTAGGTTTTTACTATATGCATATAGGGAAAAATCAATTACCCCCCAGGGCGGGGCCAATTTGACCCAGGGCTTTTATTTGAACAAACTTGAATAGACATTCACTAGAAGATGTTTCATGCCAAATATCTTAGCTCTAGCTCTTTGGGTTCTTTAAAGAAGATTTTTTAAGTTTTTACTATATGCATATAGGGAAAAATCAATGACCCCCCTGGGGCGGGGCCAATTTTTGACCCCAGGGCTTTTATTTGAACAAACTTGGTAGACATTCACTAGAAGATGTTTCATGCCAAATATCTTAGCTCTAGCTCTTACAGTTCTTTAAAGAAGATTTTTTAAGTTTTTACTATATACATATAGGGAAAATCAATGACCCCCCGGGCGGGGCCAATTTTGACCCCAGGGCTTTTATTTGAACAAACTTGGTAGACACTCACTAGAAGATGTTCCATGCCAAATATCTTAGCTCTTAGCTCTTACAGTTCTTTAATAGAAGATTTTTAAGTTTTTACTATATGTATATAGGGAAAATCAATGACCCCCCGGGGCGGGGCCAATTTTGACCCCAGGGCTTTTATTTGAACAAACTTGGTAGACACTCACTAGAAGATGTTTCATGCCAAATATCTAAGCTCTAGCTCTTAGGGTTGTTTAAAAGAAGATATTTAAAGATTTTTCTTTCGGTTGACATGGCAACCAGAGTTCTGCATGGAATTAAATTCTTTGAACAATTTTTAAAGGTGACCACCAAAGGAACATTCCTGTGAAGTTTGGATGAAATTGGCTCAGTGGTTTATGAGGAGATGTCATTTAAAGCAAAAGTTTACGGACGGACGACGGACGGACGGACGGACGCCGGACGAAAAGCGATCACAAAAGCTCATCCTGTCACTTTGTGACAGGTGAGCTAATAAAACAATAACCCTATGGCAGCGAAAGGGTTAAATATAAAGACAAATACCTATCAATTTTGGACTGGAATACAGTTTCATATTTACATTTGGTGAAAAAGTTATTGGTATACTTTATCATGAAAATGCTATTTCCATTCACAGGTTCAGCCCACTGAACAGAGCAAACCTTACAGAGTCGTTCAAGGCTATGGGAATTTCTCCAAAGGTACCTACACGAGTTGGTGGAACAAGATGGCTGCCCCACACGAAATTGGCTTTAAAGAATTTTCTTCATAGTTACGAGGCCATAACACAGCACCTAGAACAGGTATTTTTTTTAAAAAAAAACACATGTCCTTCTAACAAAGAACATTAACAATTTATATTTTAACATAAATTAACCTATTGGCTTAACTCAAATCATAAATGTAAATTCTTCTTAACAATTTATTAGTCTAAAACAGAAACATGGAATTAAGCACTTATATAAATTTAGGATTAAATAATTTCATTTGCTTTCTAGATACAGAACCCATCTGATCCTTCACACAGGAAAGACTCGGCAGCCAAAGGAAAGCATTTTCTTAGTGTCATGAAAAGTGAAAATACCATGTTTTGGATGCATTTTCTTCTGGATGTTGTTGTATGCTTGAGTATGGCACCTGAGGCCATACAAGAGGAAAATGCTAATCTGGCAGATATCTGGAATGAACTTGAAACAGTAAAATCTACTCTGAAAAAGTTTAAGAGCAGGTACTGATTTCTGGAATATTAGACTAGTTACTATATCTCCTATTCAGCTAAACAGCTTATCTATGTCTCCTATAATAGCATGTTGTATTTGTTGTGGCAGTTTGTATTGTAGCCTGTTTCTGTTGTGCTTTTATATATTCAAATCTGCTAGCTAGTATAACACTTTCTTGTAATCCTATCACTAATCTTTACCTTTACTTATATCATTTGTGCTATGCTTTATTTACTGTTTTGCTTAACCCTTTGTATGCTCTGCTTTAACAGTTTTGCTTACTAATAACCTGCTTTTTGACAGCAATGGACCAAATCTGCGAAAATTTGAATCTGAAAAGCAACATGATGAAGTCATGATTATTGATTCGAGTAGGTCACTGTTTCTCGATGAACTAGTTAGTGCCATAGACTGAAGATTCAGTGGTGACCTTCATTTATTTCGAGGCAGTTCCTTTATTAATTTTAGGAACTGGCCACAGTCTTCAAATGATGGAATAGGTACGAAGAGATTTAGGTATTGTGATTAAACCAAGCAACTTGATTTGATGTAAGAAGTAATTAACTGATTACTATTGCAGTTCATGCACATCCTTAACATCATACATAAAAATTGCTTCACCAATAGCCAGTAAGTAAACATTTTTTGTCATTAAAAGTCAGTTGATTAACTTTAAAACTAATTTCCTGTCTTCAGATGAGTTTGGTGATGAAGACATACAGTCTGTTTTGGCAGTTTGTGAGTCAAGCCTCAAAGAAGCTAATGTTGAAGTTGACAACATAGAACATGAATGGTCAAGACTGAAAACAGAGTTGTACAACAGGTATATCCAATGTTTAAGTAGCTATTCACTGTCCTTATCATAATAATTTCAGCAGGAAAATCAATTATTGCCATAAATTTAACTTTTAAAAGTATATTATTACATTGACATCCTGATGCAATCTTTATATTGGTTAGCAATTCATTTACATATATTACATATTCGTTTTTTTTTAATAGCAACAGGGACATACATAGCTTGAAATGGAAACAACTGTGGGAACAACTGCATACAAAATACCCAAACATGTTTAGCTTAGTCACATACCTACAGACACTTCCTTCAAGCTCAGTTGATGCAGAAAGAGGGTTTTCAAGGTATGAGTTTATGTCTGTAATAAATTTCAATATCATTTTTCTTCATTGGTTTTCTGTTGTAACCAGTCTTTACTGGTTATGGTTTAAATTTTGTTAGACTGTATATATTCTTCACTATATTATAGAATGAAGATGGTAAAGAGTGACTGGCGCTCCAAACTGAGGGATGATCATTTGACTGACTTAAAGCTAGTTTGTATTGAAACAAGAGCTGTCAGAAGGACAGCGCGCTCGACTTTTTTAGTGCTTGCCTATAAAACAAAACTTTGACAGTTAAGGGCACACAAGACTTTAACTAGGAATTTCTAAGTACAAATCAAGAAACATTTTCACAGAGTTATCTTCTCTTGCTTACAGATAGGTCTCATGATGGCACATAAGAACTCCAACTTCCAAAGTAATATCTCAAATGGTTAAGTCAACAAGTGGACAAGAATGAAAATCTTAACTGAGTTTCTAAGTCAAAAAGGGCCATAATTCAAATAAAATCCTTAACAGAATTACCTTCTCCTGCCATGTTTGGGACCAATGATGGTAAACAAGTATTCAACTTTCAAATTAATATCTCAAACAGTTCAGTCAAAAAGTGGACTGGGTACTAAAAACTTAACCAAGATTCGTAAGTCGATAAAAGGCCTTAATTTTTAAAACAAATCCTTGACAGAGTTACCTTCTCTTGCGTACAGATGGGGGTAATGATGTGAAATAGCATTAAAAGTTTCAAAGCAATATCTCAAAGGGTTAAGGCAATAAGTGGATTTTACCCATATTCAATGTATTTTCTAAGTCAAAAAGGGGCATAATTCTGTCAAAAACCTTGACAGAGTTATGTCCTCTTGTCTGTTGATGAAGGTCGTGATGGTAAACAAGTATGGTCAGTTTCAAAGCAATACCTCCAATGGTTTTGAAATAAAGTGAGGTGGTACAAAAAACTTAACCAAGCTCAATACACTTTCTAAGTCAAAAAAGGGCCATAATTCTGTCAAAAACCTTGACAGAGTTATGTACTCTTGTCTGTAGATGGAGGTTATGATGGTGAACAAGTATGGTAAGTTTCAAAGCCATACTTGTAATACTTCTGAAATAAAGTGGGGTGGTACGAAAAACTTAACCAAGGTGTGACGCCAACGCTAACGCCGACGCCGGGGCGAGTAGGATAGCTCCCCTTTTCATAGAAAAGTCGAGCTAATAACAAACGACATTTCAAGCTATGACCCAGAGCCTGCTGTCCACCTATGGAATTCCTGTGCCCTAAGAGCAAGGAGGCCTTATCATAATGAGAGAAATTTAAAGGTTATCCAGGATCTTTCTATTTTTTTTTTTTATTTCTATTGAATCTTAGCATACATTAATACCAAAAAGGTAAATTTAAGGCAGACATGGTCATCACCATTAGACTCAACATAACTTATTTAAGCATGACTGTTATCTGCAGGACTTGATAATTATTTACATCAAATAAAAATAAAGTATTGAAACTTCTAACCAAATTATTTTACTTCAGTATTACTATTTTGAAATCTGTGGTAGTAATGCCCAGGTCTTATGTTTCAGAGATGTGTCAATGACAATGTTGTCAGAACGCAACCAGAGGATAAAACCATACAACATCCAGAAGTAGAGTATGATATTAATACCATTGTTCAGTCATTGGGTGAAGAAGATGATGAAGAGGAGGAGGATGATGAAGAAGAAGAAAACCGTTGCCTGCAACATGACAGAGATATATTGCAAGCAAAAGCTATGAGATTGCTATTGTCTTCTCTGTAATTGTGGTGAAAAATAAAACAAGAAATACTCTAAAATCGTGTAGTTATTGTTATAATAAAATTCATATTCATGACCAAAATCATAAATGTGGGATCCTTAAACTTGAGGAGGAATCTCTTGTCTGAGAGCTGAAGATTCCTGCTGGATCCCAAGTGATTTATGTTAAGGTTGAACCCTGCCTATTGCATTGTTTATATTTATGTCGAAGTTTAAAATTGACCATCATCGAGAAGAATTATATCTTCTTTGTTGAAGGACAAAAGGATCATGTGAAAATATTGGAAATGGAATAAAATACAAGGTGATTTTGACGGAAAGTGTGCAGATTTTTTCCGGCAAACATTTTTATCATGTGTATTATTATAGACTTTGAAATGTGAAATTTTTTTCAAAATGGCTTAAAATAAGTTTTTTATAAATATATATGATTAGTTCATGTGCTGGGATTGACAAATATACATTTTATATAGATTTTAAAGGAGTTTTGAGGTCCACACCAAAGTGTCTGTGCCTCAGATGACTTACTTTTGTGTTTCACAAAGGCTGAAATTGCTGTCAGTTGGTGGGGCTTTGCCCTTTCTAAACCATTTTTCCCCCTCTGAACCCCCAAATAGGGGTATTGCCTCCATGAGCCTACTGGGAAAGGAAGCAAAGACCCCCATTCTACTTTTCAAAATCCTACTTTAAAACAAAACTACCATCCCTTAAAAAATTTGTATTATGATTTGCATTTTCAGAGAAAGCTATTTTTAGCCATGCAATCAAAACGATTTTTACATAGGCATTAGAAGAAGTATCAAACTACCGTTATCCATGGAAGTTAAACAAATTGTTGATTTTTGTTAGAAAAAACATGTTTGGAGTAATTTTTAACAAATAAACTTGAAATAATAGTCAATTTTTAATGTGCAAGGTTATTTTGCCAGTTTACCTGTTGGCTATATGGACAACGTCATGTTCGTTCTCTTCATCGTGAAAATTTCCTATTCAGTATTGGTTTTCCCAGCATTAAAATTAGCATTCAGATTGATTTCAAAATTATGAAATCTCGTCAATGATTGGCTGTTTGAACTTTGAAGTCACCAGAAATAATTTCTTATATCGCCACACTCAGATCTAAAAGCGGAGCGTGATTTAGAGCTGATTTTAATCAGATTGCAGGTTTTTTGGTAATTTCTATTGATCAAGATTCTCAGCATATTTGAAATGATGTTCATTTAGCATCTATGTAGCCAAGTCTGACATTCCAGGTTGTGTATGTGCTATTGACTAGCACTTCATTTTTGCTTAAAAAAGCCTGTTTCACTTAAGATTTTCTAGCACTAAACATTCTCAACATAAAATAAAATCCAAGGAAACTTGGATAGAAAAATTTAAATGGTTGTTAATAAAAGTTGTTGATGAACATGTAAATTATTTTTCTACATGTTATTGTAAAGCAAATTTATTATATGATTACTTCTTATGAAAAAAGTAATAGCACAATTTTACAGTCTAGTGCAATTGATAGAAATCAAAACAACATTCCAGCAAATGCTCATCAATTCTAAACTTCCAAAAGCTACACAAAACAGCACAAAGCTCAGACTCAAGGGCCTGACTGTGTTGAATATGTCTTAATTTGTAGGAAATTAATTTTTTTTTAAAAACAAGAGGGCCATGATGGCCCTGAGATGCTCACCAGAAACAACTGCTTTTCAGTGTTGGAAATTATCCATTGTCAATATTTTCTCATATTAAATTCACAGTAGGGAATCACGTGACTTTTACGGTTACGCGTACAGACAATATGGCGGCCTAAAAACCTCGCTTTTTCATGTGTTTTTCAGGTAATTCTTTATTATATCCCTTTTACTTACATACGAGACCTGTTGCAGCCTACGCGGAATAAAGAATTGTTGCCGCCTATACCTTATTTTCCACCCCTGTGCTCATAGCTTTTACAGACACCCAAAAATTCAACAGGAATTTTCAATGTTGACAAGTATTTTTCGGGTAACATTCACGCAATCTTTGTATTTTTTATGAATTTGATTGAACTACGTAGAGTTAGCAAAGAGAAAATGTTCATAGAAGTTCTTTATTTGAAAATGTAAATATTAGGCATGTTAAATGTTGACTGGTCATTTTCTATTCCAACACACAAGAGAAAAATGATTTGGGTAACGGCCACGCAAACTTTTATTGTTGATAACTCTCACGCAATATTTTATGTCCAAGCAATATCTATGCAGGCTATAGCCTAGATATTGATTTTAATAAAATCATGATCGATGTATTTAGCCTTAAACGTTCATAGAATTTTAAATAATACAGTCTAACTTGTCCATGCGACCACGTGTATTAAGCGACTTTTGTCTTAAACGACCACTTTAAATTCCCCCCGATCATTTTCTCTCTATATCTTTAATGTATTAAGCGACTTTTGCTCAACGCGACCAGCGACCGCTAATTAGTCACCTAATTGACATCTTTTCATTAAACGACCACTTTTACCTGTCAAGTAATTGTGTTTTTAGAGAACGCCACCTCGTTATGTCACAAGTGTCAGCAATCAAAACACAACACTAAACGTGTGAAAAACTCTATTTCCCATACCGTTTTAGCGTATGCAAATGAAGTTAAGTATACGCATGATTCAATAATATCGGATAAACAATGCAACGCTCCGCCCATACTGAGATGGTGTATACGCTTCGCTTGTTGACATTTAGACTGCATTGAATTGACCTTGAACTTGATCAGCCATTAAATTAATCGTAACAAATAGATGTAGTTTGTTTATTTCAAATGAAAACAAGAGCTGTCAGTAGGACAGCAACGCTCGACTATTCTTAGTGCTTGATAGTAAAAGAGCATTGATAATGTAAAATTTTCAGAGTTAATAACAAAAGGACAAATTTTTTCTTTAAATCCATGTTAAAGTTATAGGCCTTGGACAGAGTCCTATTATGTTCTCAAAGTATAAAATATCAACTTGTTTCAATAGAATATGAAAATATCTGAGGTGGAATGCAAACCTAAAAGTAAATTCTAAGTTGAAAAAGGGGCATAATTCTGTCAAATTGCTTGATACAGTTACCTCCTCCTGTCAACAGGTTGGGGTCATGATGGTGAACATGTGTGCAAAGTTTCAAAGCCATATGTCAATGGACTTTGAAAATATTTGAGGTATTACAAAAACTTAAAACATAAATTCTAAGTCGAAAAAGGGGCATAATTCTGTCAAAATGCTGGATACAGTTACCTCCTCCTGTCTACAGGTTGGGGTCATAATGGTGAACATGTGTGCAAAGTTTCAAAGCCATATGTCAATGGACTTTGAAAATATTTGAGATATTACAAAAACTTTAACATAAATTCTAAGTCAAAAAGGGGCATAATTCTGTCAATATTGTAGGCAGAGTTATCCAACTTTTCAATCTGATGTACCTTGTTACTATAAATAAGTATTGTAAGTTTCAATTGAATATCTCAAGCAATAATTGAGATATTTGACTTTACAAAAAACTTTAACCAAAATTTCTAAGTTAAAAAGGGGCATAATTCTGTCAATAATGTAGGTAGAGTTATCCAACTTGTCAATCTGATGTACCTAGTTACTATAAATAAGTATTGTAAGTTTCAATTGAATATCTCAAGCAATAATTGAGATATTTGACTTTACAAAAAACTTTAACCAACGCAGACGCCGACGCGGACGCTGACGCCGACGCCGACGCCGGGGCGACTACAATAGCTCTCATATTCTTCGAATAGTCGAGCTAAAAATGCACAACAGAAAACATCTTCACTAATAGGGTTTTCGTGTTGGAGACAAGGAAAAACAACGGAGAAGTTAAAAAATTCTGGAAAAAATGTCAAACATGTACGTAATGGATCAAAACTGATTTTGTCAATAAATATCAGAACGTTATTTTTACATTTGCATCCGTTTAGATTATCGGAGCGTACTTATTATTCAACATTTATATAAAAATGGAGTTGAAAAACAATCCCATCGATTAAAAAAGATGTCATTTATAAATTTTGACTTTTATATCATGCTGACCGTCTTAAGAGACCGTTTCATTAAGCGACCGTTTTTGGTGTTTCCCTTGCCCGGTCGCTTGATACACGTTTGACTGTATTTAAAATACCGCCAAAAGGTCCTTGATAGAATTAAGCGCCTATGGGTAGCAGAATACATATATTAAATGAAGTTTCGATATAGAGATATAGATGAATTAATCGCAGAAATTAAAATAAAAGTCTCAAATATAAGAAGGAGGTCGATTTCAGTTTAAGCACAATTACAGTTGTCATTTTTCATAGTTTGCAGATATGGACGGTTGCAGCTCGGATATTGTTTGTGGATAATGTTGGAAAACATTTCGTTCACGGACAGGTCTTAATGACCACTTAAACTGGCTACTCGGCACAGGACCTTGTAAACGTTGTGGCAAATCGAACTGTCACAGGTATGGCATTTTACTGTTAATATTAAGATTTTAAAGACATTCAAATCATTTTATCACTTAGTCTCTTATGTAACCAATTATTTTTAAAATTAGTGTCTGTATTTAATATAATTATGTTGTTTTTTTTTTTATTCTAAAGCAAAAACAAAAAAAAAAAAACAAAAAACAAAAACAACAACAAGAGGGCCATGATGGCCCTGAGTCGCTCATCAGAAACAACTGCTTTTCAGTGTTGGATTGTCAATATATTCTAATATTAAATTTGAGCATAGAATATGTTTAAACAATAATTTGAGGAAATGCCATGACCTGGGGCATTTAAGCTTTAGCTTAAACGGGACCAATCAAATTAATATGAGCAAACTTGATAAAAGACTACCAAAGAATGCTACAGACAAAGTTTGTTGATCATCAATCAATTAGTTCTCTACAAATAGACATTTAACGGCATTTCTATTTTTAGCTTTAGTGGCCCCTAAAAGGGGCTAATCAGATTAATATAAGAGTACCCAAGAATGCTACAGACAAAGTTTGGTGATCATCCATCAATTGGTTCTGAAGTAGAAGATATTTTTAGCTATAGCAGCCCCTAAAAGGGGCCAATCAAATTAATGTGAGCAAACTTGATAAAAGATTACCTAAAAATGCTACAGACAAAGTTTGGTGATCATCAATTCATTAGTTCTATAGGAGAAGCTATTAAAACATATTTCTATTTTTAATTTTAGTGGCCCCTAAAAAGGGCTTATCAAATTCATATGAGCAAACTTGATAAAAGGCTACCCAAGAATGCTACCGACAAAGTTTGGTGATCATCCATCAATTAGTTCTGTAGAAGAAGATGTTTAAAGGTTTTTCTATTTTCAGCCCTAGAGACGCCTAAAAGGGGCCAATCAAATTAATATGAGCAAACTTGATAAAAGACTTCCCAAGAATGCTACGGACAAAGTTTGGAGATCATCCATCAATTAGTTCTGTAGAAGAAGATGTTTTAAGGTTTTTCTATTTTTAGCTCTGCTGACCCCTAAAAGGGGCCAATTGGAATGACATGTGCAAATTCAAGTATGACTGTCACAAGGATGCTACAGACCAAATTTGAAGTAAATCTGCTTTAAGTAGTTTCAGAAATGAAGACGATTGTTGACGCATGACGACGGACGATCGACGCCGGAGCATCCCCCTTTGATACTAATAGCTCACCCTGAGCCTCCGGCTCTGGTGAGCTAAAAAACAAGATTGCATTTGAGAAAAATGCTATGCCACCGCATTAATACAACACTAAATAGTAGTGTAGGAACATATTTTTTTTTGTTTCTATACAATTGAAGATTGTCATAATGCATAGATCCCTGACCTATCTAATTCTTATTATCAGATTAGTGATTAAATCTATTGTTAATCAAGTAAAAGATCAGAGCAGGAATATATCAATGCACTTGAGTCTAGTGAATTTGGTGGTGAAGGTAATATTTCACACAGCCTAAATTTCATGACTACATCAAAGGACAACACAGTAAGACACTTTGTCAAAATCTAGGTAAGCTGATATCAAAGTCCACTTTACATCTTAATCTGTGCACATGGTTCAAATTTCATAGCTGTAGATCAAAGCACAAGAAAGTAGGTCACATTATCAAAATCTAGGTCACCTGATATCAAAGTTCAATTTTACAACTAAAACTATTCACATGGTCAAAATTTCATTGCTGTACATCAAAGGACAAGAAAGTAGGTCACTGTCCCCTTGGTCAAGGAAAATTTTGACCCAAGGGTTTAATTCAAAACAATCTTGATACAGGTCCACCAAACAACATTTCAAGTCAAATATCTAAGCTGAAGTTTTCTCAAATTCAGAAAACATTTGTTTTATTTTCTGTTTTTACTATGTGTACATAATGAGAATCATGCCCCCGGGCAGGGCCAGTTTTGACACCAGATTTGAATAACTTTGGTAGAGGACCTATAGATGATATTATATAGCAAACATGAAAGCTCTATGCCTTGTACCTTCAGACAAAAATATTTTTTATTTTTTTTACTAGATGTACATAATGTAAATCAATGACCCCCGGGGCAGAACCAATTTTGACCCCAGGGCTAAAATTTGAACAATCTTGGTAGAGGTTCACTTCGCAAAGTCTCATGCCATATATTTAAACTCTAGCCTTTGTCAATTCCGAAAAGAAGATTTTTCAAATTTTTACTATATACATATAAGGAAAACCTATCGCCCCTGGGGCAGGGCAATTTTGGCATTAGGGATAAAATTTAAACAACTTTGGTAGAGGACCCATAGATGATATAATAAACCAAATATCAAAGCTCAGTAAGCCTTGAACCTTCAGAC
The DNA here is from genome assembly GCF_026571515.1 of Ruditapes philippinarum. Classification (NCBI taxonomy): domain Eukaryota; kingdom Metazoa; phylum Mollusca; class Bivalvia; order Venerida; family Veneridae; genus Ruditapes; species Ruditapes philippinarum. The sequence goes on along the minus strand of NW_026851933.1, from coordinate 137,825 downwards.
AAGAAAATTTTTTAATCTTTTTACTCTATGTTCATAGTGAAAATCAATGACCCCTAGGGGTGGGGCCAATTTTGACCCCAGGGCTATAATTTGAACAATCTTGCTAGAGCTTCACTACACAATGTTTCATGCAAAATATCTTACCTCTAGCATTTGTCAATTACTAGAAGATTTTTTTAAAAGTTTTACTGTAAGTTTTTACTATATACATATAAGGATAACCAATGACCCCCGGGGCGGGGTCGATTTTGACCCCAGGGCTATAATTTGAACAATCTGGGTAGAGGTCTACCAGACAATGCCTTATGCAAAATATCTAAGCTCTAGGCCTTTTGGGTCCTTATAAGAAGGTATTTTAAGTTTTAACTATATGTACATATAGAGAAAATCAATGACCCCTGGGGCGGGACCGATTTTGACCCCAGGGCTATAATTTGAACAATTTTGGTAAGGGTCTACCAGACAATGCCTTATGCAAAATATCTAAGCTCTAGCCTTTTTGGGTCTTTACAAGAAGGTATTTTAAGTTTTTACTATATGTACATACAGTGAAAATCAATGACCCCCGGGGCGGGGCCAATTTTGACCCCAAGGCTATAATTTGAACAATCTTGGTAAGGGTCTACCAGACAATGCCTTATGCAAAATATCTAAGCTCTAGCCTTTTTAGGTCTTTACAAGAAGGTATTTTAAGTTTTTACTATATGTACATACAGTGAAAATTAATGACCCCTGGGGCGGGGCCGATTTTGACCCCAGGGCTATAATTTGAACAATCTGGGTAGAGGTCTACCAGACAATGCCTTATGCAAAATATCTAAGCTCTAGGCCTTTTGGGTCTTTACAAGAAGGTATTTTTAGTTTTTACTATATGTACATATAGTGAAAATCAATGACCCCTGGGGCGGGGCCGATTTTGACCCCAGGGCTATTATTTGAACAATCTTGGTAGAGGTCTACAAGACAATGCCTTATGCAAAATATCTAAGCTCTAGGCCTTTTGGGTCTTTACAAGAAGATTTTTTAAATTTATTCTTATAATTCCTTTTGGTTGCCATGGCAACCAGATTTCTGCATGGAATGAAATTCTTTGAACAACTTTGGAAGCCCTTCATTCAAGGATCAATCCTGCCAAGTTTGGTTTAAATTGGACTAGTGGTTTTTCACAAGAAGATTTTTTAAGTTCACTATATAATCTATATAACACACACACACACAAACAAACACACACACAGGTGAATCGCTATATGCCACCGCATCGCAGATGCTGCGGTGGCATAAAAACCCTAAAGCATATTAGAATGGGTCTTTTTTTTTACAAACTAGGTAATAAAATCTAGAGGACTTATGTTTGAATGTTATTTTAATACTAACAGTAAAACCCGTAACGTTTCCGATTTGCTGAGCTATAAAATGTTTTACCACAAAAGTTATAAGGTCCTGTGCCGATGTGGTCATTCCGTGAATGAAATGTTTCCCACATTTATCACAATCAATATCCGAGCTGGACACTTTCATATCTGCAAAATATGAAAAATGTCAACTGTAATTATACTAAAAAAAAGAAATACAAAACCTCCTTCTATAAATATTTGATAATTTTGTATTAAAACGCGACCTAATTGAATGATTTGGGTTTGGTAGGCCTTACGCGAAGTTATTGATGTCCTTGGCAATTTGTGATTTTACAGGTCATGCCTTTTTGAAATTTATTTATCGTATTATTGTAACCTATAAGCAGATGAAGTGTTGTTCGGCCCATATCAAGAACGTCCCAAGACGATTCGTCAATCTAGCTGTATTTATATCTTAGTGATAGTAAAATTAAGCGTGAATTAGTTTGAAAAAATCATTATATTCATTGCATTATCGACACAAATATTGATTAAACTGTTCTTTAATGTTAAATTTTAAGCTTAATTGCCGTGAATTTATAGGTAATAATAAATCTATTTTTATATTCTAGATCCTGGTCCTGGCTGAAATTGAGAGTATTGCAGCTGTAGCTTGTATACCATACATTTAACATGAAAAGGACTGTCAGGTTTGTTGAATTGAAATTCTAATATTTAATATATATATATTTCTTTACAAAGTATTAATATTGCAACTACTGGACATTTATCTTGTCTTAATAATACATGTATATTATTTTCAGAATACTTGTGTAACATTATTAATATAAAATTTACATATTTGTTGTTTTCAGGATGCTGCATACAATGGTCTTAGCTAGAGCCCTTAGGAATATGCTGCAAGTAACTGAAGGGGAGCAGTTTTTCTTACCAATCATAGGTGAGACTTCTAAATAGCTTCTTTTAAAAAAAGTTTTTGTTGTTTTATGTACATAATTTGCTGTCAATATGAAACTTCAGCTGTATCTTAATTTCTATGCTGTTTTATTATGTAAATCTTAGAGATAATCATTTTAAGATAAAACATACCACTAAGTTGATTAATCATATATATATTTAACCCTTTCGCTGCCAGAGGGTTATTGTTTTATTGTTCACTTATTTGCCAGAGGATTTTCTAAGAAATTACTATATTAATAATTAATATAATTATTATTATTTGTTATTAGTATTATAATAATTATATATGTTTCCAAATCTGTTAGTATAATAATAATTATTGTCGATCGTATAATTTTCTTTATATTTGTTATTATTTTTTTATTATTATTATTAATTTATTATTATTACTATCAATATTATAGAAACGGCTAAAGCCGTCCATATGGCAAATACGCCGAAAATAACAGGGACGGCTTAAGCCTATCCAGGACCTATTGGCGGTATTTTAAATATTATTCAAAATTATTTGAAAGTCTGAGGCTAAATGCATCAATCATGATTTGTTAAATCAATATCTAGGCTTTAACCTGCATAGATATTGCTTGCACATAAAATATTGCGTGAGAGTTATCAACAATAAAAGTTTGCGTGGCCGTTACCCAAATCATTTTTCTCTTGTGTGTTGGAATAGAAAATGACCTGTCAACATTTAACATGCCTAATATTTACATTTTCAAATTAAGAACTTCTATGAACATTTTCTCTTTGCTTACTCTACGTAGTTTAATCAAATTCATAAAAAATACAAAGATTGCGTGAATGTTACCCGAAAAATACTTGTCAACATTGAAAATTCATGTTGAATTTTTGAGTGTTTGTAAAAGCTATGAGCACAGGGGTGGAAAATAAGGTATAGGCGGCAACAATTCTTTATTCCGCGTAGGCTGCAACAGGTCTCGTATGTAAGTAAAAGGGATATAATAAAGAATTACCTGAAAAACACATGTGAACCGAAGTTTTTAGGCCGCCATATTGTCTGTACGCGTAACCGTAAAAGTCACGTGATTCCCTACCATGAAATTTGAGCAAAGAATATGTTTATACAATAATTTGAAGAAATGCCATGACCTGGGGCATTTAAGCTTTAGCTTAAACATGGCCGATCAAATTAATATGAGCAAACTTGATAAAAGACTACCTAAGAATGCTACAAAGTTTGGTGATCATCTATCAATTATTTCAGTAAGAAATGACGTTCAAAGGTTTTTCTATTTTTAGCTTAAGTAGCCAGCCCCTAGAAGGGGCTTATCAAATTAATATGAGCAAACTTGATAAAAAAGTACCCAAGATTGCTACAGACAAAGTTTGGTGATCATCCATCAATTAGTTCTGTAGTAGATGTTTAAAGGTTTTTCTATTTTTAGCTTTAGCGGCCCCTTAAAGGGGCCAATCAAATTTATATGAGCCAACTTGATAACAGACTACCCAAGAATGCTATAGACAAAGTTTGGTGATCATCCATCAATTAGTGCTGAAGATTTGTTTGTTTGTTTTATTTTACGCCTTTTTCCAACAGTATTTCAGTCATATAGGCAGGTAGTTTCCTAACCATCGTTCCTGGAGAGTTTCACCAGTACTACTAGACTACCTTCCTCCGCGCTAAACTACCAAAGCATCTCCCGGGAATCGAACCCACGCCAGAGAGGTAACTGGATTACAAGTCATCGACTCTAACCCCTCGACCACAGAGGCGGTAAAGTGCTGAAGAAATAAACGTTTAAAGTTATTTTTATTTTTAGCTCAAGAGACCCCTAAAAGGGGCCAATCAAATTAATATGAGCAAACTTGATAAAAGACTACCTAAAAATGCTACAGACAAAGTTTGGTGTTCATCTATCAATTAGTTCTGTAGAAATAAACATTTAAAGTTATTTTTATTTTTAGCTCAAGAGACCCCTAAAAGGGGCCAATCATATTTATATGAGCAAAGTTTCAGCAAACTTGATAAAAGACTACCGAAATGTTGCTACAAAGTTTGGTGATCATCCATCCATTAGTTCTGTAAAAGAAAATGTTAAAAAGTTTTTCTATTTTTAGCCCAAGAGACCCCTAAAAGGGGCCAATCAAATAAATATGAGCAAACTTGATAAAAGACTACCCAAGAATGGCAATGCTACAGACAAAGTTTGGTGATCATCCATCAATTAGTTCTGTAGTAGAAGATGTTTAAATGTTGTTTTTTTTATGTTTAGCTCTGTTGACCCCTAAAAGAGGCCAATTGAAATGACATAAGCAAATTCAAATGTGACTGTCACAAGGATGCTACAGACCAAATTTGAAGTAAATCTGCCCAGCAGTTTCAGAGAAGAAGACGATTGTTGACGCATGACGACGGACGCTGGAGCATCCCCCTTTGATACTTAGATAATAGCTCACCCTCAACCTTTGGTTGCGACGAGCTAATAAAAACAACAAAATTTCACAATTTAATACTTTTCCTTATGAAATATGTTTTATACATGTGGTTGATACAAGTTGATAAATAAACTGTATAAACTTAGATCAATGATACTCAAAATATGCCGACCCTTGAATATTTGGGTTTGATGATTGATCCTTAAAAAATTTTGACCCTTGAGTTTCAGAGTCTACCAAACACCCTGTGATTTGTTATGTGCACAAGAACTGGTAAACCTGTGGAACTGGTGAAACCAATCAAATAAAATCAAGCGGTATTCTTATTACAAAGTAATAGTTAGATTTCAAGTTGAATAAAAGCAAGTACTTTGGTCTAATTTGTATGCAGACAGCGAATGTTGAATACTTGTGCAGGAACCGGTCAAACAACAGTTACTGTACGTATTTTAATGTGTAACTGTATATGGAAATTTTTGATGAGAAAACATAAAACAAAAGAAAAAGAAAAAAGAAAGAAAAGAAGAAACCTGTCAATCATTTTACTCACAGTCATAAGTCAAACCTAGACTTTTTATTTTTCACTGACATATTGTATGCTAGTACCACGAGTGTAACTTTATTGCATTCATGAATTCATAACACATTAATTAAAAGTTTGAAATATCTATAAAAACAAGAACCGGTTGAACCGGGTGATGCTCCCCGAGAAGGTTCTGGACACAGGAAAGTATAAAAAAAATGAACAAAGGGCAAAAAACTCCAAAATTAGGCAAAGCGGAGTTATGTTTTTTTGCACTGCACTTCTATTCAATGAGATCTATCTATCTATAAAGTTTCCTGATGATATCAAAGTTATGTCCCGGGTAAAATTCAAAGTGTACTAGAAATGTGTCCATAGGACACGGGTGCCCCCACCGCGCCACTGTTCTGTCAATCTTTTTACTAAGTCAAGGGAAATAACTCTACAAATACTTGATAAATCTACAAGCGAAACCCCAGGTGCAAATCTAAATATGCTGAGCAACCTGCCCATAAGGTTTAATGACTATGTCAAATCCTTTTTGAGTAGCTTGCGACACAAGTTGAAAATTGCAAAAAATTTCTAAAGTAAGGACAATAACTCTAAAAAAACTAAATAAATCCAGACAAAAATACCTGGTGCACAACTGCACATGCTGATCAATATTCCTGTAAAGTTACATGACTCTAGGTCAAATACATTTTGAGTTACATGCGACACAAGTTGAAAATTGCAAAATTTTACTAAATCAAGAGCAATAACTCTGAAAATACTAAAAATATCCAGACGAAAATACCCAGGTGCATAAAATTACACATGCTGAGGAACATTCCTGTAAAGTTTCATGACTCTAGGTCAAATACTTTTTGAGTTACATGCGACACAAGTTGAAAATTGCAAAATTTTACTAAATCAAGGGCAATAACTCTAAAAATACTAAAAATATCCAGACGAAAATACCCAGGTGCACAACTACACATGCTGATCAACATTCCTGTAAAGTTTCATGACTCTAGGTCAAATACTTTTTGAGTTACGTGCGACACAACAGTGAACGGACGGACAGACGGACGGACAGACGGACAAGGGTAAATCTAATGCCCGCAACTATTGTGGGGGCACAAAAAATGAACAAAGGGCAATAACTCCAAAATTAGACCAGGCTTTGTTTAGGTTCTTTAAGCATTGCAGTTTTATCCAATTATATCTAGCTACCTACAAAGTTTCATGTTGATATCTCTAATAATTTTAAAGTTATGTCACGGACTAAAGTAAAAAAGTAAAAATAAACAAAGGGCAATTACTTCAAAATAAGGCAAGGCAGAGTAATGCTTCTTAAGCACTGCACTTCCACCCAATGAGACCTATCTATCTACAAAGTTTCATGTTGATATCTCTTATAATTTTAGAGTAATGTCCCGGACAAAGTTCAAAGTGTCAAAATGAACAAAGGACAATAACTCCAAAAGTAGGCAAGACAGTGTTACAGTTCTTGTGCACTGCAAACTTACTCAATGAGATCTATCTACCTACAAAGTTTCATGTTGATATCTCGTATACATTTAGAGTTAGGTCCCAGAAAAAGTTCAAAGTGTAGAAATAAACAAAGGGGGATAATTCAAAAATTAGGCAAGGCAGAGTTAAGGTTCTTGTTCACTGCACACCTACTCAATGAGATCTATCTACCTACAAAGTTTCATGTTGATACCTCTTATACTTTTAGAGTTATGTCCCGGACAAATTTCAAAGTGTAAAAATAAACAAAGGGGAATAATTCAAAAATTAGGCAAGGCAGAGTAACGGTTCTTGTGCACTGCACACCTACTCAATGAGATCTATCTACCTACAAAGTTTCATGTTGATACCTCTTACACTTTTAGAGTTATGTCCCGGACAAGAAAAGGGGACGGACGGACGGAAAGACGGACGGACAAGGCGGCGACAATATGCTCCCCCGAAATTTTTCGTGGAGCATAAAAATCTATTAAATTATCCAAAACATCCCGTAAGGTGCCACAGAATAAAAATAGCCTTCTATACGGGAAACAACATACCGTTAAAATATAGACTATAATCTACAGTGTTGCCTCCATTGGTTAGAAAACAAGAGCTGTAGGTAGGACAGCAATGCTCGACTATTCTTAGTGCTTGATTATGAGTAAAAAAAGCCTTGATTAAAAGGTAAAATTTTCTCAGTAAAGAAAAAGGCAAAATTTTTCTTTAAATCCATATTACAGTTATAGGCATTGGAGAGAGTCCTATTATGCTCTCAAAGAAGAGTATAAAATTTCAACATGTTTCAAAGCCTTATGTCAATGAACTTTGAAAATATTTGAGCTATTACAAAAACTTTAACTAAATTCTAAGTCGAAAAAAGGGCATAATTCCGTCAAAATGCTTGATAGAGTTACCTCCTCCTGTCTACAGGTTGGGGTCATGATGGTGAACAAGTGTGCAAAGTTTCAAAGCCAATGTCAATGGACTTTGAAAATATTTGAGGTATTACAAAAACTTTAACATAAGTGGTTACGTCGACGCCGACGCTTGGGTGACTACAATAGCTCTACTTATTCTTATCGAATAGTCGAGCTAAAAGGAAAGATAATGTACTATTGTACTAAAAAACAACAAGCAATTATCATAGTATTGCAAGCAATCCATAAGTCCCCTACCAGTTAGAACCCCAGCCCCATTGGCCATTCAATTATACCACTAGATTGATAAACCTTGTCATATTATTATGATGTTGGAGTTTGAAGTAATGAAGAGGTTGGAGTAAAAGATATAAATTTCTCGAAAAAAATCAAAGGGGGACATAATTCTGGAAATAGTCTTGCTAGAGTATTGAACCTTCTTACAAATGTTGAGTGATAATAACAAACATATATATATGAAGTTTGAAGTAGATACATTAAGAAACAAGAGCTGTCTGTAGGACAGCAACGTTAGACTATTCTTAGTGCTTGATAGTAAAAAAAATGCTTGATACAGTTACCTCCTCCTGTCTACAACTTGGGGTCATGATGGTGAACAAGTGTGCAAAGTTTCAAAGCCATATGTCAATGAACTTTGAAAATATTTGAGGTATTACAAAAACTTTAACATAAATTCTAAGTCGAAAAAGGGGCATAATTCTGTCAAAATGCTTGATAGAGTTACCTCCTCCTGTCTACAACTTTGGGTCATGATGGTGAACAAGTGTGCAAAGTTTCAAAGCCATATGTGAATGGACTTGGAAAATATTTAAGGTATTACAAAAACTTTAACATAAATTCTAAGTCAAACAAGAGCGATCAGTAATCACATGTGTCGCCTCATGATGGCCAATTTCATGTTGGGACAAATTTTGTGACAGACAGACGGACAGTGCACAACTAGACTTGGTACTGATCATTCCTGTAAAGTTTGAATAAAATTGCACCAGTAGTTTATGAGGAGTAGTCCGGACAAGCTTTTGCGTATCTGGCAACACACAGCAACAAACACCTTTTTATCAAGGGGCCATAACTCAGCCAAAAATCATTCAACCGGAAAACCCGTGCAATACGCGCAAGGACTTGAGCTACAGATCAATCCTGTAAAGTTTCATTGAAATTGCATAAGTGGTATAAGAGAAGTAGTCCGGACAAACTTTAAAAATAAAAATTATTAAAGGGCCATAACTCTGACAAAAATCACTGAACTGGAAAATGCTGACAATATGCACAACTAGACTTGGTACTGATCATTCCTGTAAAGTTTGGATGAAATTGCACCAGTAGTTTATGAGGAGTAGTCCGGACAAGCTTTTGTGTATCTGGCAACGACAGAAAAAAACACCTTTTTGTCAAAGGGCCATAACTCTGCCAAAAATCATTCAACCGGAAAACCCGTGCAATATGCGCAAGGACTTTAGCTACAGATCAATCCTGTAAAGTTTCATTGAAATTGCATTAGTGGTATAAGAGAGGTAGTCCGGACAAACTTTAAAATTAAAAATTATTAAAGGGCCATAACTCTGACAAAAATCACTGAACTGGAAAATGCTGACAATATGCACAACTAGACTTGGTACTGATCATTCCTGTAAAGTTTGGATGAAATTGCACCAGTAGTTTATGAGCAGTAGTCCGGACAAGTTTTGTGACGGACGGACAGACGGACAGACAGACAGACAGACAGACGACGGAGAAGTGATCCCTATATGTCGCCACTACTCCGTAGAGGCGACACAAAAAGGGGCATAATTCTGTCAAAATGCTTGATAGAGTTACCTCCTCCTGTCTACAGGTTGGGGTCATGATGGTGAACAAGTGTGCAAAGTTTCAAAGCCATATGTCAATGGACTTTGAAAATATTTGAACTATTACAAAAACTTTAACATAAATTCTAAGTCAAAAAAGGGGCATAATTCTGTCAAAATGCTTGATAGTTACCTCCTCCTGTCTACAGGTTGGGGTCATGATGGTGAACAAGTGTGCAAAGTTTCAAAGCCATATGTCAATGGACTTTGAAAATATTTGAACTATTACAAAAACTTTAACATAAGTGGTTACGCCGACGCCGATGCTCGGGTGACTGCAATAGCTCTACTTATTGTTATCGAATAGTCGAGCTAAAAATGTGCCGCAGGTTTCCTATTTTCTGTCACTTTCGCTTTTATTTAAAGATGCTGATAAAAAAAAGGCAACAACCAAGGTTCCAGCTATATTTATTGACTATTATGAATGATTATTGGCGACTTTTGAAGTCGTCAAGGTGGGAAACTTGTCTTAATTTGTCTTAATGGAGCTATCCTTTGCACATGTGCAACAGTATCATGTGAAATCCCCAATGCGAAAAACACCCCTGCTTGTAAAAGGTGATAATAAGAATGATTATATCTAATGTTTACTTTAGACTGAAGAAATTCTGTGGAACGTTTCCTTCAATTATAGTGTTCTGGAAAAAAACTCACCTTCAATTTTTAAGAGCTGCAGTAAACGAAAATAACTGCAATATTGGATACTACTAGCAGTAGCCAACAGGTACTGCTTTGATACCAGTACTTCTTCACTTTTATAAAAAGGATTAACTTCAGACTTTACATTTTGGTTTCTATTCTAAATACTTTGTATGTGCCAACGTATCGACAGCTTGGTGCGAAAGGGTTGTAACTCCTTTATTTAATAGGAGTTACTGCGAATTCACTTATATTCGTGGGCATGAAATTTCGTGGTTTTATCAAAACGGGCATTTTCGTGGGTTCTTAAATTCGTGGATTTTCAATTTCTTGTAAAAAAATAAAATAAATAACCTAATGCAAAGTAATCTTACACTTAATCGCCGCGCATTTTACTTACCGCATGTACATATCTTTACGTATCACACAGCGCTTGTCAATAAATTTAATCCTTGCCTCTGGGCATTCATTACACAAAAATCGGCGGAAAAGCGCCGATGCATGTTTGTAATATATAGAATAGAGACATGGCAAGAAGTATTTGTTGGGATAAAATTTCGTCGGATCTTAAATTCGTGGATTGACCTACCCACGAAAACCACGAAAATTCGTGCCCCACGAATAATAATGATTTTACAGTATAATCCTTTCACACCAAGCCCTCCACTAACAAAGTTTCGCTATATGTATATGCAGTACTTCGATACAGCTGAAGTCAGTGCGTGAGCATGCACTTTGCCATGTCTTGTTCAGTTACCGTTCACGTTTTCTACGTGGTTTCTACAAAGGGCCATGTGTCCGACTGCTGCTACACTTAGTGTACATGGCTTTCACAACTAATATATCAGTCAAACAAATTAAACAACACCTATAAACTACATGAAGTTGTTTTCCATATTAATATTTTGCATTTTCAACTGATAGTCAAACAAATATCTCAATATTCTTTCCCATTTAATATATTGTTTACATGTGATGACAGCTAGTTAGCAGGCGAATGCTGTGTTAGATTGCTTCCGCTCCAGTCCTTTAATTATTTACCATCAAAACTCATAATATGTTTACCATAGATAGAAAATAAATTGTATAAGGTTATTGAAAAAAATGTCACTTTATCGAAAATCAAATTAATAAATACAAAGTCTTTAGAAAAAGTCCCTTCTTTGAGTTCGTTTAAAAGGGGAACAATTTGGCGGAATTTTAGACAGGGGAAACATGAGTTATCATTCGTGGCTAGGGAATATGGCCAACTGAAATCATGCAAGCAAGTTTGTAAGTGCCCTCGGTATATAATAATATGAATTTAATATTCCAAAATTTCAACGTAAAATCAATTATAGCCTCAATATCATAATCCATATGATTCTTTTTCCATATTCACTAGGATACCATACTGCAAGTAAACCAGTTTTATTCGGTCATTTTTTTTATTTTTCGTAACGTATATCGTGAAGCATCCCCCACGCTCTTAACCAGAATATATATAAAGTTCAATTCGTTTTTTTTCTAATTTATTATATACAAATGAACCCCTGAAATACACAGAAGGGATCGCCTTATTTTTGATCGCGGAATCGGGTGACAATCTGAATATTCGATTTTGTTAATTCTAAGAAATTCATAAAATCAGCACAAAATATATTCTTCTGCATGTTGCCATAGTTTTACCTACAAAATGTCCGTGTAATTGAAGAACATCTTACCGTAAAAGCGGTTTTTCCAAAATACAATCCCATCGCTAGTTTTTGGCGCGCACGTGCTGCTACGTTTCTTGCGTTCTGCAAATAAAGGGAAATAACTGTACTGTACTAGGGTACATAAAATACGAAACTGCCCAGTTCCCTGATTTTTTTCTGATGATAAATTCTTTTCAAATACTATGTCATGAAATACTGTTCTTGTCTGGAACTAAAAGTGTATCTTTCTGTCCAGTAGATCTACAGTATGCATTCATTACAATAAATAGCCAATTAACACAGACGATTTTAGTGACGTCATATCTATAGATGTACTGTCAAATTCAAGAATTACGTTTGTGTGCACTATATGCACTTTTAGTAAAAAAATAGAGTTAAGAATCATATGCTTACATGTACTTATGAATTGTCAACAAGCGTGATGAAAGTGCAAGCAGGCATTGTGTATTTTTTTACCTCAATATCATTCCATGTGTTCTGCATTATCAGTGATTGATGTATACTTGTTGTTTATCATTTGATATTGTAACAGGGTAATAATAATAATAATAATAATTCTATTTGAAACACACATGTGAAAGACCCTGATTAAATTTATACAAACTTAAATTTTTTGATAAATGTTAATCTGTAAACTGGTTTCTTTATTCTGTATAATTTTGCATAAAATGATTAACGTAATTCCTGCATCAATTTCCCAGCAAATGCAAAAGTTTAGGACTTTTTCTATAAACATACAAATTAAAAATAAAAACCTCACACACAGAGAGCTTTAAAACTTTTGCATTTAGTTCTAGTTCTGGGTTGTCGACCATATTTTTTTTTTCATTGGGGCACTTCCAAAGTACTTTAAGCGTAAAGCGCAGCCGCTAAAGCATATGACGTCACATCAAAATATATGCATCTCTTCCACCAGTGCTTTAATTGTGCCGTGCTTCTACAAAGTCGGAAGTTGAAACCCCTGTCGTGACAGAAGTTTAATATTAAAAATAAGTAATGAAACTTTACGAAATCTAGCCGTAGTCCTACTTAATAATTTATCCCATCTGTTTCATTAATGCGCTTACTTGAAGCGTATGATAAATGCAGCGTTAACGTATATATGACGTCACTTACGCATCGCTTAAGCGGCGCGTGTTTCAAAGGTGTTGTAAACACTGCCATGACACATGTATACAGATGAATTTATATTATATATTTATATTGCTCCAGACAATGATTTTTTTCTCACAATAATTCTACGCATACTATGATCAAATATATGAAAAAAAACAGCTTCAATACTAAATCTACATTGCTATGATCAAATGTATGGAAAAAAAACAGCTTCAATACTAAATCTACATTGCAAGCCTATGAGTGACATGCATATTATGTAGGCTATATAGGCACAGTACATCTTGAACACAATGGATTCAGTCCAGCATTGCCATTTTTCAAACAAATCCGTTTTTCAAACATTATTCTGACGGCAAAAATTTTACTTGGAGGGAGTGGAAGTGAGTCAAGAATTGCCTGTCCATCTAGACAGAGATTTATCTTTCATATTTCCCCATGCTTTAATAGATAGGACAGCATACGCAGTTGCAGATAAAAAAATGTAAGGCTTTCTGCTATAGTTTTCATATAGACTTACATGGCTACAGGCAAAATGAACTTATTCAAACTTTAATAGATCTTACAAGATCTTCGACCCTCAATTCATTTTGAAGTTTAAATAAATTCTACGAAATAGTTTTCATTCTGCCTGTATGAAACTGTATGTATGTAGTCTATGCTTAATGAGGGTCCATCCGCCCGTAAGGGCACAGAATGCAGCTTACACTGTCGTGTACGGACCCCAGACGTCTCACCAGTCATGCCCTTTTTAAAGTTAATTTCAAAGCACAAAGTGGTAATAAATTTACCTCCTTGCAATTTTCACGGAGTATTAGCTTAAGATATGAATTTTGAGCCAAAAGTAAGTCACTATACGGCGGTCAATGAGAACCTAAATGTACAGTAACCTGAGAGAATATGAAAGTGTAGCCCTTACAAGGACTGTTGGTGCCAGCAAAAGGAGTGCCGTTCAAGCCGTCTAACCGTGCTAGGGGCTTACGCACCCTAGCACACCATCCTCGTCGACCCGAAGCCTACTTTGTAGGTCCACTCCCCTCGGCTTTAGTCAGGACATCGGCAGCTGGTCCGCAGCACAAGTTCCGATCTTTTTCCGATGTCATGTGTCTTCTCAACGTCGTACACGTTCCAAGGGGAAGAGAGAAGAAAACCAGTAGGAAAATATGTAGCGAACGCCTATATATGACTGACTGCAAAAAAAATCAAAATAAACAAACAAAAACTTCATGCCGTCTATTACAATGTACTTTTTTAAGTCTATAGACATAATAGAGGATATCGTTCAAAAATTGAAAGATCCAAAGAGGACAAGTTCTGTCCATTTTTTTTTAAATTCTGATCGAAACCAAAGAGGACAAGTTCTGTCCATTTTTTTTTAAATTCTGATCGAAACCATGGAGTTGAATAGACGTGTATATCTGTGTCGAAACACACAAAAAAACTTAATAATAAAATATAGGTAATCTTAAATTATTGTTTTACAGTAATTAACATGACTTAACATAACAGTAAAAGTTTCTGCTTTGTTTATACAAGGACTTCTATTTGAAAACCGATCATTTTATTTTGAATAACAAATTATCCATCTTTTTTATGCTATCCAGTAAGACAATTCCAATCTGTATTCCGATCTGCTTCAAATTAAAATCCAGTTTTCAAATAAATATTGTTCTATTCACGGCCCCATCAACCAATAAGCTCCAAAAGCGAGGGCTGTACGTATTCTACCCCCTGTGTCCCCTTTTCAGGTAATCGATCGATTGCTTTTGTTTGTTGAAGTAGAGAGAATTACTTTGTTTTGTGCTAAAGAAATCTGTCAGCGGACGATTTTCAAGACTGAAATATAATAAAATATGCGGCATAGTTGTCCACATGTTGAAATTAGTACAAACTCTGTAAAGAGTACAAATAAAACGAAGCCTTTAATGTGTGTCATAAATTCAGAAAAGGGAACAAAATAAGATTAAAAAATAAAATAAATAAATAAGATAAAAAAAAACTAACAAAAACCCATTAACTCTGTTAGCAGTCGGGCACCTGTTCGGGAAGGGAGGCAATGGGATTCGTGTCAGTTTTTTTTCTGGATAAGGCAGTTATAGTCAAAACCTTTTAAGATCGGGATTTTTTTTTTATTTAATTTTCTTTTTTCATCTCAAAATTTCAAATGGTCTTAATTGTAAGTAAGTGTTTGAAAAAAACCGACTCGGTTGGATTTTTTGTAACTTTTTGTTTTCTGCATCAGAGAGTGATTTTCTTTCTTTTTTTTAAATGCACATAAACATGGGCCAAAAACTTCCTGATGACGTGTCTAATCGGAAAACATTGAATGGGGATACCCTTGCTTCCCCAACAGGAAGTGAGCACGACCGATTAAGAACGCAATAAAAATATGGTAAAACTTAAGTCACATTTCGTACAAAAAAACATAATTGAGCCGCGTCATGACAAAACCAACATAATGGGTTTGCGACCAGCATGGATCCAGACCAGCCTGCGCATCCGCGCAGTCTGATCAGGATCCATGCTGTTCGCTTACCAACTCTATTACAAGTAGAGAAATTGATAGCGAACAGCATGGATCCTGATCAGACTGCGCGGATGCGCAGGCTGGTCTTGATCCATGCTGGTCGCAAACCCATTATGTTGGTTTTGTCGTGACGCGGCTCATATTTTCTTTTTCTAATACCATATTTCAATGTTGTTGAACTTGTCAAATGTATGGAATTTAGACATGGAAATATCTTGTATGAGTTTGATGATGGTGACCATTCAGTATCGAGTATGGGCATTCACATCATTTTAAATAGTTTAAGTCTATACAATAATGTCGATCATATGTATACATATTAATTGAAGCTAGAAAAACGACTCGTGTGATTGCCAATTATAGCTACATGTATTCAGCTAGCTTGCGGGAGGCCCGTGGTTCTACTTAGGTGCCCGCTCGTGCACAAAGTGTCAACTGAGTGCTTCCTTCGTAGTAACTGAATGACCATTATCAGTCTCGGAGTGACATAAATTCCAACAACAAAACAAACTGCCATATTTATTTGTCAAAGTTACAGATTATGAAGTTTTTTGTTCTATTTCAGCATCCCGTTTATAAATGCATTCATAAAATAGCACAATATCCCAACTTAAGGTACGATTACTTACACTATCGTATATTTATATGATCTGGATCGTTTCAAATTATCCACGAATGTACAAAGTTTTCATAAAGACAAGTCAACCCGCTATCAGGAACTAGATTGAAAGGATCCTGATCAGATCGAAAGACAACTATATGTAGGCCTATATATGTGTGTTATAGGCATATCTATACAAGACTATCAAAGTCGATTTTATATGAATAAAGCACTTCATTGTCTCGACAATATAAAGGTCCGGTATTATTCTGCTTTACTTCTGTAAGTAATTTTGTATTTTTTAAAAATAATAATTTAAAGAGTCAAAATATTGCTTTAATTCATTCCACTATCAGGCATAGACCCTTATATAATCATCGCCTGATTAATTAGGCATGAAGGTTTTTGCCTATTTCTACATTGTTGTTTGAACTGTTTTAAAAGACGCAGCCTGTCAAAAAAATCGCCCTCTCTCAGAATACCTAAGTACTACTATACTGTATGGACATTAATTTAGTTAAAGTTCTGGTAACTACAATTATTTATTATAAAGTTCTGAAGCCTACGTACTGTATTATTTAGTTAACTTATACAAAATTAAAATAATTCTTCTCGCATTCAATCTCAAATATAGATCTATGTCGAATTTTAAACCAAAGCAACGCCATTAATGAACAGATGAGAGGAAGAAAAACGAACGAGTAAATTGGTAAACACGAGTTCTCTGTCTTGATGTACACCGCCGTTTACAGAGGGCGCTGCGTGTTATTTTGTTATGCATTCGCATGTAGTCGTACAAAATAATGGATTTTTCGGTTTTACTGAAAGATTTGAGAGATGTGGCCGAAAAATACAAAGGAAAAAGCACCGAACCACAAGTATCAACGCATGCTTACGTTGATATGTTCACGAAGGTAAGGAAATTTGATGTGAAATCGACCGACCCCCTCCACACTTGAAGATCCATGGCTAACTTGCGTTTCGTCACGCACGCAAATTCAGATTCATTTTGTAAGAAAGCAGCTGCTTGATGTTAAAATATCAAGTTTGCAAACTGTTCAAATGACTTGATCATTTGTGATTTTTATAAGTTTTTGATCAGATTTCCTTCAACATATGTAAACAGGCCTTGAATTCAGTGTAAGCAAAATTATGCAGAACAACTGTCATGGCTTCCGTATTCAATAATCATTGGAGAGAGCAATAAAAAAATGGCAGAATGCGAATTTTCTTTTCAAAAATAACATATTCTGATTGCTTTTCACTAATAATTAAACAGAGAGAATATAATTAATTGTGCATCTTAATGCAATAATGGCAATAAATTTGATTATAAAGAGTTTATAAAGATGTGATTATGTGAGATCTGTGTATTTCATGACAAGGCGTTTAAATGGGAACAAGACACTTAACCCCTTTCATTTTAAAAACACTTCACCCTTAAGACACTTCACCCCCCAAAATTAGTTTAAACCGGTAGATTTGGGAAAAAAGTATTTTTTCAAAAAGGGGGAATCGGAAGAGAAAAAATGATGTCAGTTGATTATTTAGTGGAAAACTATGACAATAAACTTGAAACACATGTACAATGTATATAAAATAATGAAAAGTGCAAATCAACTATAAACAAAAAAGGGTAGTAAAACCCTCTGAAGAAGTATGGAAGAGAAATACCAGAAAAGGAAAGCAATCTCCAGAAGGGCAAAGAAAGCTGCTAAGCATCAATGAATGATGTTCTGGCCTGAAATACTACATGAACTATATCGTCTATATGAACTTACAGACTGAGACAGTTTAACCATCAGACACTTCGCCCCAAACCATTTTTTGATGACACTAAATTCATTCCTCAGACACTTCACTCCTTTTCTATACTTAAAAAAACCCAACCAAAATTGTATTTTAATCAAAATGAGCACCTGAAAAATTAATATATCAGAACTATTTAACATACACTTTTTTTCCAAAGAAACATGAGCATTTAATGCCCTTGCTTGTGTAATGTCTGAAAATTTCAATGAAAATGTAAAAATCTATATTTCAAATTGTGTACAGGAAAAAGCATCTGAAATCTCCAGTTCATTTGATTTTTTTTCCACTGACAGAGAAGGGGGGGGGGGGGAAAGATTCTCAGACCTATAACATGCAGATTTAATTTCCAAGTCTCCTTTGAGGTAGTGAGGCATGATTTTGTTTTTTCATGGGGAGGATCCCAAGTCCCCTTTAAGGCAGTGACGCATGATTTTGTTTTAATTTCAAACTTAAGCTCCCCAGCTAGCCAGTGACATTTCTTGCAGTGACTTATTTAGCTTTTAGGATTTGGAACAAATAAATGTCATATTATTGATATCATCAGGTATCCCCATTCAGATGAAAATAAGTAATAACAACCAAATTTGGAACTTGTTAAAATAGTACAGATAGTACAAAAGTACTGAAGTTTCAGTTTGATTTCTTGTTTATTTAACTTTTAAATAAAAAATAGGGTTATACTCGTAAAGCTTGCTTTTTGGAGAGGGGAATAGGTCAGTCAATGGAATCAAGGGAAATGGAGCTGAACTTTAGCTCGAAAAAATGTCACAAAAATAGTCAAAACTTATAGAAATTTACCATTGATTTTTTTTGCATAATAAAGGCCTCTATCAAGTTTGCAAAACTTGTCAACTACTTAGGCACACATGAATTTTTGTAAAAAGTGAATGTTTTGAATGGTTTATTTTGTTAAAAATAAAAAAAAAAAAAGCATTGGTGGCCACAGTTCAATTTACAAAGCTCTGTATTTATTTAGTTTGTTCAACCATTTTGATTCGTAAGCATAGTGACCTGATACATCCTTTCACTTTTGCACAGTTTATGACATAATTTACAGGAGTATATATACATGTATGTGGGATAATTATGAAAGAAAATTCTTTAAAAGTTCATTAATAACAAAATTACTGACCAATTCCGGTATTTCCCTGTCGATTCTGGTAATACGACCGATTTCAGTGAGTCAAGTAACTGATTATGAAACCACTATGAAAAAATTGATTTATATGTAAATTGCATTTGAGGGGAGAAAAGATTTCTGAGGGAAAATGGGGGGGTGTGTGTGTGTGGGGGGGGGGGGGGTTAGATCTCCTTAAATTGTGCGCTGCTCATGAATGTTTCTATTTACATTTGATAGTTTTGGGAACTTGATTTAAGTCAATTTGTTGCAACTCTCATAATGCTGAAAACAAAACATAGCTATATGATTAAGTATATTTTAAATTACATAATTTATTATATGTCATGTATGTACATTAAAATGAATAAAAATTAAACAGACTCAAGAAAGTTTTACTTCATAAACACTATTTGGTGTTTTTAATGGAAAATGTTGTTCAAAAGAAAAACGTCATAGCAAGATGTATTGAAGATGAAGCAAATAGATATGTACAGTTGACATCCTCCCCAAAACATTCAATTAAAATATGTAAATTTAAAAAAAAATAGGATGTTTTACTATGAAAAAAGGATATTTTACTAATTGTAATTTAATTATGTAATTTTTGTCGCTTGATTGAGTGGTTTAATCAATTATTATCATTTGAAATAAATGAAAACAACAAACGTTTAACTATATATATGTATATATAGATGTATGCATATCTTGGGTATCCATTTCAGCTATCATTTGATATTAAGATTTATCTTACTCTATTTTGTTGAATGGAGGAACAAAAAGACTCACAGATCTATGTATCTATGTATTTTATCTATCATTTGATTAAAAGATCTTATTCTATTTTGTTAAATTGAAGAACATTCTATGTAACATAATTATAGTCATTGTTTTTTTGTTTAGATATTGAAGAGAGCACAAAGAGTTACAGACCAGTATGATGATCAGATCACAGTGTTGTGGGTGGCGCTTAACCAGCTTGCCTCCATATATGAGAATCTCACAGCTGGTGCAGCCAGGGACCAGCTATGCAAGTTCATCTTTGGGTAAGATTCATCACAAAAATAGATTAATATCTTGCTTATATAAAACCTTCTGGAACTTGACGGGGTTAGTCTTTGCCACCAGTATAGAGCCAGGCCAGATTGAACATTACATTTTCCATGCAGTCTTACCAGGCTCTATAATGTTGTCTGACTAACTTTAATATACCCCTAAATTGATAATGGACATTTCCAGAATTGGAAGCTGGACAAGTCCATTAAAGAAATTTAGCAGGGTGAGGGTTACATTTTCCATGAGGAGCTGTCAGTTGAAGTTACTCACTTCCTGGGGATGTTGCAGCCATGTTAACTTACATGAAAGTTGGGAAAAAAACACAGTCAGAACTTTGTTATGTACATTGTAATAATTTTTGTGGGGTGTCCGTGGCCAAGTGGCTAAGGTCGTTGACTTCAAACCACTTGCCCTGCACCGCTGTGGGTTCGAAATCCGACTGTGACTTTGGCTTCTTTCATGAGAGGAAGCTATCCAGCTTGAATACAGAAGGTTGGTAGTTCTACTCAGGTGCCCGTTCGTGCCTGAAAAAATGCACGGAGGGGCACCTGAGGTCTTCCTCCATCAGTAAAGCTGGAATGTCGCCAAATCACCTATACTGTGTCGGTGTGACGTAAAACCCAAATCAAAAAAAAAAAATGTATTAATTTTTGTATGAAACTGTTACTTCAGATAACAGTTTTGAATTTTATTGTTTTATACCTGATGCATGATATCAGGAAGTTATCACAGATGAAACAGGTTGCTTGTAATTAGAAACTTAACCTTGATCGGATTATTGTTATGTTATTTTGAAGATTAAATTGGAGAATCGTAATTCTTAAAAGTTTGTTTTGCAGTTTTATGTCATACATTTAATAAAAATAAATGATACTATCTTTCTTGTTTAAACAATAATTTCAGAAACAAATGTCTATTTAAGCTTGTCTGTTTCATTAAAAAGTCAAGCTGTTATGATCACAGCAGTGTTGCTATCATTGTGCAAAAACTTTAATGTAGCCCAGTGCTCAAACAGTTTTAAAGATATCAATATTATATGAGATTTGAAAAACTTGCTTATTGTGACAAGAGGCAGTTGTATGACAAGTGACATAATTCTGAAAGCTATAGTTTTGGAGTTATGTCCCTTTTTAGCTTAGAATTTTGGATGTGGTGCTCTTGTTATATGAGTGATGAGTAAATTAACATTCACTTCCAAGTGTTTCTACTCAATTATTGCAGGAAAAAAGTAACAGGTTATCATGAGTAATTAACATTGTTATATTGATAGGAAAAAATAAAAGAATGATATCTTATAGACAATAGAGCATTAATTATAGAATGATTTTGAACTTCAGATTGTGTGCTAAAACTGTACTTAACATCCAGTGGGCTCAACTTGATGAAGACAGTAAGGTTAAGAACAATTTCTCCACCACTGTGGAAAATGTACATAAAATCCTGTCAGAGCTCGGGTTCCTCAAGTTCCAATTGATTCTGGACCTGATGGAGAGTCACTGGACGCATCCTATACTGAGTAAAATAATGTCTGGCGAGGAGGAAGACACAGAAGATTGTAAGTGCAGCTGACCTTTTTTTACTCCTTAATTTAGTTAAATGTGTGCACTGGTCCAGGCCTACATCAGTTTAAATATACTTAATTAAGCTCAGTTTAGATGTCATATTGAATAATTTGAGTTGTTCTCAAGTCTGCTTCCGAGAACATACCAGTACTAACTGACCAGTACTGGTGTCATATTAGGAATCATGATTGCTGACTTTAGTAGGACTGAAAATTACGATCACTGAGTTGAGATGCCTCAGGCAACCATAACCACCTGACTTTAATCTTGAATCTGTACATTGTTAATTTAAGGAATTTCAAGGTAAAAATGCTTAAAAGCAGCAGAGTTTATTGACTTTCAATTAAAGAGCCATACAGCATTTAAGTGTTGACTGCTGTAGTCATTTTAACTAATTGATTTGATTCATACTCCTCCCTGCCCTGACTCCCTTCCCACCGAAAGAATTTTTAGGTAGTTTTCCTTCATGAATAATAATAATAATAGATGAAGCATCTCTTAAAAATTATCATTATTACAATGTCTGAATTTTTTTTTGGAAGGCCTTTCATTGTGTTTATTTTTTTCCTTTCATCAAAATGGCAGTACCTTTTATTTTTACAAATAGAATATTTATCATGCTGCAAGTACATGAACCTATGAAAAATATTGTTGAAAATGGAAACTGCCTACATATTTGTAAAAAAAAAAAAAAAGAAACTATTTAAGCCTATCTTGTGCAATTATTGATTGTCAAACTGGTGTAAATTTAATTACCTGAACATATGTTGCACATTTTAAAATCATTTTTTTTCTTTATTTAAGTACAAAATGTATGACTATGAAGCTGTATTAATCATTTTTATACGCCCGTTTGAAAAACGGGACGTATTATGGGAACGCCCCTGGCGGGCGGGCGGCGTCCAATTTTGTCCGGAGCATATCTCCTACATGTATGGAGGGATTTTAATGAAACTTCATAGAAATGTTCACCACTATGAGGAGCAGTGTCGCGCACATGAACCAGGTCTCTAGGTCAAAGGTCAAGGTCACACTTAGAGCTCATTGAAAAATGCTTGTCCGGAGCAAAATTTCCACATGTATAGAGGGATTTCAATATTACTTGGCACAAATGTTCACCATTGTGAGGCAGAGTGTTGCGCGCAAGATTCAGGTCCTTGTGGCCAAGGTCAAGGTCACACATAGAGGTCAAAGTTCAGATAAAAATATGAAGATGTGTATATGGACGATTTAATCATCATTTATTGAGGGATTGTAACACAAATGGTCATTATCAAGACTATGGCTGTGATACATATAATTTAGGTCAATATATACAAGGTCAAGGTCACTAAAGATGATGAAATATCCAGATTTTGTCCCGAGCATATCTCCTACACGCATGGAGGGATTTTAATGAAATTTCATAGAAATGTTCACCATTATGAGAAGCCATGTCATGCACATGAACTAGGTCTCTAGGTCAAAGGTCAAGGTCACACTTAGAGCTCATTGAAAAACGCTTGTCCGGAGCAAAACTTCCACATGCATAGAGGGATTTCAATATAACTTGGCACAAATGTTCACCATTGTGAGGCGGAGTGTCGCGCACAAAATTCAGGTCCCTGCAGCCAAGGTCAAGGTCACACATAGAGGTCAAAGTTTAGATAAAAATATGAAGATGTGTATAGGGACGATTTAATCATCATTTATTGAGGGATTGTAACACAAATGGTCATTATCATGACTACGGCTGTGACACAAGTACTTTAGGTCAATATATGCAAGTCAAGGTCACTAAAGATGGTGAAATATCCAGATTTTGTCTGGAGCATATCTCCTACATGTATGGAAGAATTTTTATAATACTTTATGGAAATGTTCACCACCATGATATGTATTGCTCCATGCATGATCCAGGTCTCCAGGTCAAAGGTCAAGGTCACACTTAGAGCTCATTGAAAAACGCTTGTCCGGAGCAAAACTTCTACATTCATAGGGGGATTTCAATATAACTTGGCACAAATGTTCACCATTGTGAGGCTGAGTGTCGCACGCAAAATTCAGATCCCTGCGACCAAAGTCAAGGTTACACATAGAGGTCAAAGTTCAGATAAAAATTTGAAGATGTGTATAGGGACCATTTAGTCATCATTTATTGATGGATTGTAGCACAAATGGTAACTATCATGACTACAGGTGTGACACATTTAATTTAGGTTAATATTTGCAAGGTCAAGGTCACTGGAGATGATTAAATATCCAGATGTTGTCCGGAGCATATTTTCTACATGCATGGAGGAATTTCAATGTTACTTTATAGAATTGTTCACCACCATGAGATGTAGTGCCCTGCACATGAACCAAGTCTCTAGGTCAAAGGTGAAGGTCACAGTTAGAGCTCATAGAAAGACGCTTGTCTGGAGCAAAACTTCTACATGCATAGAGGGATTTCAATATAATTTGGCACAAATGTTCATCATTGTGAGGCTGAGTGCCGTGCATAAAATTCAGGTCCCTGCGACCAAGGTCAAGGTCACACATCCTGTGCATATCTTCCCTACTGATTTGTTTTAAGGTTCATTTAACAACACAGTGCCAAGAATAAAAACTTGCTTGCTAGATAACACTTATCCATAATGCCCCCCATCTCCATCTAAAGCTTTCGTAAACGGGCGTATTTTGTGACTATGGCACCCTTGTTCCCATATGTTAACATTTAAAGTATTTAATTAATGTACAATGTACATTGTACTTGTCATGCTTTGACCTAACAGGCAGTGCAAGGGGCGTCCGTGGCCGAGTGGTTAAGGTCGTTGACTTCAAATCACTTGCCCCTCACCGCTGTGGGTCCGAATCCCGACAGGGACTTTGGATTCTTTCATGTGAGGAAGCTATCCAGCTAGCTTACGGAAGTCGGTGGTTCTACTCAGGTGCCCGTTCGTGCCTGAAATATGCAAGGAAGGCCACCTGAGGTCTTCCTCCACCAGTAAAGCTGGAAAGTCGCGATATGACCTATACTGTGTCGATGTGACGTAAAACCCAAAAACAAAATTTAGGCAGTACAACTTTCTATGATATACATGTATAAGATTTCAATTGACTTCTATCAACCAGTATTGCCCAATATTAACTGATTATAACATGATTGACATGCGATTTTATCAGCTTTGTAAATTTTTTCATGCTTGTTCCCATGTCTGTCTGCATTATGGTCTCACAACTTGATAAACTGTTAAATAGACCAGGGGTGGGGGTGGTGAACTACAAACCATTTGAATGATAAACTGTGCCTTATTATACTACAACTACATAAGAGTTGATATTAATTTCCATTCTAACTTTCAAATAGAAAGAGAATTGATTAAAAAGTGTGGAACTACATTAAACAAAGAAATAATTTTTTATGACATCATTTGCTTTATTGATGTCACATTTGACATCATATGACATGTAATCATATCTTTTTATGCCATGCTTATATTATGTAATAATGCAATTGATTGCCCTGTACATGTATGTTAAATAGTGAAATAGCGTGAAGCATGATATAATACGATAAATAGAATTAACTTATGTATATAAAAGTTTGAGATATCTTACTAGATAGCTTTATTGACAGGTCTGGATTATATACAGAAAGAAGATCCTGATATTTTAAAGCTCAGAATTGAGATTATGATGAAAGAGAACTGCGAGGAGTTTGCCCTGAATCTCTGTAACTGGTCACTCAAACACCCTGCTCTATTGAATGATCTAAAGATCAAAGAACACCAAATCTTCATACTTTATAAACAGCAGGAGTATGGCAAGATGCAGGAAGTGGTAAAAATTGTTTTTTCTTTGATCTCAACAGCTTAACTGTATCTATAATTCATGTTTCCTTTCATTTTCAGTAATTTCTATTAAAAAAAATTGTGTATATGAGCTGCGTCACGACAAAACCAACATAATGGGTTTGCGACCAGCATGGATCCAGACCAGCCTGCGCATCCGCGCAGTCTGATCAGGATCCATGCTGTTCGCTTACAAACCCTATAACAAGTAGTGAAACTGATAGCGAACAGCATGGATCCTGAGCTGACTGCGCGGATGCGCAGGCTGGTCTGGATCCATGCTGGTCGCAAACGCATTATGTTGGTTTTGTCATGACGTGGCTCATATGTTTTCATTAAAGAATTCTGGAAAAAAAAGTAAATGTATCAGTTGTGTAAAGTATCAGTTGTGTAAATAAAGACTTGAGATCTAAATCAGGATCTATATCTTTTTGAAAAAAAATATTTGCCAGTTTTTAGGTGTCATTTACTTAACAATAGCTGATATTTTTTTATCAGGTATTTCCATAGTTTGCATTTATACTGATATAATATTATATGAAAATTTAGGGTAATGTTAATGTTACCTAATTTAAACTTTTCAGTGTGAGACGATCATATGCCATGATGGTATCAAAGTTATGTCCCATTTAGCAAAGACGCCCACTAACCAGGAGCTTTGTATACGCTTGGCACAGGTGTTTCTCATTCAGGACTGGGTAAAACCAGAGCGGACATGTTGTACACAGGTAAACTGTTCTATCTGAGATTTACTTTCCCTTGTCCAGATTGAAAGTTGGGAATGTCTATTTAAGATATTAAGTATAGTATGGTTAAAAACCAACCTTTCAAATGCTGTAATGATTTTCAATACAACTTAGCATTGAACTGCTAGAACTTATCAGTTATCTTATATCTGGTCCTAAACTTATGGGTATGTTAAGATATTTTAGAATTTATAATTTTCTGTCAAGTTTGAATATCACAATTGTGTCTCTAACTTTGTTATTTTTGTCCAGGCAAACAAACATGAAATAGGTAATGAGATTTATTCAGTCCATAATTTTAGTTGAAAGGGAAAGGAAACAACATAATTCACAGTTTAAGTGGTAATTTCCACTTACAGCATGTAATAATGCCTCATAAAGATCAAAGAAAAAGCTCATCTACCCAAAATGTTTATATGTCAATTTGTGTGTATACACAAGATTTACCATAACTGGCACATTGATATACCATAAGTTCTACATTTACATTTTCCAAGAGTGTTATCAATCTATTAAAATTTTTGCATGAATAATCAAAAACCCCTTGGCAGTTCTGTAAATATCTTTCTATTATATTATTTGTCTATAACCATAATTATAATAGTTCATCTTTTTGAATTATTATTAAATATATAGCTTATTCAGTTAAACTGGTAAATGAAAAAAATAAAATAATCTCGGCCCTCAATTCAGGAAAGTAGGGGATGAAATTTATCACCATTTAACTCCCAAAAAAAGATTTTTTTTCTCATTTCTCCTATTTTAAAAATGTATTCCCTAAGATTTTTTTTTTATATAAATTATAAATGTATTTTTCATGCTTTTATCTGCCAAAAGTAGAGGACCCTTGATAATATTCTATTGAAATTTGCTTTTATGAAAAATAAAAATAGCATCATGAGTGTTTTCACTATTGCAATTATGTGCAGCAAAAATTGCCTGAAATTTAGCCCTACAAGAGAAAATATTGTGAAAATTCCCTATCCTACAGGTACATGTACTCTTCCCCTAAAACAGAATGAGAGCAAGCCTTGACAATGTCACTTCTATAGAAATTACTATTATATCTTACAGGAGCTGCTAAAGCTGTGGATACACCATCAATATTTGGCAGATAAAGATGAGGAGCGTTTCCTAGATAGTATTTGGACAGTTGCCAAGGTGTGCCGGGATACAGAGCAAATTGGAGTGCTTATTGATGGTGTTAAAAAAGAGGTAAGTGATTTTTCAGCTCGACTATATGGAAATGATAAAGTTTCACTGATTGAAGTTAGAACTGAGCATAATGATTGGTATATAACTTACTAACTTACTAAGATGGTGAAATAACTTACCAAGGTGGTGAAGTTAACTGATTGAACTAATTAGAATTGAAATGATTGATACACAAGGCGTGTTGGTAAAGTTCCCGGACGATTGTCAATTTAAATAAAATTGTTGATAGATTTCTAAAAGAAGCTGCTCAATTTCCTTTCATATTTGTACTATCATGCGCAATTTTATCCAATTATGTGCATTATGTACAAAATTATAAAACAATATGAATATACATCATTGTCGCATCAGCCCGTGTGACAACGTTTTGAAGATAACGACGTTGACATTCACTCTTTCTCAAATTATCGTCCTTATGCTGCAGTATATTCTTGATGACGCATCACCCACGACTGAGAAACATTTCTTGGTCATTGACATATTTTCAGTTATCTTGTGAATTGTTGTTTTACTGTTGTGACACTTTTCCGCTATTTCTGGCACTGACATACGAGGGTCGCCATCAAGCATTTCCTTAATCTCCTCACAAGAGATGCTTGTTATTCCAGCTCTCTGATCATCTGCAGCAGGTGTGCGGCCCACTTTGAATCTTTTATACCATTCATACATCAAGCATTGTTCATGTTTCTTTTGGTGATACATTATGAATTTGAAAGTTCTGAATAGTAACTCGCTGTTTTCCGATAATATCTCGATCCATGGTCAGTAAGAGTACAGTGCCATTTTAACGTTATTATTACATCATTTAAATCTAAAACCATTCCAAAAATGACGTCAGATTGTTGCTGCAAATTTCATGATGCTTTTCCTTTGTTACATTATTATGAACCAAAGTGTTTTGAAACAGATATAGACTTGAGCCATGTTTTACATATAGGGGTTGCTATAAAAACCATATCTTGTGACCTTCAAATAGCTTACAATATATATTTTAAGACGAAACTTGTCACATATGTAATTATAATATATATGAATTTCATATATATAACTTTATAAATAAAAAAGTTAGGTCTGGCGTACGGGAACTTAAAGGACACACCTCCTATATCTTACCAAGATGGTGAAGTTTACTGATTGAACTAATTAGAATGATTGGTATATAACTTAGCAAGATGGTGAAGTTAACTGATTGAACTGATTAGAATGATTGGTTTATAACTTATCAAGATACAGTCCAACCCCGTTTATTCGAAGTGCCTGGGACTGAATATTTACTTCGAACAATCGATGGGTTCGAATAATCTAAATCGAAATATTGTAATAGACGAAAACTACTCCACTTTGACCAATCATCGAAAAACTACCGTTTACAACACACTTGCTTCCTGTAATCAATTGAGAAAAATAAATATCTAAGAAAAGATGCGTAAAAATTATTGTATTGACATTGAAGACATAAATACTTGCATTTTATTTTACATTATGTATCGTTTCGTTTCGCGCAAAGCCTTGATAATGGCCGTGTCGTCACTACGGTATTTTCAGCTAAACTCTGGTATTTTCGATTAGGATAAATTAAGGCTCTCATGTAGCGTTACAATTAATGAAAAAAAAGTTTTGGATGTTTTGACAAATTCACATATACGGAAAGTATAAAAATTATTGCTGTCATCTTCAACAAAATCGGACACGGTGCATAGCTTTTCATTTTCGGTAATTAAAGTTGATTAAAGAACACACAAAATGTTATTATCATGATTGTCTAATTACACGCATGACTGTGGATATTTTTCACAAGTCGACTGGTCAGCGAGTGGATCTGCGCCAATTAGTCTGGCTTCGAATAATAATTAGGCTGGCTTCGAATAATAGGTGTGAAATTCTTTCATAATTGTATAATCGGGACCGAAATTTTACTTCGAAAAATAGGAGGTATTCGGATAATGCATTTCGAATAATACGCTCGTATTTATATTGTTTTATATAGAGATAAAAACGGGACCGCCGATCTACTTCGGATAATGCCGGGTATTCGAATAAAGGGTTGTCGAATAACCGGGGTCAGACTGTAGTAAACTGATTGAACTAAATAGAATTGGTATAAAATTAAAATTTGTATATGACTTACCAAGATGGTGAAGTTAACTGATTGAAAAAAATAGAATGATTGGTATATAACGTACAAAGATGGTGAAGTTAACTGATTGAATTAATTGAACCACTTGGTATACATTTTACCAAAATGGTAAATATAAGTTGTTTGAACTGGATAGAATGTTTGGTATATATTTTTTCAGATGATATATTGAAACTAATAGAACTGATAAGAATATATATATAAAATACAAAATGGTAAAGGTAAACTGAACAAATTGGTATATATCTAACCAAGATAGGTTAATTGAAACTTCTAGAAGGATTGATATCTATCTTTCCAATATGTTAAATATAAACTGGATGAACTAATTAAATTGATTGATATATATTTTCCAAGATGGTTAAACTATTTAGAATGATTCACTTGTATATATCTTTCCAGGATTGTTAATGTAAACTTACTATATGTTGTTTATATTTTACAGTGTGGAGATATGTTCATCCAGTTATATTCCGAGCTGTGTAAGTTTGCTATCAACATTGATAAGGGAAACATGGAAAGAGAAGAGGTGCAGAAAGATCCTGAAGAGTACAATACAAGACGCCTAGCGATGTCAAAAACCTGTGTACGCATGGCGTTCATGCTGAAAGAATATGACTTTAGAATTTCAAGAATTTGTGGATTAACAGCATTCGCCTTGGATCCTACAATGGATAATTTGAATCTAGTGAATAAATTGTACTGGACAATGAAGAATGTGTCAGCTGCCTCACAGAATAGTAAGATTAACATAGCCACTTTATATGAAATTGAACGCTTGCTTGGACAGATGCGACCAGATTCTTTAAACCCGGAATATAGTTGGAAACAGTTAATACCAGTGTGTAAGAAATATAAACTTGACTATGAAAATGATAAAAGTAGCATTCCATTGAAGAATGCACTTAAGAGAGAAAGAACTGCATCACAAAGTCTTGCAGAAAATATAGTGCAACCTGTACCACACATGTTAGATATTGTTAAAAGTGATAAAGAAGTGACAAAAAAGATTGATACTGGACAGAAAAGAGGGAAAAAACCAAAGAATGCAGTTCCAAAAGATATTCAGAAAGCTCATTTAGTCAAAATGTTGGGTCAGAAGAACTTAACACAGGAAGAAATAGAGAAAGTGTTAAGTAAGGAATTCCCAAGAAATATGAAACAAGAATTTGGTGATGCACCAGCGTTGGATGTGAAAGAGTTGGATAAAACCATAAATGATCTGAAAAAGTCAATATATCTCGAGACTCAGTATAGAGAAAGAATTAAGAATAATCTTTCCTCGCTTCAAAAATGTAAGAAACCTAACATTGAACCAGGAGAGGTAAAGAAACAACATTTAAGTAGGCAAGAGATGTTTAAGCAGCAGCAACAAATGACTCATCAGAAAGATCCTAGTTATCAAAGGCAGCATAGTGCCCCTGGGGGCTCTCAATCTTATGGTCCCATTTTACAGAGGCAGTTATCCATGGGTAGTCCTCAACCACCAAATGCCCATAGTCATCATCGGCAACAACATATGTCACCACCATTTGGTGGCTCACCTCCACCAGCTCATAGTACATCCCCCCGCATGGCATCACCTACAGGTTTTTCATCACCTTTGTCACCACCAGGTTTCAGGCAGCATTCTGCAAGTCCCAACATTCTAAGCAGTCGTAAATCAGGTTCTTACTCACAAATGAAAACTAGTCAAAGTCATTCAAATATTCCTCAGCAGTTGTGCAATAAGATTAAAACTGAGCTCGTGCAACAGTCAGAGCAAACAAAGCGCCTAAAAACTACTGCATTTAATATTTTAAGACCACCTGGTAATTCAAAGCAAGAGTGTGCTAAAATTGCTCAGCAGATAGCAGAAATGCATGAGCGCCAGAGAGCTGAAAAACTTCAAACTGCAAGGATTCAAGGTCAGATTGATGGAGCTAAAGTGGCTCTCAACTCGAGAAATATTCCAAGTCGTAGTCAAATTTCTGACCTGCTTAGCCTGACCTTTCAAGGCAGCAAGGGACAAAATATTGTGGAAGGACAAAAAAGCCCTATTTTGCATGGAACAGACACAGACTTGGGCAAAAGTTATTTAAAAAAGAAACTGGAGAGGTCAGGATCTGTTTCCTCAGTTCATAGTTTATCTTCACCAGAAATTGTAAGAAGAGCATCCCTTTCTATGCAAGGTGGTGAGGTATCAAATGTTAAAAATTCTTCATACTCCTCTCCATGCCCATCTTCAACCGCTTCCAGTAGCCAATCTTTTTCAAATAGAAGTCATTCTACAGGAAGAGTTCCAAATGAAAGTCTTTCGCACTCCACAAAAGTTGACAAATGTATGTTAGTCCCAGGGGAGCAAGGTTGGGATCCTTCACGAGGCATTATGAAACAGAAATATTACTACAAACATCCAGCCAAATCAAAAGTTGGTGTTGCAAAGAGAAATTCTGGTGAGTCACCTGTAGCTATGAAGCCAGTGTACTCAATGATTGTCCCAAAAGAACTAACAAATCCAAACAGAAAGGAAGAATTAGTTAAAACAGTCACAGATATGATGAAAAGATTCCCAAAAGGCATTAATTCTCAACAAATAGGATCAAACTTTACAACACAGTTACCAGAATCTTCACAAGCAGTATTGCAAGTTCTAAATCAAACTTCGGCAAAATTAGAGCAGAAGCAAATCACTTCTGGGCAGCAAATGCAAATCAAAACAAGTCCTCCAAAGCTTGTACCTACATCATCAATAACAAGTATAAAAAGTGATTCTAGTATGTCAGATAATCATTCCAACTTTCAATCTCCAATTATTCCAGTGAATTCTACATCCATTGGGCAGCATTTAATGGAAGAAGGACTCTTGAATCTCAATACTTTAGCTGCAGCAAGTATGTCTGTTTTGGGACAAGATGCAACCCAGCAACCAGTGATTAGTTCTCTGCAGTTACCACAGTCAATACAACAGCAGACAATACAGCAGCAATTTGGTAACCCTGTCATTGAGCCTCAGCCCATGTTTTCTCCAGTTCAGCAAGAACAGGTCTCAGTTCAACAGGTTGTACAACAGCCAGAAACCATTCTTGCAACTCCACTTTACACCATGCCAAATTCAGTTATACCGGAACCAGTACTGACTCAGCAACTAGGTGGAATTCAGCCACAAGTTGATATTGGCTTGCAGCAACCAGTTGTGCAACAAATCATTGTACAGAACCATGGCATGAACCATTCTCAGTCTTTTGTAAATGTTGTCAGTCAACAGCCAGGTTTTCAGGTAGCAACTGTTGGACAAGTTAACTTCAATAATGTGACTCAGCCATTGACAGGTATAATGTCACCATCGATTGCTGGCGGAATGACACAGCAAATTTCTGGGGGTATACCTAACACTGTAATGGATTGTGTTTCTCAGTCTTTCAACGTCCCTAGTGAAATTATGCAGCCAATAAGTAGCAATAATGCTGCCCTTACATCTTCAGCAGAAAGACCTGTTGCTGCAAAACAATTTTTAGCACCACCAGAACTTAGTCCAGCTCTTGTTCAACAAATTTTATCAAGTCTTAAGAAAGGAGGAGCTAGGCCTAATAATCACAGTCAGTCTAAAAGTCCGAATGAAAAAAAGACATCTAATAAGGGACAAAAACAACAGTCAGCTACAACTAATAAGACTCATGTCAGTGTTAATGAATCAGTTAAACAAATGATAGTGAATAAAAAGGATACTGCTGCAAATCAGAGTGTAGACGAAGCTAGACAAAAAATTCTACAGCTAAGGAAACAGTTTGAACAGACGGCTGATTCTAGTGCCAATGTTACAAATATATCTACTGTACTGCCAAATAAACCAATCATATCATCCCTGCCTAACACTGTTAGCAGTCCAAGGAGAGGCAGTGGAATTTTAGAGAGGCTTATGTCAGATGATAAGGAAGTAAAAATTAGTTCAGACATTCCAAATGTAAATTTTTCATTACCCACTCAGTCAAATAAAAGTGCTTCTCAACATAGTTTGCCAGAACTTGTAGACCTTGGTGCTAAAGAGTTTCAGCTGGATTCAATTCTAGCACTTGATAATGATATCAATGAAGGCAGTGAGCGTATGGTACTTAACAAACCTGTTGTACCAGTGTACTCAGTAGCGAATAATGATCAAGTTGGAACACGTGGACCTTCAACTACTAGTAAAGAAGTTCAGTTAAAAAGTGACGCAGAAAAGTTTTTAAGTGATAAAGGCGTTCATCAACTCATGGCATCTGCTGTAAATACACAATTGAACTTAGAAAATCAACAAAATATTCAAAATGAAAAGCAGCAGGAGCACACCTCTCTAACTCCAAATCAGTCAACATATTTCAATGCTAATAGATTAGGTAAAGAAAGGGAAAATAGGGAGATTAAACCACAGCTTGCTGTCACTGAAGAGTTGAAACAGACTGTTAATCATCAGGAAAAAATACGAAATATGTGTGTTAATTGTGATATTGAGTTCCCTACAGAGCAACTATTGATAGAACATAAGAAAATATCACTCTGTGAACATAAATGGAAGTGTGTTTATTGTAAAATGACTTTTAAGTGTGCAGAGATTTTGAAATCACATGAGAAAAATTACTGTTTGAAGGCACCATCTACAATGGTAAGATGCAGTATTTGTGGTGTATATTTCCAATCCCATGAACAATTGAAAGCACATTTAAATCCTAAAACATGTACACCTCAAAACATGTTTAAAGAAAAATCTCAGTCTGATGAAGATATAGTGTGTGGTATTTGTAAACGGAAATTTGAATCAATGGCACTCATTAAAGAACATGTCAAGGTAGGTTGTCTGAAAAAGGAAAATAATACATACTCAAAAGTTGTAAAATTAGGAGACTTTGATTTTTCTGTGATGTTTAAATGCACAAAATGCAATTTTATTAACGTGAATGAAAATATTGTCTCAAAACACGTTGAGAAATGCAGAGAAAACAACTTGTCAGCAAAACTGACAGAAACATATACCTGTAACATGTGTCAGGAAACATTCTGTGTCCGTGAAGATGCATGTAGACATGTTAA
Organism: Ruditapes philippinarum; assembly: GCF_026571515.1. NCBI lineage: Eukaryota > Metazoa > Mollusca > Bivalvia > Venerida > Veneridae > Ruditapes > Ruditapes philippinarum. The sequence goes on along the minus strand of NW_026851933.1, from coordinate 103,222 downwards.
GCGCCAGTGTACAAAGTTAAAAGTGACAAACTCACAAAGACAGGTCCAAGATGTATACAAGAAAATAAAAGATGGAAATACAACTAAAGAAAGTTCTGATAAGAATAAAAAGGTTATTGAGCGTAAGAGAAACAAGCAGATGGTCAACGAAAAAGTGATAAGTGATCACAAGGACAAAGTAGAAACAGATACCGCTGAATCAGAACTGTCAACACTTATTGAAAAAAATGACAAGCATGTTAAGGATATTGATAGCAAGCTTTCAATGAAAACTCACCGGACACAAAAATCAGGTATTGAAGTCATAAATCCTGAGTCACATGCTACTGTATTACCTGTTGAAAAGGATGCAAAGAAGAAAGTCAAAGATGAAGCTGTTGAGAATATTAATACAGAAAATACGTCAGCTGAAATTTTAGAGAAGTTAAAGGCAGAAGAGAAAAGAGCTCAATTTGTTGATATACCTAAAATTCCAGAAGCTTTGAGACCGACAATTCCAGCTATGGATGACAAGGCAATTGAATTAACAGAGTTGCAAAAGGTTCAGCGTATTACAGCAGAAAATAAGTTTTTGGCTGAGTTTAATGAAATAGAAAGACGAAAACAGGCAATTCGAATGAAGAAACAGAAAGAATTGGAGAAGCAACAAGAAATATTTGAAAGGATGGAAAGGGATGAAGAATTAGAGTTAATGAAACAGAAAAGAATGCAGCAAAAGATGCAAGAAGAAAGGGAAAAGGCTAAAAAAGTTTGTGAAAAACAAGGAAAGGAAAAAAATACCTTTGAAACAGAAAAAGAACAATATATAAACAGCATTATTGGGACTTCAACCTTGGAACAAAAAATGAAAGAAAGTGTTGAGAAAGAAAAGAATCAGAAAAAACTTAATAGAATAATTAATAATAAGGAAGGCACTGTAAAGGTTTTAAACGTTTTCAACAATGAGGGAAAATGTGCAACACAGGAAGGTTCTTGGAAGGAAGGCAAGGTTAAAGGTGAAAACAAAAGTAAGATAAAGACTGAAAATGAGATGATTGATATTGAATTAAACGAAAACCGGCAAAATGTTAGAAATAATACTGAACATGAAACAAATAAGAAGAAAAGGAAGAAATATCAAGATACTGACGATGATGATGCTATGATTGTAATGCCTCAGGGTAAAAAAGTCTTTAGAGCAAGTATTGAAGTATCTGAAAGAAAAAATAGTAAAGAGGTTGACAGGTCAGAAATTTCGAAACAATCTAACAGAATCTTGAAGAAGAAACAACTTTCTCCTCAAGATATCAGAAAATTAAGGGGATTGAGAGCTAAACAACTTATTAAGAAGAAAAAGTATTTCATTGATGAAATGGAGCCAATTCAGAAAGATAAATTTAAAAAGGAAGTTGATAAGGAAGATGAATGTCAAAACATGATACAGAGAATTAAACAAAATCATAGAAAAATTAGAACAGAGATCAAGGGGCAAGAAATAGAGCCAGTTCTTAAAGAGAAACAAAAGAGGGATAGTGAAAAAGGAAAAATGAGAAGCAAAGGGAATACTACTTCAAGAGAAGTTATGATTGACAAAAAACATCAAAACAGTATTTTAAGCACATATGAAGATATTAACAATCGGGTTAAAGAGGAAAACTCGGTACGGATTTGTAGGAAATTATGTCGATTTTGTGGCCTTTCTGGTAGAGGTAATAATATATTATCCCATTATATACAAACACATAAGCTTGGTTTCCGTCAAATTAGTTATAATTACTTCTGCAACTTTTGCAACAAAAAATTTCCATCAACACAGACAGTACAAATAAAAGAACATGTCTTTAATAACCATCGGGAAGCAGTTTTAGGAAGAGTAGCAATAGGGAGATATGATAAAAAAGTTGAATTCTTGTCAAATTATAAGTCAATTTCTCCAGGAAAAAAGATAAATTCTCAACAATGTTTTGGAAAGTTAAGCAAGAGGAGAAAACATCTTCGAGCTCTTGAACTCAGAAAAAAATGTGCTGAGAAATTAAGAGAAATCACACTTGTTCGAAAAAACTCCATTATAGACCTTTCAGATCTAGAGGATGAAAGTCAAGCATCTTGCAGCTCAAATCATACATCTGATACTGAATCACCATTTAAGGATGAAGTTCTTGCTGATAAAGAAGTTAAAATTGAGCAGAAAGGACAGGTTACAGGTGATGAACCTGAGGTCAGAGATGGACGAAGGATTGCACCAAGACTAGCAAGGCAAATGGTTAAAGGCAAGGAAACAAGAGGCAAAAGAATAAATTATTTTGAAGAGTTAAAAAAGACATCTGATTTAGATGACTCCAGTGATACTCAGGTTATGACAAGATCAAGATCTAGTTCAGTTAGTAGCAGCAGCCGATCAAGTCTTATTGCATCAGCTAAGAAGAGAAAGTCTGCTTTTGCTATCTCAACTAGGGGATCATTAAAAGCTCGTCAAAAGAAGTCGGGAAAGAGTGGTACTTTGTTACTTACAAGAAGTGGCAGAGCTGTTAAACGACCAGAAATAGATTATGATAAACTGACAGAATCATCTGGTCTAGGAAGTGGTGAGGATAATTCAGAATTAGAAGACACTGATATAAGAAAAAGAAAATCAACACGGATACGGCGATTGTCTGAGAAAGGCAAAACACAAAGAAGAAAATCTTCTGACACAGATGAAAGCTCTGCTGAAGAGATAAAGAGAAGAATTACAAGACGTTCTTTGTCTAACAGTCAGAAGGAAAATGATAATAATTTTTCTGATTCTCAAAACACAGATGAAGATAGCAAAGATATTAAGAATAAAAGACCTTGCATGAGTCAGAGTCCTGGCAGAAAGAATTACAATGAAGCAACTAGTCTACATATTTTAAAGAATAAAGGTAAAGGTAAGGAAAAAGATGTTAAAGCAGACAGAATTATTACAAGACAGATTTCAAAAAACGAAGAAGAGTCCGATTCCGAAACCGAAAGCAATTATACAGATATTGAACATGTTGTGAAAATGCTTAGCGTTAGAAAATTACGGAATGCAGCAATAAAAAGTGCTGAATCGGACTCCGAAAGCACTTCTGCTGATGAAAATACTTTGGAAAGAAAGTACAAATTAAGAAAAAGACATGCAAATAAAAAGTATCGAGAGACTGAAAGTTCTGATGAAGAAGTTAGTAATGAGAAGGAAGTTAAAGCAGATGATGTTTCTAAAACAGAAAAGAGTCAGAAAAATGATCAGCAATTAGATGTTCCTGTAAAACAAAAAAGTAATTTTTCTGAAGGTGAAATTGTAAATACAGAAAAGCCAAAAGTTGTTTTAATTGGAGCTGAAGAAGATGATGATCTTAATGTTGATTATGGACAACTTAAGGAGAATGCAGATTATTTTGATTCTCAGGCACCTAAAGTTTATTCACAATGTGATGAAGTCGAGCTGTATAAGCATGACAACAATTCTGAGGCAAGCAATGAAAGTCAGATTAATAGGATACATCAGGATAATGAAATTGCCTCAAATGCAAAAACTGTTTTGATAGATCCTGAAGATGAATTTGCAGGACTTGAGGCTTCTCCAAAGAAAAGTTATGATAGGGAGAAAAGTGCCGAGTCGGAAATCATTTCAGAAAGTGTTAGTGAAGTTGAAACAGAGGTGGAATCAAGTACATTGCCAGCAAGTGTCATGGATTTTGATGAATTTGAATTTTTAAAGAGTAATCAAACTCTAACTGGTGATATAGAAAACCATCTAAATTCTTCATCAAATATGCCACATAAAGCAGCATATGATAAAGAATTTATTAGGTATACTGAAACAGAAAAGCTTGAATGTAACACAGAGTATGAGTCAGATTCAACTGAGAATGTGCACACTCATAACACAAATGAAAGTTTAGATGAAATTCATTTGCATAAAGGCTGTGTAGATGATGAAATTCCACCATTGGCTGAAGATGTCCCAATTTTACCACCAAGAGATTTAACAGGGAAGAAAAAGATTATGAAAGATACAGTGAAAAAAGAATCTATTGGTGGAAGGAAAATCGCATGCCCACTTAAGATAAATGTTACACCATTGTTGAAATCTGCCAGAGTTGTTATTGAAGACATTTCTGTTGTTAGAAAGGCATTAGAGGTAGATAATGTTGAAAAGAAATTGATTCAAGAATGTGAAGCTTCAAGCTGCAAGGTCAGAATTGGTAGATTATCAAGAGAAGAGATTGAAAAGCATTCCCCAATTGCAAGGAAAGATGTGAAACATGATGTAATTGAGGATGAAATTATTGCTAAAAAATCTACACATAAGATAGCATGTGAAAAAGTACCTGATGAAAAGAAGATTCAAAACAGTTCACAAATGGAGAATAACCAAACTGAGAATAACCAAAGTGATAATAAGGAAGCAGATAAATTAGAAGGCCAGTCATATGAAACATTGATACAGGACATTGTACTTGATGGCTCCTTCATAGATCAGCTTCTAGTCAGTGAAAGTATTACATTTAAAATTGACAGCCAAGAACAATCAGGGGCTGAATGTTTACAGGTTGTTGTTGAAGAAAACCAGTTTACTCAAAATGGGACAGTATTTGCAGTTGTCAAGCCTGAAAAAAAAGCTGAAAACCAGTCAGAGGAAGTAATTGCAACTAATGTTATTGCCTTAATTACAAAAGGCCAGGTTGATACTTCGAAAGAGTTAGTTTTGAATAAAAATGCATGTCAGCAAGAACAGGAAGAAGAAGATGTATGGATTGAAAATGCAGAGACTTACGCAGAAACACCAGTAAAATCTGAAATTTCAAATAGCATTGTTTATGATAACACTCTTGTGGTGTTGGAAGACGGAGATACTTTCAGTTTACCAGACTACTCTAATTTACCTGATCTGCCTGAAGAAGAGCATATAGTACTAACACAATTATCTAGTGATAACAATATTGATAAAATAGAAGAGATGCCTTGTCATGAAGATAAAATTAGAATGACACCAAATGAGGCAAGCCAGAAACTGAATGAGGGTGTTGAAGTAGGGTCCATTGCAGAAACTCATAGAAATGTGGAGAAACTTGAATCAGATGCAACATTGGAAGACTGTAAGCCAACTAAGCATCCTAGTGGGATATCTGATGAAGTCACAGATTATGTTAAATCTTCACTTGATACCGAGATAAAAGAACTTGGTGTAGACTTTTCTTTAGAAGAGAATATAAATTATAGCCCTAACACAAGTGAAATTAAGGATTTGCTTCAAGACCAGCACATTTCATCTACAAGTAAATTCCACACTAGTATTGAACTATTGAAAGTTGTAAATGAAAATGAAATAGTCCAACACACTCAACCAGTCCATAATGACCAAAATGTTGTACATAATTCTTACTCTGTAACTAATGATACAAGCCTTTCTAACAAAATTTTAAATGACCCTGAAAGTAAAAGTGAACCATCAAGTATGGTGCAATGTGAAAATGCATTGAATAGAAATGATGTTGAAGAGACATTAAATGAAAAAGATGTTGAAAATTTAGAAAATATGTCAGAGCAAGTATCATTTTCTCAGTTACATAATCAAGTTCAAATAGATAAAAATGATGACATTGAAATGAAGAGTCAAACAAATGAAACAGTGATAGAAATAAGAAATAACTTGGCATATTCTTCAGAAAACTGTGAGAAATCGGAACCAGACACAAAACTAATCATTGGTCAACAAAATGACCATGATAACCTTCAAAAAGAAAATTTAGGGAATTCTCTAATAGCAAGCGAGTTAGAAGAAACACATGTGAAGCACAGTGATGTGGAAACAAACTTCAAAGAAGTTCATTCCTCGATATCCTGTGAAGAGCCTCTTATTCAGACACAACAATACACAGAAATTCATGAACATAAAGAAAATGTAGATTCTTTTGAAAATAACTTGCCAAATAGTGACCCATCAAATATTGCATTTGATACTATAGGGACAAATACAACTTTAGCTGTACAAGAAGGCAAAGTTCTCACAAATGAGGAAATCGTTGAAGATACAGACCTTGCTTGTAAAGAACCACCTGCTTTTGTTACTGTAGATGACATGGATATTGATTATAACAAAACTGTCTTAGACATTGTTGGTACAACAAAAGAACATATAGGCAGTTCAGATAAAATTTCAAGTAATGAGATTGATGTAGAAAGACCACATAGAGAAGCAAATAGCAAACCTGACAGTTTAGAAAGTATTGTACCAATTTATGCAGAAAATGAAAATGAATGTATTCACCAAATTATGTATCAACCTGATGTACTAGAGTCAAGTAAAGAGAATGAGAGTCATGGGACTGATGTAGAGACACCACATAAAGAAGCAAACGAAGAAACTGAAAATTTAGATAGTACAATCTTTACAGGGAATGAAAATGAAAGTATTGACCAAATTAAATATCAGCCTGATGTTGTGGAGTTTTCTGAATACAAAGATGTAAAAGCTATATTATTAGAGATTTGTGATGAAGTTGCAAGTACTAAAGACAATCTTCAAAATGATAAACATGAAATGCTTGGAAGTGAAAATATGACTGTCACTTTTCCAGAATCTTCAGAAACAGTAGAACCTTTATTGACAACAGATAATTTGCTTCAGCAAGGTTCAACACGGGTATCAACAAATGTTAAAGATGAGAATATTTCATGTGAAAATTTTGAAGAAAAAGATGAAAAAAATAGAATTGTAGATTTCGATAGGCATGAAGTTTCAGAAAAAACTGATGACACTTTAAAGCCAAAAGAAAATAACTTACCATGTCATTCTCCAGATTTAAAGAATTCTGAAGATACTACTCTGCTGGAGGAAATAAATGTTGCTTATGATGAAGGTAAGACAAATGAAGGTTCAGATGAAAGTTTTGCATCTTCCAATTCATCTTTACTTGCATTACAAACATATTCCGATTCTTCAGACAATGAAGAAGACACTACAGATAAATTTGAAATAACAGGTATTTTAGAGGATTCAGAAACCATTGATACAAGTAAAGAAGTTTGTAAATCAGATGAAAAAATAACTGTAGCAGTGAGTCAGTATGTTGTTCCTGTGCCTATGGAAATAAGTCAGATCGATGAAACCGAACAATTGCCAAGTATGCCAAATCTTTTAAATTGTTGTGCAAAAACAGAAGTTAATACTCTAATAGGAACAAAGCTCTGTGATATGAATGAAAAAAGTTCAGATAATGTTTCTGAAGGTGTAGGAGAGTGTAATGAAATGAACACTATAAACAACCACAGTCAATGTCTTGAATTTGATGTAAATGTAGAACAAGAAACAGCTCTCTCAAAAACAGAAAGTGTGTGTGTATTGGTGCAAACTTCTTGTGAAACTGTTAGTGATAATGATCTTAAATCTAACGCTATTGAAACAATGACAGGAGAGCTTGATTCTGATTTAGAATTGTCTGAAAAACAGCCAAACGCTAATATACAGGTTGAAGTTGTAACAAATCATAATAATAAATTAGAAAACAAAGTTAATGACCAAGAATCAGTAAATATACAAGATCCTAATGAAACTAATACAAAAATGTCTACCAATACAAATTGTTCAAGAACATATGAACAGCTGGACAGTGATATTTTATATCAAGATACATGTGATAAACTAGAAGGATATCACTTAATTGAGAAGGAAAGGCTAAGCCCTGTCAATATGGCTGGAGAAGGTGTTGAGCATCAGAGAAATGTTGATACAGAAGCTAAGACTAGAAAGGATAGTGAAATAAGTATCAAAGATGTGATTGAAAATGATAATTTTCTCATTCAGTCGAAAGAGAAAGATGATAGTGGCTTTCTGCAACTTTCAGCCCAAAATGAAATTGATTCCATTAAACCGAAATTAGGTGTTACCAAAATAAATGAAGACTATGCAAATGAATTTGAGCTAATAGATGTAACATCCTCAGAAGTTTTGCAAGGAGTTGGACATGTTAAAGGTGTAGATCAAACTATTAAAGAGCCAAAACTTGAAACAACTACAAACGAAGAAGTTTCATTAGTAGATCTACTTGAACCAAATGAATTGCATAGTAGTGAAGAAACAGAAAAGGGTGAAATAGAGACTGTTTTGAATGATACAAAAATTAATCAAGATATTGTGACAGTTGTTATACAAGAGGAGAAACCTTTGCATGAAGAGCCTATTGGTGTTGAAGAAACTGAAAAAGGTGAAATAGAGACTATGAATGATACAATCATTAATAAGGACATTGTGACAGCTGTTATACAAGAGGAGAAACCTTTGCATGAAGAGCCTATTGGTGTTGAAGAAACTGAAAAAGGTGAAATAGAGACTATGAATGATACAATCATTAATAAGGACATTGTGACAGCTGTTATACAAGAAGAGAAACCTTTGCATGAAGATCCTATTGGTGTTGAAGAAACTGAAAAAGGTGAAATAGAGACTATAAATGATACAATCATTAATAAGGACATTGTGACAACTGTTATACAAGAGGAGAAACCTTTGCATGAAGAGCCTATTGGTGTTGAAGAAACTGAAAAAGGTGAAATAGAGACTATTACGAATGATGCAAATATTAATGAGGACATTGTGACAGCTGTTATACAGGAAGAGAAACCTTTGCATGAAGAGCCTGTTGGTGTTAAAGAACCAGAAAAAGGTGAAATAGAGACTATTACGAATGATGCAAATATTAATGAGGACATTATAACAGTTGTTACACAGAAAGAGGAACATTTACTGGAAGTACCTGGTAGTGTTGAAGAAGCAGGGCAGGGTGAACTAAAGCCTGTCAAGAATATTACAAATATTTGCCAGAACAGATTGCCAGTTGTTGAACAGGAAGAGAAGCCTTTACAGGAAATGCAAATAGAAAATATTACAATAAAATTGTCTGTAAAAGATAAAGTTGAATCTGAAAAAGAAATGGTTGACAATATAACTACAGAATTAGAAGGAAACAGTAGTGTCGATGGCAATTTGATTTCAGACACTGGATACAGAGAAACTTTGGCTAATCTGGATAAATGTCTTGAAATTTCTGACTTAGATAATAAAAACCATAAAGTAAGGTTAGTCCGTCAAACAAGTATTTCTAGTTCTTCAGACATCAGTTTGATTTCATGTCCAGAATCTACAACAGAACAAAGAGAAGAAAATGAGGAAGATAATAATAAAAATGAAAATTTAGATTTCACAAAAACATTTGAAAATACTGATAATGTTTTAAAAGAGGGAAGTTTACATGAATTGAATTTTACAGAAGAATCAAAACTGAAAACTTTAGTACAGAACAGTATGGATTCCAACATTGAAAGGTCTCAACAAATTGCTGTTGATTTTGAAAAGCCTATTCCTGAAGTACAGTTTCAGGCCCATTTCGAAGAAAAGGATGTCTTTAAAAATGTAGTGAAAAAACAATTTCAACATAATACAGAAGAACCTAGAGGAAGGTATGATCATGTTATTGAAGAACACCAATATAATTCAAAAAATATTTATTCTGGTGCTAATGCTAATTTATATCCAACTAGTGCTGAGATAAATATGGCATGTGAGCCAAGTGATGAAGTGAATAAAGCAGAAATCTATGAACTAATTCATGAAGATGGCTCTGACATAATTAAAAATATTTCAGAAGAATCCCATGGTGTGACTGGAACACTTAATGTTGAGTTTTGTAGGAATGCATCAGTTGAGATTTGTGTAGACAACAATGGCCAGATTCAAGAGCAAGACCTGTTGGAAAAAGATGTTGATCAAAGTTTTCTTCCAAATTTAAAAGATGGAACAGGTTCAGATGAAAATATAAGCGAAGCAGCTGACTTAGAATTGACTGTAATTGATGAAGAAGAGTGTACTGAGCTTGAAATGAAATATGATAATCAAAATACTTTACATCTGAAAGAAAGTTTGATGGAAGAAAAGAAGCAAACTGAATGTGCACAAAAAGATAAACGTGAACGTGAAGAGAATTTGAATATTCAGGAATATATTAGAATTGAAAGTCAGCAAAATTCTGAACACCGTGAAAAGGAAAGTCAGCCACAGACTAAAAGACAACGTACTGACTCATGTGAAGATGTTGAAGAAAAGTCTGATTTAAGTGAATCAAATCATCAACAATCTAACACTGGAAGTGAAAACATTGTCGAGTTTAAAGATGATGAAATGAATAGTAAAAATGAGGAAGTGGAAGCATCCATTGTCAAAGAGGAAAACACTACTAAGAAAATATCAAACAAGGGAGAAGAGGCAAAGTCAAGTATTGTTGACAAAGATATAGATAGCACTTTGTCAAAGGCAAACAAAGATCCTACAACTCAAACATCTGGTAAAGTTGAATTGGTTAATATGTCAAGTCTTGAAAATGATGAAGAAGATCCAACTTTAGATAAATGGGTAAAAGAAATTTTGAATAAGGAAACAGAAGAGAAAAGAAAAGTATTTGAAATCCCTAGCCCTAGACGTAAGGGGATGATTGTATGGGCAACTTGTATACATAAGAAACCATTAAATCCTTTTGTAGAAACAAAATCACTTAAAAAGGAAGACAATCAAAAAAAGGAGACCAATGTTTTGAATCGACCTGGAACAAGAAAGATGCATGCGGACCAATATGATAATCAGGCAAATTTAGAGAAAATCAAAATTACAACTAATGCACCAACAGGTATAGTTGAGGAAATTTGTAATGTAAAGGACAGGAAGGAAATGAAAAAGACTGAACGCAAAGCTACTGCTGTTGAAGATTTAGGTATTAATAATACACAGAGTACTAAAGTTGAACAGAACAATAGTCAAGGCAAAGACTTGTTTAGGAGATCTGGAAGTACTCAAACATTAAACACTTTGTCAGTTGTACAAGGTAAAGAAATGAGTGCAAGAAAAGCAAACAAAACCAAGTCCAATCAACAAAGAACTGCAAGGCAAATATCAACTGAACTTAAAACTATTAATAAAGAAGTCATTGGAAATAATCAGCAAACAAAAACTCAGTCTTCACAAAGTTTTCCTGAAGAAGAAATTGTGAATTTAAAGATGGAAAGTATTGAAAATAAAGGCCTTAAGCAGGAAAATCAAACTGAAGAAATCCAGCGTGCAGATGAAACTGATGAAGAATTTAAGAGAAGAACAGAAACTGTAAGGTCAGCCAGGAGAAAATCAGCTGTGAAACCTTATGAGTCAGACTTTAATTTTGAGGATAATGGGAATAATTTAAAAGAAGCAAATAATCAGGTAATGCCCTCGACTTCTTTCTGGCCTTCAGATTCTGAAAATAAAATGGAGAATTTTGATACTGCAAGTTTGTATAGTACATCTTCGGGAAGTAGTGGCAAAAACAGTGGAACGAAAGATGGAAAAATGAAGGTAATCGAAAGATGTGTCAGAGATTTTGGTAAAGATGAAAGTATTAAACCAAGAGTCAATCAACCATTGCCTAGACCAATTTTTGCTTGTTCTGTACCTGAAAAGACTACTGTTTCAACAATGGCGGTACAGATTGTTAAAACAATGGGTGCTTGTGTTTCAAAGTCAGTCACAAGTGCTATAAAATGCTCAAGACCACAATTTCCAAACCTAGTCTCAGGGACAAAGATAAAAATGATTGATAAAAACACACTGTCAAATATCACTTTTCCTTCAAGGATTGTGAAAGTTGTGAAAGCTTTACCTACAGTAGGAAAGCCAGCAACAGTTACTCCTAGTGACATCAAGAAGTTAAGCAATCCTGTAAATACTAGCATAGAAGAAGCAGGTCTTAAAAAAGATTCATCATTGCAGAAAGAGAAAACCAAAATGTTAAATGAAAAGAAATTGAAAGGGGCAAATGAAGCAAGCATTGTTGTTCATAATGAAAATGAAGAGAGCATTGGTGTTCATAATGATGAAAAGCCTGATGAGGAAGATTTTGAACCGTCTGAAGAAAACTTAACAAACAAGGCAAAGGCATTAAGGGCATTACATAGAAAAAACAAACCTTTCAAATGGGAAAATACACCAAGCCCACCTAAAGCATTAAGATCTAAAACAAAGTGCAGTGAAAATAAAGCTGTTTGTAAAACAGTTGGTGAAAGAAGTGAACATGCAAATAAACCAGAAACAAGAAGGGCAAAGGAAAGGCTGATTAAGTCTACCCCAACAAAGTCAGTTTCTCTTAAGAATTTTAGAGACAATAAAAAGAAAATAAGTAATGAATCTTCTCAGAAAACAGATAAACAGGAGAAAATATCTGATAAAAAGTCTGCTGTTACAAAAGGAAGAAAAACAAGACAGAAGGGTATAGACAACACTGAAAATGATAATATGAATTCCAGACGGACAAGATCCAGAAGTGGTTCAAAAGATAAATTAAAAGTTGGTAAACAAAAACAGGAAACGGCTGTTAAGAATAAAAAAACGAACAATAATAAACATAGGAATACAGATGGTACAAGTAATGAAGATAATTTGAAAATTCAGAGTAGGAGCCGAGCTTCTATGAAAGTTAGGCATAGTTCTAATGACAATGATAAAGATAAAGCCAAAGATCAGTCCAGTGTAACTGCTGTAGCAGATACAAGAGAGAGTAAAGATAATAGAACTAGAAAGCGCAAATCTGAAACTGAAAAAGTTCAGAAAGATGAACCTGTTTCAAATGATGGACAGGGTCAAAACGATGTTGAAGAGCCTGTAATGAAAGTGTGCAAATTAGACGGAACTGCAAATAGTCCTGAAAAGATGGAAGACTCAAAATGTGGCCATAAGTTGACAATTCCTGGATGTGATCATTGTAAAGAGAAACAACCAGGTTGCCAAAAATTTGGAATGGATATGGTTCGTCCTGCAGTGAGACAAATAATTCACGGAGGAAAAGTGTTTGAAATTCAGAGAGGAAGTGTTACAGAAACTGATCTTCAGACTTTCAAAGAGGAACCAGCTGGCTTTAATGAATCGCCATACGAGGATCAAGCAATGAAAAGATCAAGACGTATTGAAAGACGGAAAAGAGCTCACTCACCAGAGGACTTGAATATGAAAGTGCAACAAGGTTCTGTAGGACTTCAGGATATAAATAAATATATAAGCCAGACTTTGAGAGATATAAAGAAGCAACGCGATGGTTATTCTAACACAAAATGGACTGTCAAACAAAAAAGAGCCAACAAAAATGGTTTACCGTATTCTTTTAAGAAGGCAAATTCCAAACCGTGATCTGTGATTAAAGAAATGTGCAACTGTCCCAGTATGTGTCTTTTGTTGATGTCTCTGGAGATTTGTTTTAATATGATTGTAGTTTTCTACCATCAAAGTAAAATTGAGACATTCATGTTTTAAACCATTGGAAGGAAAATTTACTTTCTTAGTAATTGTTTACAATGTATTATTCCTACTACTGTAGTAATTCTGAGACATTTATGTTGTAAACAATTAGAAGGAAAATTTACTTTTTCTTAACGACAGCAAATTGTGTTGTTTAATATCATGTCTATTTTGCATGTATTTGTTCCGTAAATATATGTTGGTTCAGTTTTAATATTATATTAAGAATGGAAGACATGTGTTAAATTTTTAAGGCTTTTAAAGAATTTCATCGTCAATAGGTTTTGTACCAACTAACTGTCAAATTACTGATTTGTCTTTAATAAATGGAAAAAATTAGCATTAAAAGATATGTTTTCATTGGCCGGGAACATTTTCTTTTTCATATCTAAGATTAGGATGTTGGTTATAAAAGTAATATAATTATAGAGATCAGACAGAATTTTCTTTTTCTTGAAGATTTATGCACTGTATTGTTAAAAACTGTAATTTTTTCTAGCCTGTTGATTATTAGATTAATGCAAATTTCAAAGACAGCACAATGTTCAAGGAAAAAAACTCAATTTTATATGTGTATGATATACCAATGTAAGATTTTCTAGGGGGAGGGTGTTTATGAAAAATATATTGTGAGTGAAGGTTGTATATATACAAATGAATATCTTAAATTTCTTTTTTCGAATTTTGAAATGGAGGTCTTTTAGGTTGTATAAAATTTGTATAGCTCTTTTAAATGTAAACCTCATTATAGAGATAGCCTTAAGGAAAAGGTTTGATCTTCTTTTTGAAGACAATAGATATATAGAGGATATTTGTTTAGTTCAGTGTAAGATCAGAATATCTTTCACCAAGCGAGCATCAAAGGTATATTTCATGAGTGGTGCAGCCACAAGTGAAACATGAACTTTTGGTGTTCATGAGGTGAAATATATTTTTATCTTACACTGAACTAAACAAATTTTCTTTTTATTATGTGCAAAGAAAGGTTTAAAAAGAAATTTTGACCTAATACTAAATGAAAAGCGCTCCAAATAATAATACAGTGTGACGTCATTTACGACGTCACATCATTAAGTTGGTTTCCAGCACTATGCACGCTGGTATTTCACTGAAGCAACCTAACAGACTTAAATTCAAAACTGTGAAAAATATCAAATTGATACTTTCACAGTTTCAAACGGTGAAAATTCAGTTTTATATTTCACGGATATATTTTTTTTAAACCACCGAAAAGTATGTAATAAGTTAAAATACTGAATGAGCACGGGTATCCTTCAACAGTGTTAACCATGATATTTTAAGTATAAAATAATGTGTCTCAAGTTCGCAACAATTTAATATAAACATGTGTTTTTCAAACAAGATAAGTTTTGATTGCTGTTACAAGTACATGTGTAGTCTGGATAGCCTAACATTTTGTCCAGTGTGACCTGGATCGATGGCATAAGTTGTTCATTTTCAGATTTTTTGACATTAAAACTCCTTAAAGAAACAATTTACAGTTCTGAATTCAAAGCAGGGCAATTAGATCTAATACATAGGAGGATTATTTAAAGAATCTCTGGTACTTTATAGACTGTTTGAGAGTTCCCCTGAAATGGTATTTTTGCGATAAACTCAGAAAGCAAAAAAAAAAGCATTGAAATTGGTCGAATAATTCCTTTTTAATCTTTTAGATACATGATTCTATCTTGGGATGTAAATTTCTTGAAGCTAGAATGCAAATAATGTACGTTTGTATCTGGTTATAACATGTGTAATGTATATGCGAGCCATATTTGCTTTTATGTAGCGTCCCCTTCTTTGCTTATGTACGTTGTGTTTTTTTTTCTTTTTACTGTGTATATAACTGTATAAATTGTTTCTGTTAATACTGTATATAGGAAATGTGAATAGTTGTAAAATATGTACATAATGTTCTTAAGAACCAAATTTCATGTTTTATTCATAAATAAACATAATTTGATGCAATAACTGTCTCTTTTTCTTTAATTATAAATTGCTTGTTTGCAAAAATGTTATGGTTTGCTCATGTGCACATTATTTGTGCTGCATCATTTGTTGTAATGCTAACAATGTGTTTGGCCAAGTCAATGAGTCTACATAGATGACATGCATCCAATTGTGCCAGATAAGAGTGTCTATTTGCATCTCCTTTGATACATTTAACCACATGTGTGGATGAGATAAGAAAGTAACAACTTGTGTTGAATATAAATACCAATAACATTTTTGGTGTTCAAAAACAATTAAGATTAATTTCAGAAGCATTGGTTGCTTACTTCCATTTATTATCTAAGGCATCCTTCAAATAATTTATACTCCGCCAAAAAAAACCCCACTATATAGTTTTATCATTTTAATGGAGAGTGGATAGAGATAAATAATAAGGAATTATTGGATAGTACAGTATAATGTTTGCATAACCCAAGCAAGGATCTTGATCATTTTCAGGCATTAAAGTATTCAAGTATGAATTGCAGTGTTAATGCACAGGTATTATGATATTGTTGCAAGTTTTACCTGAGGAAACTATTATTTAAAGTGAATTTGAATGATATGATGTCAAATTGTAATATGCATTTTTATATGCCCGAAAGAATTTCGGGAATATTATTTTATACCCCCTGGCGTCTGTCTGTCCGTCCGTTAGCAATTTGGTTTCCGGAGCATAACGGAAGTTCCATTTGGCCCACAATATTCAAACTTCATAGGATGATTGTCCATATTGGATAGAAGACCCCTATTGATTTTGAGGTCAAAGGTCAAGGTCACTATTACCTTAAAACTAAAAACAGTTTCCAAAGCATAACTTAAGTTCCATTTGGCCAACAATATTCAATTGTCAATATTGGGTAGAAGACCCCTATTGATTTTGGGGTTACAAGGTCAAAAGTAAAGGTCACTATTACCTTTTAACTGAAAACAGTTTCCAAAGCATAACTTAAGTTCCATTTGGCCCACAATATTCAAATTTCATAGGATGGTTGTCCATATTGGGTAGAAGACCCCCTATTGATTTTGGGGTCACAAGGTCAAAGTCACTATTCCCTTAAAACTGAAAGCAGTTTCCAGAACATAAATTAAGTTCCATTTGTCCCACAATATTCAAACTTAATAGGATGATTGTCCATATTGGGTAGAAGACCCCTATTGATTTTGGGGTCACAAGGCCAAAGGTCAAGGTCACTATAACCTTAAAACTGAAAACAGTTTCCGCTCAATAACTAAAGTATTAATCATCCTACAGCTGTAAAATTTTATAGGATGAACAGCCATGTCCAATATTTCCATCCGTCGAAGCATTTTTACTTACAAGATAACAACTTGATGGTGGTGCTTTAGAAACAGCAACTGTATATATATGAAGGTTCTTCAGCTATAAAGGAGGATTGCATTTTGAAGGAGGTAATACTTTATTTAATTTTCCCATGTCTTACAAATGCTTCATCCTTACTAAAAAAAACAAAAAAACAACACTTTCAGGCATATAATGCTCCACCTAGCAGTGCTCTTGTCTGTTTTGATATACCATTGGTATTGGACTAAATGCTCCTAAGTTTAAATTCACATACTGAATTAAAATGACAAATATAGTGCCCGGTTTCTTTTTAGCAAAGATTATAAATATTTGTACTGAGGTTCATAGTATCATATAATTATTAAAATGCTTTTACATCTTGGAATGCATTTTTTGAAAACATCAAATTGCCAGAAAAATGAATGTGTATATTGGTGGTTTCGGCCTCCATGGTCAATTATTTAGGACACCATCTTTGAACCACTTCACCCTTACTGTAGTAGGTCTGAATCCTAGACAGAACTTGTGATTTTTTCATTTGAGTAAGCTTCCATCTAGATTACAGATGTTTGATGGTTCTTGTCAGGTTTTCCTCCACCAATAAAACTGGAAAGTTGGGTGTCAGTGTAGCTTTAAACCTAACCAATAAAATAGATCTAGGGTTCTACCAAGGGTACCATTATCAAGGCAAGGCAACTATTATTGTGTGCAGTATGTTTCATTTATTGAAGTGGAATTAATCAAGATTTTTATGGTTCGCAAAAGAATAACATAGTTGCTGCATTGTCCATCCTTCCATCAAAAGAATAAACTTTGCTAGTGAAAGAATCACTATATTAAGTTTTTGAATTATCTCCCTTTAGAATTCTTATTAATTTTATCTCTACAACAAAAATATTGAAAGAATTTGAATTAAACAGTGATCAAGGTGGCAGAAATTAGTCCAGCTACTTTGTCTGTTTTAATTATCTCCCTTTATAATAATGCTTGTTGCACATAAGCTCAACAACAGCCAATCCCATTTGTATTAAGTATGACCATACCTTGGGTGGTCTTCTTAGAATGGGTGTTGTTATGGGTGCTAATAGAATCTTTCTCTTTTGCTCTTACAGCCTTCATTTATCGACCGAGGTCTTTAGTATTTAACAGGCTTCTTCCTTGTATTTTTGGTGGTTCCCTTTTTTTGGGATGAATAAGGGCACACACAGGTCAGTCAAGGTCATCAATTTGCCATTATTAGAAGGCTTATGCGCATTGACAAAGGAGCATCCACTGCTTTTCAATTTAATATTTTCATTACAATGACATTGACCACAAAAAAGGAACCACATTTGCTGCAAGTCCTACTTAGCCAAATTGTGATGAAAACTTAAAGGCCATATTGAACCACTGCGATTACCAGTGCCAGGGTTATGCAAGATGTCATGGCTGCGGAACTATGCAAAGCATCAGTGTTGAGAAGCAGAAATGTTAACTACTAGGCTTCCTCTATTTACTTCTGTTTTGTTTTCGTAATTTCATGAAAGCTTCAAATGGAGACTGAAGTTTCTCTCAGACATGAAACTTATGAACATATATCATTATATATTAATATCAACAAGTAATAACTCAACCAGAAACTTACTTAGCTGTTTTTTATTTGCTACCACTGTTAATACACACATCTTTATTACAAAATATCAAGCAATCCAGTTCAAAGAAAAACATAACATGAAAATATTTAAGTACTTATGCAATATTTGCTTAATTTTCTCTAAATTTTCCAACAAAAATAATGCATTTAGTCCTCGCACACTATAAAATAGGCGTATCTTTTAAAATTTCACATTAATTCATGCAAGTGTTTAGTGTTACCAAATAAGGATTTAATCCTTAATTATCATTATATCAGCAGTAAAACAAAATTTACAACATACATACATGTACATCAACAGTGGTACATTCTGCACAATATTTGGCTTATAAAATTGAAATATTCTATGTACCTAGAATGGATAAGAAATGCAACATTCATTTAAGTTTACCTTACAAAACTTCTTTTTATTTAAAGAGACATGAAAAACAAAGAACATGGAATATAAATAATTACCTAAAAAGCCAAAAACTTTGGTTCCTTCTTGTACAAATATTCCCTAACCTAAGCAGTGCACTGGCGATGCAAAGTAAAATTAAATGTTACAGCAACATCACAAAAGTCTGTCTTTTAATGACTAGGTAATCTATACCTTAACACTAGGTTTTTTACTTTAATCAATGTTTCTTAGAATTTACCACATGTCAGCGTTTTTACATAACCATACATGGAATAGTAACTCAAAGAAACTCTGTGCTTTCCATTTGAAAGTTCTACTTAACAGGGGTGGCAAAATCTATTGTCCATATTGCCAAGGTGTACAGACAAGTGGAAATTTTCAATAATTTACTTTATAAATATCATATGGACAAGAAATGCTTCAGATAAAAACAAACAAGAAATCCAAAATCAAATTTTGCCAGCCCTGCTTAAATAAGGGAAATACAAAGCACAAATAACAATTTTTTTCAAGTTATACTACACTGTACGAAACAAATAAAACAATGAATGTTGCATTTCAATTCCATTATTGTAAACTAGATGAAAGTTCATCCATTTTCTTATACAGTTCGCCACGCTTTTCTGTTATAGACTTTTCATTGTCAAGGTACTGCTGTTTACTGAACTTGTTCGCCACAAGTTTCTCGGCGTATGTGATCTGCAGACTGATTTGCTCTTTGTACTGATGGTCCAATCGGTTCAATTCGGCAACCTGTAACAGTGGGACAATTCTACATTAACTTTTGGGTTAATCACTTACTTTTTATCACAGATTTAAGTAAATTTAACTTTTACTACACATAACCCACAATCCTGAAGATATGTGGATCACTGTAACTTAACTCTCAGCCCTCTGGTTGCCATAGAATATACACATGACCAGTGCAAACTAAGATCAGCCAGCACATCTCTGCCATTTGAGCAGGGTCTGTACTAGTTTGCAATTAAGTCAGTACTTTTTTTTAAAAGTTTTTATCATACTTGTAATTTAGGCAATTTCGTGTAGTTTCCTTGTTTAATTATCCAAAATAAGTAAAGGATATGAAAACAGTACAATATAACTTTGAAATCAAATTATCATTACAAAAGTATTTTAAATCTTTCAAACCTTTTCACCAAGATCCGAGCCCTCAGATTTCAGTTGACCTTGCAGGTTCTGTATTTGACTAGTTAGTTGCTTATAATCGCCATCTATTTTCTTCCGCTGAGACATGAAGTTACTATGGTCCTTCCCAGCCTTGAACTTGTCAATTGCATCATCATAGCTCTGATAGAGGGCGCTACGCTTGTCCTGGGCACTCTGCACTTCCTCGACTAGACTAGCAACACGCATTTTACTTTCCTTAGCCTCGTCCTGGAAAACAAATGTCAAAACTTTTGTCTTTACATTGTAACAACCTCGATTTCTACAAATAATTATTATTACACAGGTCACTTCACAAATGTCTTTCCTAATCATTTCAGAAATTTAATCCTAAGCTGTTTAAAAATTGTTAGCTAAAATAACACAATCACTATAAAAACCTATGTTTTCTCTTTGCCTTTTCAAATTTTCTCATGGTAACAGAAAACAGTAGTATAGAAGTGACTCACTGCAAGATTCCAAGTCTTTTCTTAGTCACTGTAATATGTTAATATCTATACATAAATATATACCTTGGTGATAGAGAAGTCCATTCTGACATAAATAATAACAAGACAAAACAGGAGATAGAATGCACCAACAACCAACAATGGCTCCTGTAGCAAACGTAATTTCTGGAAGTTGTAGTGAAGCTGGAAAAAAAACAAACAATTGAAGTTGTATTATATATAAATGTTTATAAATTCTGAAACAAACTTGAAATGCTTTTTCTTCCTTATAAAGCACAGAATTTGATGTTCTTTTTGGATCTTTTTTTTAAACTATTGTTTCTAACCATCAAATGCTACATTTGATATGCAATACAGAATGTAAAGTGTGAAAATAAGACAAAATTTGATATTGATACTTATATGCCCAACACAATGGACCATAAAATATCTCTTACAATAATTTAATTTCACAATTTGTTACCAAAATCAGATCTTTATGACAAGATTGATAGGTCAAAATATCAGGCATTTAATTAATTTCAAAGCAATTTGCTTGCATTTAAACTTTTATTTTGCTATCAAAGCAAAAGACATATGTCCAGTTTTAACACACAAATATTTTGTTTCATACCTCAAAGTCCTGGATATGTTCTTCGACTAGGTTGTTTTTGTAGGCAACAATGACTGGCCGACCAACAGTATCCAGGTAAGTATAGTGCAAACCATTATCTCCCTTCTGTACACTAAAAGGCGTCTTCAACTCAGTCTTTCTGTATTAACAAACATCATAATGTTACTTAAAAGAGTAGCAATTCATTACAGAAGATTTTTACCTAGCTAATTGTACAATCTAAACCAACCGTTCTTGCAAAATTACTTTCAATAGCCTTATTTTTTGCTAGAGACATTTCATGGTGTACTTAAATTGTAATTTTAGCCTTTGCGATGTTCTCCGTCAGCCAAGGCCAGAGAAATGCTGGCTACTGAAAAATTATTGCCTATTACTTTGCCAATGTATGATAAAGCAAACCAGATATTTCTACCTATTTTCAACAGGTGTAAATTCCTACTTTCATTCACATGGAAATTTACTGACAATATCAAGCTGTAACATAAAAGTTTTACAACCAATGCATGTATGTAAAAAGTAGAATAGTTATTTGAGTATTTTCATTTCATAGCATACTAATTTTTAGTAGCTTGCTGACAGGGTGTTGGTTCTCCCCAGGTGAATGTATATCAGGGTTTTCATTTTATCTGAGGCAACTGATGTGCCAATGAAAACAACCAATTTGGCCAAGGGGAATATTTAGATCTACTTGCTGCAAATACAAAAGATTTTAACAGAATTTCAACCGATGATATGGATTGTCCATCTGTTAACAATTAAAACCCTGTATATGCCTGGAATTGTGAAAGGGACATTATAATTTGTCACCTTAGTGCAATAACTTGTTAAGTGCTATTTAATTTAGAAGGACTTATTCCATTATTGCACTAAGGCAACAATATGGGGTCTTCCTTTACCAATCAAGTTTGTTACTTTCAACTTAGTGAAAAAGAGGATAAAAAGTTTCACTTACGAGGCTCCTTCAGGCAAGATAATTTTGAATGTGATCTGGTCAATAACAACATCATCATAGATGTGATCCACAAATCTCATCTTTAATGCATAGTTGTCACCTGTAATTCAAATAATATACTGATATTGTAAACACATCAAATATACCACATTTAGAGCAAGAACTATAAAAGCTTAATAATCAAAATTTATTAAAACTTTGATAAAAATGTTAAACTCAATAAAATGCGCAAAGATAACTGATAATGCCATTTCTTGAAAACCGAACCAACTATAACATGTTTAATTTGTATGCTTCTTTAGGTAAATTTTGACAATGTTCAAACAAGACAAGATTTTTTTTTAGTAAAGAGTAAAGAACCTCCCATTTCATAAAAATAATTGACATTATATTCGACAATAACATTTCTTACCACTGTTGAAAAGATACTGGTAGCTTGGAACATTGTATCCAATAGTGTATTTGGTCTTCCAACCACCAAAGAGTGGGAATCTTGGACGAAGCTCAACCTCGACCATATCTTCCATTTCTCTCATAGCACTTGTGGAAATGTTTCCTATCTCGTCACGGTAATAAACATCTCTGGCTGCAGCTGGCAAGATTGTCTAAATAAACAAACAAAATACATTCACACAATTACACTATAAACTTTCAAAATGTTATTTTAGAAATTTCAAGAAGTCAAAATTACTCTACTTTGTACACACACACACAGAATAACATTAGACGTCATATTTAAAACACCAGCTAAAATTTCTTAGATCAATATAACTTGAACCTCATAATTATATGATTTAATAATTGACCCCCCACCCTGCACCCCAAAAACATAATAACCTTCTAAAACACTCATTTCTAAATGTTGTATAACTTAATTGATTACACTTACTTATTTAATTATTTAAATGGAAAAACATCTGTTTAATAAATTACTTTCACAATGATATAAATTGCTAGTAAAACTACTACCCCCAAACCCTTCATTGGTCATACTCTGATCAACGATATGAATCCCGGATATTTTTTTAATTTACCTTGAATGATTTTACTGATGCTCCCTCAGCCTGTCTCTGGTAGTCATATCTAGAGAATGGACCTTTCAATTCTGCCCCGGAGTGTCTGATCTCAATGTGTTCCTCCACAGCAATGTTACCCCAGTGTGATACCTCAATGACACGTTCCATACTGGTGATGGTCAGGAATGGTGTGTTGTTTTCAGAATGCACTCTCAATTCAGCCTGTAACATTACAAATGGTACTCAACATAAATGACTTTGACATTGACATGTAAAGTAAGAGCAACTAAGCTTCATCCCTTCGAACAGCAATTTTTTTCTTCTTTTGAACAACTTAAGTAGTACTTAACGCACACAATTAACATAGCAACATTTAAATATATCTACATTCAAAATTTAGCATTAGTATGTACCTCAGAAAATGCTTCTTTGTTTTCATATGGTCCGTAAGTGATGGTACTTTCACTCTGAGAAACTGGTTTTGTTTTGGTGTATGATTCAATAGTACTTGAGGCTGTTGTCACAGTTGTTGTTTGGGTTTTGACTTTGTAAGGCAAGAAAACATACAAATTCCCAGTGAACACCACATACTGTTTCTCGGCCTGTGTCACCTGACGTGGGAATGGGGTCAGTGCATGGGCGTAAACAGAATTCACGTTGAGTGTAATGGACTTTCCAGTTTCCAAAGCTTTTGGGAAGTTGACTCTCCAAAATTGTTTGTCACTGTAATGATAAAAACGGTTTTAAATACATTACATCAAACACAACCAAATAAAATTTTTTTGACAAACTTTACATGTGACATTCTGTTTCAATAATACCCTTTTATATTATGAACATCCCAGTTAATAACAGAGAGATACAAAAGTGCATCAAATTTTTTTACAGAGCTTCAAAATCTACACTCCGCTCTTAAACTAAGTAACAATGTCCTAGACCACTGAGTAAACAATCAATTTCCTGACCCAGTTCATTCGAGGTTGTTAAGGAGTTGGGTGTGCACTCAACCAAATCATAATTTATGATGCTGTATGAATTTTTTTCCAAATCAGCATCTATGTTGGTAATAAATTAGAAACAATTTTGGTTTTAAATTGGTTTCAACACAAATTCCAAAAGGAAGGCATCACCAGATGTGCCCCCATTTAACAAAAGCAGAAAGGTGCAATGCATCATATATTTCTGCCATGGCTAGGATTTGAAAATATACCAAAGAAGTAACAACACTCTTTACAACTTGGCCAAGAATTGACATTTGATGCAATTATCAGAGGTTGTACTTAAATTATGATTCTATGAAGATGGGTGAGCACTCAACCATTACAAAAATACTCAATAAGAAAAACATAGATAATCTAACAATTTTAAAACTGATTTTGTACTATGTCACAGCAACAAGCCAACAACACAATAAAAAGCTTGTCCAAGTCTATGCCCATGTTCTAGAATACCTATCTTGAGATGTCAGAGCTGAAACTTTACCTTTGGCCAGATACTGTGGTTTGTGCAACTGTAAGGGGAGTTGGCTTCTCATCTCCATCACCTTTAATCTACAAAACAAATGCAGTTTTTAGTAAGACTGCAGTTTTTAATTTATACAATCATTTCATTTCCTGCATGCACTAATTATAATTGTCAGCAGTGAAACATTTTAGCTCTAATATAAAGAATTAGGGTTTTAAAAATTGTACAGAAATGGTCAACACCCACTGATTTTACTGCTCACGGTTTTCTGCTGGCATCACTTTCGAGGAGCTGTCAAGGTCCCCACATGTATTTTGACATATGATCTAACGGATGAAATAATGGATGAACAAAGTCAAAGACAAAGGTGAATGCATCCTCAGTTCCTTGTAAGATAAACAATAATTAACTTGATTGTCTCCATTACTTACTGATGCTCCAAAGTATGACAGGTAGTTCTTGAGAGAATTGTCAACTGGCACTAAAAAGTACCCTGTGGACGACTTTCCTCCGTTTTCAATGGTAACAGTTGTGACAATCTTGACAAGATGGGTTGCAGTATCAATTTTTCTGTCTGCTTCGGATACAGTCAAATCATTGTTAATAGCATCTTGCCTCGCAATTGCACTATTGCAAACAACTGACAAAGCAATGAAAATAAATACAAAGCGTTTTATTTTCATCATATTTACGTGTCTGATGAGGATTCACACGGATAATTCAACAAACTTTTAATAATGTAGCCGGTATCTCCCGGAAGTTGTTGTCAAATCCGGAAATTATGTGTCATGTAAAGATAGTATAATAAATTCGTATAAATATAACTATTGGTAAAAATAAATGAATAATCATTATGTGGTTTAAAAAAAGAAATTAATAATGTCACCTAAAAGATCTATTACAGTATCAAAGGAAAGAAAATTAAAATTGAAAAATTCGAAACAAATATGTAAACATTTCCCGCGTAATTATCTGTCAAAGATGGCGGGAGTCACGTTGCCGGGACATAACCAGACATTGAAAGAAGCTTTAATTGAAAGCCTTACAGCCATTCTTTCCCCTGACCACAAAACTAGAATCAATGGTGAAGAACAAGTGAAAGCGTTAGAAGTTACCGAAGGTAACTGTTGACATAGTGACAGAATTTTATAAAGATAACCTCGAGAGTTACCCCACCCATTATCTAATAATAAGCAGGTGTTTGAAAGACAAGACCTATACAAACACACCGTTTCTAAATTAATAAGCATGTATGTATGTTAAGGGTGTGGATTTTTCCCACTTGCCCGTGGAGAAACTTAACATTTATAACAGTGTCACGAAAATCTTTGGCATTTTTTTTTGTACAGTAAAATGATCAAAAACATGTTTCCAGTATCCTGAAATATTCGGTTCTCGATAATGTAACAATAAAATGCAAAAACAACAAATGGAAAAAAGACTCACCTTTATTCTAAATACATCATTGAATACATAAATATATTCTCTTTAAGTTTTTTAATTGTTAACAATCAATGAAATAACGAATAAAAAATATTTTCAAAAAATATAACAACTGTCAAAAAAGGATTTCCAAAATGGCGTCTTGAATTCTCGATAACTCGAGATAAATCTCAAAACGAGGCTGTATTAAGTATGGTGGCCCAGTGTTGACATGCTATAAACAACAGTTGCAGTAGAACACTGTATTCTTTCTCACAACACGGACTGGAGAGCAGTATTTAAGGTGAACCCAATGGGAACAAGTAGCATTATCACACTGTGCCCAGTGGGTGAATTCTATTGCACCATGGGAATGCTTGTCTACATAATATTGATGACATTGGCAACACTTATCTTCATCAGGTATTTCTGATTCATTTTCACTATCAGAGAGGTCTGATTTTTCAGAAAGTTCAATGTTTTGTTTGGATGGACCTGGCTTTTGTTTATCATTTATTTGAAGATTGAAGCTGGTGGCTGAATTCTTTTTGTTCTTAGGAGTTTTAGTTTTTTTCTTTTTAGGATCATTTGTACTAATTTTACTGTTACTTTCATCAATGTATTTTTTCATTTTTTCTACAGTTTCACCTTCCAATGCTTTTCCACCAACAATACTATTAATGCTTTTACGTTTTTTCTTCATGATTTTTATATGTACATCACCACCTTTCTTATCAAAAAAGTTATTTTCTGCTGTTTCAGATTTTTTGTGATCTCCTGATGCTGTCACTTCATCATCAACTATGTAAAGTTCAGATGGTTTGATTTTACTTTTTAAAAGTTCAACCATAGAGGACGAGTTCTTGAATGGATAAATGCCTGCCTTATTGAAAGAAGCTTGTAAATTTAAAGGACTTAGAGCAAATGAGTACGCCTTGCAAGCAAGTGAGCAGACATCATAACGAGTGACAACTCTGTGATGTGTTCTAGCAAATTTAGAACTTTCTTGAGCATATTTCAGTTGCAGGGGACCAAAACATCCAATGTCCATAGGCTGGAGGATATGAGAGGTGTGTGGTGGCAAGACAAACAGAACAATATTTTGCTGTTTAGCCCATTCAACAAGATCTACTGATATGTGACTACGATGACCATCATACAGTATAAGAATTGTGTCATCTGATCTTCCCTGGCAAAACTTCATAAAATGATTTTGCAAATAATCTTTAAAAACAACACTATTTGACCAACCACTTGGTGTCATGATACCATCAGCACCTGGACTTTTTCCTTCCAAGAGACCATCTAACATTCGGACACCAGGGAAAACAAAATATGGAGGGATTTGCATTCCAGCTGCATTGCCAGCCCCTATTATAGTGACAGTTTTACCACGCTCAGACATGATAACTTGTGCCTTACAATCTTTTCCACTAACAACACTAGGGGGTTTATATTCAGTATTTATTCCCTTTTCATCAATGTTATAGATAAGGTGCGGTTTGTCAAATAAATCATATTTACGTAAAATTCTTTCAAGTTCATTAAAGTATTTAGTGACAGATTCTTCACTGGCACATTTAGCACGTTGTTCAGACAGACTTGAAGGACGGACAACATTAAGTTCTGGCCACCTTTTTATGAAGTTATAAAACCAATTAAGAGTGAATGGCTGATCATCTTTCCTCTTGCCTAAAGAAACAGCATAATCAGAGGCTAAATTGACTACTTCAGCCCTCGTGTAACCATATCCAACAGAAGCAAGATCTTTTAAGTGTTCACACAATTTAGCTTCTTCATCTAAAGAAAGCACAGGGCAGGGTCCTGATTTGACACAATCAATTGATATTCTATTATCAACCCGGTCTCTCAAAGTAGTAAGAGGAACTCCATTTAGCTTTGCAGCTCTATATACTGGAATTCCTTCATCTTTCACCATTTTATAAGATGATGTCATAGCAGTTGGTGACCATAGCCGTAGTCTTGACCTATCTGCAGGTTGAGTAAGCTGAAATGAACCAGAATAAACACTCTTTTAATGCATATTTTGGCTTATTTTGAATACCACATATATTAAACATGAATAAATAACAAAAATGTGTTCATTTCCTTTATTAGATTACATCAACTTAGATTCAATACAGATTATGTCCAGTCTGTATTTAACTATTGCAATTAATAAGATCTATGGCCCTGATTTGCTTCCGTATTTTATTTTTTTGACAGGTGCTAGTGACGTATCACTTGGTCTATTTTTAGAACTAATGTTGATTTGCTTGCGTCATCCATCGGCTGCTGTCAGAGGCTTGCAGATAAATTAAAATGGAGGATTGTATAAAACAGAAAAAAAGCATTAGTGAAAACTGTATAAAATTGATGATTTGTAAATAAAAGAGTAAGTTTACCTTTATCCTGAACATTTTTACCGTGAAAACAGTTTTTATTGAAGCAGCTGAATACACAGTGTTGACTTGGAGGTTTCCTTGTCAAATGACGTCAAACTCGTGAAAAAAAACACGCGATTATTTATTCTATCGGGAATTCCATTATATCGAGAACTGAATATCTGAGGATACCGTAAGACGTTGTAGATAATAAATAGACTTATAGATAATGTGTTCTTAATATGAAAAAGGCAAAGCCTCAAAGCGAGCTCGATGTACTTTTTGCGTGAAATAGTATGAAATAATCGCTCATTTTTATTCAAATGCAGTAACGAGTGCGTGTGACGTCACACGTACTGGTTAAATATGGCTCCGCCCCTGTCGTGAAATAAATAACGAGTTTTTAAAACGTTGATAAAACTTTGTTTTATTTTATTTCACTCTATAATTTTTCAAGCGAAATAAAGATTATTTAAAGTGAAATAACTGTAAAACTTAAAACGTTTGCGACATTAAAGTAGCGTACTTGATTTGTTTGTTTTGCACGTGCTGTTTGGCTCTACATTGTGACGTCACGTAAACAATACTTTAAACGTCTGTACAGCGTTAACGACTGAATAAAAGATATTGGTGTTCGGATTCATTTTCTTAGTTCGACCATTTTCTTTCATTCTAGATAGTTTTCACAACAAAATTTGACAAAAAATTGTTTTTATTTATCAGATTTCAAACAAAATGGCGCCTTGGATTTTCATTTTTTATACACAGCTTCCGTTGTTCTGGTTCCCTGTCCAATTATGGTTCCCATAGACGTGCGCGGGTGACAAGTCTACACATCCGTTTTCAGTCAGAATTCCTCAGTTTTTATCGTTATCTTTAAATTCGAAAGGTTGCGATGTGTCCAATTCGGTACTTTGGACGAAAGTTTTCAAAACCATCACTTAGCAGGTACTCGCGTTACCGTAAAGCTCGCTTTGCGAGCAGGCCCTTCGGGCCAGCTCGTCGAGCTCACTATTAAAAGTACATTTACTGTCTGTTAAAAGTTCCTAAATTTATGCTGACATTTTAAAACAGACATCTATGTTATTAATTGACTGAAATATCTAACATAAACAGGTCTAGGATTTCATCATAATTACGGACAGTCTGTAAATTTTTGGACAATCCATAATTTTACAGATTTTCTTATCTGTAAATTTACAGACATTAAGTAAGAAAATAGTAGAAGTTGCATTGAAATTTAAAACCGCCGGTTAAAATGAATAAGGTTAGGTATTATATGATTAAATGTAACAGTTTGCTAAGATTCAGAACAGTTTGATGACTTTCAATTTTCACTTTTAACAAAAATTTCAAAATCATCATACAAAGATGAAACCAACCCCATTACCTTTGTAAATATAAACAATCAATAAAACAACTTGTCTTTAGCTGCGGATTTTATTGTAAAACTAAAAACAGCAAATTTCACATTGAATATCTGTAAATTTATGGATTGAAAAATCTTTAAATTTCTAGACTGTCTATAAATTTACGGACAGTCCATAAATATCATGAAATCCTAGACCTGATAAAGATGGTTAATGCTCGGCGGCACGAAATACCCAAATATACCCAAATATTGCCCAAATATACCCAAATATAGCAGTATTTATTTTTGTTTGTATAAAATATAGATAATAATGAGAAATAAATCAATATTTATAAAATAATATGAATTAGCCTGCTATAACTTTCATTCATTCCGTTGAAATGGGCAGTTAAGATGTTGTAAGAAAATAAAATTGTGACATTTGCTTATCTACAATATAGGTTCTTTATGAATGTACTTGCAATTTAAATTCAAGATATATTTGTTGTCTACACTTACATTTTTAAGGTGTAAATTTGTTGAAATTTCATATCATACAGAAGAAGAATGTCCATGTTATTAAAAAATAGCTTTAATAGAGTACATATACTGTATTTTGGTTCAAAACACAATGATAAGAAAATGTATATTTGGGTATGTTTGATTATATCTTAGTGAAAGTGTATATTGTATTCATGATTAAAACAGCACTTTTTTAGTATAAAACATTTAGTTTTAGTATAAATGGGCAATATTTGGGTATATTTAGGCAATATTTGGGTATATTTGGGCAATATTTGGGTATATTTGGGTGTATTTGGGTATTTCGTGCTGCCCGTTAATGCTTCCCAAACTTTGGCTAACAGAGCGATTCTCACAATGCATCGATATAATGGCGTGACCTAATTCTTCAACCTGTTTGACATGTCTGTAAATATCCGTATATTCCAAAGCTAAAAACTATATATCAGTGATGTTTGCCATGTAAATATTATGGCAAAAGGATCAAAATAAATGATACAAATTAAATATTCAGGGAGATTTGAATTTTTTAAATGCAGTTGTGATTTATGGGTAAATAGATCTATACAACTGGGTCCAGGCTACGTGTTATTACTTTGCAAGGTTTGTGGAACATATTTGCAAACATGACAACTGTGTCCGAATTATTGTTTTTCGGAGCCAGTTTTTTTGTTGAATTTGTACCGAAACAATTAGATTGCGCGACTATCTTTCTGAGCATTATTTATACTGGAACCCAATTGTATTGAGCTATTCATTGTATCGATCTTTTTACAAATCTCGTGGTATTTTGCAAAATGCAACGCCTACTGATTGTTTACATTAACAACAGTGTCGCACCAAACTTTTGCTTTTTTTTTTTTTTTTTTTCGTAAAAATTATCAAAAACATGTTTCGTTACCCTTAAATTTACATTTACTGTTTGTTAAAAGTTCCTAAATTTATGTTGACGTGACATAAAAAGAGGTATTTGTTTCTAAATGACAAAAAATCTTTCATAATGATGGTTCAGGCTTTCCATATTTAGACTTTCTAGGCAATTCTCTCAATGCATCAATTTAATGGCGTGATCTAATTTTATAAACCTGTTTGAAATGGCTGCCAATATCTCATTCTGTATATTCAAAGCTAAAGACTGTATATCAGTGATATTTGCCATGTAAATGCTATAAAAAAGGATCAAAATAAATTATTCACAATGAAGATTCAGGGAAGTTTTATTTCTTTTAAATAAGAAGTGATTTATGAGTAACTAGATCGATACAACAGGGTTCCAGGCTACTAATGCTATAGCACTGTTTGGTTGCTGAATACGACAAATCGCTGAGTTTTCCAATAGTTGCAAGAGGTGTTGCATGCGATGAAATATCATACTATTGTGTATTGGCACATTTTAAAACATTGTAAATGGGGATTAAACAATTGGGGGAAAAACTAAACACGCCTAATCAAGTAGGAATAGGATTTTGGCATTTCGCATTTTTTCTGGCTTCGAAATTCACTGCTACATGAAAATCTACTTGTCTGCCACCTAGAAGTCCAAAGTCTTCCAAGTAGGGCATAGTTGTCCCACATCCCTGTTGTTTACATTTATTTTTTCATGAAATTATGTCTTTGATAAAAATTCATGCACATTTTGATATAAAAATGGTTACATGAAAGACCTATGTATTCAACTTGTTACTTGATTAGAAGCTCTATGGAAAGAATTATCTGCCTCATACACACCTTATAAAGATTATTATTGGACAGATTTATATTGTGAGCTTTATATCAATTTTAGATTTCATTGTAATTTGTATTTTAGAAAATGAACTAGTTATGTTTACAGAAATAAATTTTATTTTTTTCAGAATTTGGTGTTCATTTGGCTGAACTTACAGTGGATCCTAATGGACCACTTGCAATTAGACAGTTGGCCTCTGTGCTATTGAAGCAGTATGTAGAAGTACATTGGTGCATACATTCTGAGAAGTTCAGAGCACCAGAGACTCCAACCGCGGTATGTTGTATCAATTGTGACTCTTAAAAGGTCTTTGTCAGTACTTCCTTTAGATACCACCAGCATAGAGTGCAGTCTGATTATAGTCTACACTGTTGGCTATTCATTATACTACATATTTTTTAAGTTTTCCATAAAACTGATGAATGGTTGTGTCTAGATTGAAAAATGGACAAGTCCATTTAAGATATTTTGCTTGGTAAGGGTTAAAGATAAATTCTTGACAAGAGTTTTTCTCTCATGTTATATGAGAAAAATTATTAAAATTAAATTAAATTAAAATTATTACTTAAATTACTAATTTTAGAAAGTGAAGACTTGGTGTTATTTAAGATTTTTGGGAATAGTGCATGATCTTAAAGATTATTTCAATTGGGAATCTTGAGGCCTTTTATAGGCCTCTGTTATTTAATGTAAAAGAAGTCCTGTTAAAAAATAAAATGGTGATTTTTATATTCTTTTACTTAATTGATTGTTTATCTTATAGCCAAAATTTAAAATTATTTAAATTGTATATTCTGTCTGTAATGTAGTCAAAAGAGCAGATCAGAAAGATTTTACCGGTTGGCTTAAAAGAGGCAATTAGTAAAGTCCGTTCTAGTGTTGCATATGCCGTGTCGGCTATTGCCCACTGGGATTGGCCGGAAGCATGGCCCGACCTGTTTCAAATCCTCATGCAAGCTCTTACGAGTGGAGATACAAATGCTGTACATGGAGCTATGCGTGTTTTAGCAGGTATGGAAATGTACTTTTATGTTGTATTTTACTTTTGTGTTCTGTTGTAATGTATATAAGAAATTCCATTTATATTCAATGCAATAAATATATTTTTAGTTTTCTGTTTCTAGAAACTTTTTGCTATGATTAAGGTTTTATGATTTTGTGAAATTTTCTGTTGTTTACAACAGTAACTACAAGTAGTAATTACTGAGGTCGGCCTGAACCACCAGGATCAGATCAGGCCAGCCTGTATTAGTCTGATGAGACTGACTATAACACTTATTGGTCAGTATAAGAGTTTTAGGTATTTAAAATGAGCCGCGTCACGACAAAACCAACATAGTGCGTTTGCGACCAGCATGGATCCAGACCAGCCTGCGCATCGGCGCAGTCTGATCAGGATCCATGCTGTTCGCTATCAGTTTCTCTACTTGTTATAGGGTCTGTAAGCGAACAGCATGGATCCTGATCAGACTGCGCGGATGCGCAGGCTGGTCTGGATCCATGCTGGTCGCAAACCCATTATGTTGGTTTTGTCGTGACGCGGCTCAAATCTGTTTTATGTAACAATTAGTATATTTAGTTTAAGACATATCCGTAGTAATAGTTTTAACAAAGGTAATGTTGTACATATTTTATATTTTTCAGAATTTACTCAAGATGTGACAGATACACAAATGGTTCATGTGGCACCAGTGATACTGCCAGAAATGTACAAAATATTCCTACAGCATGAGGTATTTTATTATCTGAAAATAATTGGATATGTATGTAAATGTATAGGTTGTCTGTGCAGTAAATGTTACAACTTGATACCAGCACTGATTGGTTCCTGAAAGCAGACTGGAGAGTTGTTAAAATAAGTTTCAATCTTTCATCATAATCAAGTTAAAACCAAAACCTTAAAGTTAAAACCGAATCTTAAAAGGAATGCACATTCAATTTAAAAGCTATCAAGGCTGTGTTTGTTAAATCACTTGCTTATTATTGGCACAAGTTTAAAAACTTGTTGTTTAACATTTGACAGGTTTTCAGTATCAGAACAAGGTCAAGAGCTGTTAATATTTTCAACATATGTGCTGGTATGATTGCTACAATGTCAGAATTACAAAAGGTAAGCTATTTATACTACATTTATATATATCTATCTTAATCAGCCAAGCATCAGTGTCTTCTTTTGGGTCACATAATGATAAGTTTTATGCCCCCACTTTGTGGTGGGGGTGTAAGGGGCATATATATATGCTTACAAGCCTGTCAGTCCCAAGACTACATTTATATATAAATCAACAAAGCATCATTGTCTCCTTTAGGGTCACATCATCATAAGTGTTATGGCCCCACTTTGGGGTGGTTTTATGGCTCCACTTTTGGGTGGGGGGGGGGTGTAAGGGACATATAGTTTATGCTTACAGGCTGTCAGACTGAAAAGTGAAATAACATTGGAATGTAGGGGCATCTGTGTGCTATGGACACATTCCTAGTTTAGCTCAACTTTATTATTGCACCGGTTAAAATATTGCTTTGATCCTATAAATAACACATAAAAATGATGTGAAGTACTTTTCAAATGCTGAAATGTAATTTAAAGGATGTTTTCGATAGCAAGCAATTTGAGTCTGGTGGGAATATTCAGCCTTACAGACAGACTTGCAGTTTCATTATTGGTGTATTCCTTTCATAAGTACCATTCACCTTTGGGGATTTCTGTTCAGCCAGAGACTTTGAATTCTTTCATTAGAGAAAATTATCAGCTAGCTTATGGAATGTCACTGGTTCTACACAGATACCTCATGGAAAGTCACTGCATGACCTTCACACTGTCGGTGTGGCTCAAAATTGTAACAATGCCTCTCTGAGTCTGACATTTAATGGTTTTACAGCAATTAAGTAAGAAATTGAATAACCCTAAGTAGAGAGCAAGATTATAGTCTTGATCAGCATTTTTTAGATTTTTAAAGTAGCAAAAACAAACTGTGCATTATATGTTTAGGGTTTAGCCAAGCAGTTGTTGTTTCCTGTGATACCTCAGTTTACACAAGCATTTGTGGAGGCACTGCTTGTACCAGATGGACCTTCCTCTGATAGTGGACTGAAGATGGAAATTATGAAGGTAAGATTAAAACTAAATTTCTTGATAAACTGAAAAATTTAGCAAGATCTTTGCTTCTGTATTTGTGCCTGTTTGTTTCTGAAATAATGCTCAGAGTTAAGGGGTAAAATGAAAAAAATCACTGACCCATATATGGAAATATATAGCTTGTCTAGTTGGTTGTCAATGAAATAGAGAGTTAATATGATCTTAAATGAATGTGATCTTAAAAATGATCACATGACATCAGTTTGTGTGTATTGCCTTTTGTCCAACCCTCTTTCTAATGATTTATTTGGAAAAGCTGGCAATTATTTGCTGAAAATTAGGTTGATTTAGATACAGAATCCAGGAATGCTTGATGTATGATGGATATACTGATAAAACTGTTGCTAAATGCAACTTTACCAAGACACAATCAAATAGAAATGATGAAAAGACTATTATCACATAAACGGTGGTGCAGGAGTGTAATAAAGCCATTTTATAAAAACGATATTACACACGTGTAATAACACTTTGACGTGACGTCAACTCCTCTTAACCCATTACTCCATTACTTCATATACACGCCTTTTAACGCCTTTTTCACCCCCCCCCCCCTTTTGTTGTCTCAAATGATGAAAAAATGCCTTATTTAGGCCCCAAACACTTGTTTTTGTTTGAGAAATGTTGTTAAAAAAAGTGACCTCTTTTTCGGCGCGGCCCCCCAACCAAAAGATACAGAAGGGGGATGTGCCCCTTTCTGTTTGGGGGCTTTGAAGGGGGGCGGAGTCCCCCTCATCGCCAAGAAAATTTTGGACTTGTGAGAGGCTGTAAATGACCCCAGATTGATCATAAGGTAACGTGTAACCAACGCTGAAAAGCATTTGACTCTATCTCAATCCATTGAGAAGTTGCAGCACTTTGAAATCAATTTTGGTGGAAAAAATCAACGCAAAATAGTGATTTTTGGCAATTTTGAGATGTCCCCTCGTTGCCATGGTAACAGAAAATTAAAGCCTGAGCATGTTGTTGCAAGGGCAATGGTCCAGTCAACATTTGTGCCAAGTTTGATTAGTGTTGAAGCAGTTTTTATAGTATTATAGCAATTTGAACTTGTAACGGGAGACTTTTCAATGAAAACAGCCATTTTTCACAAAATGCTCATGAAGTAATGGGTTAAACCGGATGGCAGATTTTGCTTAAACTTACAGGGATGAACAACCTTAATGTGTAGATGGTAGTAAAGGAAGGGATTTTTGCTGCGACCAAATTTAACAGAATTATGGCCCTTTGTTGATTTTTTCACTATATACTATGTAGAAATTTTGTGAATGCAACTCCTCTTAAACCGGATGGCAGATTTGCTTAAACTTACAGGGATAAACAACCTTAAGGTGTAGATGGTAGTTAAGGAAGGAATTTTTTCTGCGACCAAATTTTACAGAATTATGGCCCTTTGTTGATTTTTTCACTATATACTATGTAGAAATTTTGTGAATGCAACTCCTCTTAAACCGGATGGCAAATTTTGCTTAAAATTCCAGGGATGAACAACCTTAATGTGTAGATGGCAGTAAAGGAAGGAATTTTTGCTGCAACCAAATTTAACAGAATTATGGCCCTTTGTTGATTTTTTCATTATATACTATGTAGAAATTTTGTGAATGCAACTCCTCTTAAACCGGATGGCAGATTTTGCTTTAACTTCCAGGGATTTACAACCTTAATGTGTAGATGGTAGTAAAGGAAGGAATTTTTGCTGTGACCAAATTTAACAGAATTATGGCCCTTTGTTGATTTTTAGTTTTCAACTTGTGGCACATGTAGTCCAAAAAATATTTGACCTAGAGTCATAAGATTGACAGAACAGTGGCGTGTGGGGGCATCCGTGTCCTATGGACACATTTCTAGTTTTATATCTGTGATAAATAGAATATTATATTCGTGTAGATTTAATACTAAATTTATTGAACTCGTTGAATAAAACAATATTATGCTCACCAGAGACTCGCATAATATGATTTTATTCAACTCGTTCAATAAATTTAGTATTAAACCTACACTCATTCAATATCCTTCATTTATGATAAATGTTAATAGCAAATTAATGCTGCAACAAATTTCTACACTTGTAGTGCCAACAGTGCATAAGTAATTGAACATTCTGACCTTGTTTCTTGTGAATATAGTTGTTTTTATATATCAACAGGCTATCACTACATTAGTAAAAAGTTTCCCAAAACTGATGTCACAATGGATTGGACAGATTCTACAACCTGTCTGGAGTATATTCACATTGAGTTCTGATTTGTATCCTTTTTCACCATATTCTGGAAGATTTTGTTAATATAACAGTGTATTGTGAATAGAGTTGGTGCTGTTGCAGCTTATAAACAAATTTGATGTAATTTTACTTTGTACATTTTGAACCGTCAGTTGGCTTAGCTTAATAGGTAAGACTTGGATTTGTAATACAGGAGTGGCTGATTGGATGAGGAATAATTTTGAAAAATTGGTAATTACTGGTTACTTATGCAGGAAAGCCAGTTAGGTGGAGTGACTGTCAAGATATGACAAAAATGTATTTACAAAATGCAGAAAGGAAATGTGCTGCTATTCGTGGCAGCAGAAATAACTTACTTATAATTATGTGAATTGATCGGAGAGATAAAAAAAAAAAATTTTGAATGTAGTTTGGAGAATTTTTTCTTACTCAAAAAAGTATCAAAATATTTTTGTCAATGTTTGTGATATTATTTGACTGCTGTATACAATTATCAGTATTTGCTGTAATACTTTTCTCACAAATATATCAATTTGTAATAAAATGATGGAAATGCATCAAAAGAAAATCTTACAAAGTTTTAGATTTAGACTTGGTTTTATGGGTGTTAGCATAAACATTAGCCAAAAATCCATGCCCAGATGTAGTCTGAGGTTGTATTTTATTTTATTGAGGCATGTGTTCTTGATGATATATAATCTTCTAAAAGCTGTTGTTAATGTTGACTGAAGTTGTATTTTCTTGTAATTTTGTAGTATTTAATTTATTAACAAGAACTCCTTAACAAATGTTAAAGTTATGTCCGGACAGTTGTGAACAATACAGAAGATGCAGATGATCCTGTAGATTCTGATGGTATGTCTTTTTATCTAAAATAAAAAATTTCTTGACATTCAGTTTTTCAGACTGCATTGATCTCTACAGAGATGTTGCTATGTCGAAAAAATAAAACACATTCAGGAACACATTTGAATGGGATTTATCCCTTACCATTAGAGCTAGAATAATAATTTATTAAAACGTTATTTTAAAGTTTATATTTTAGAAATTTTGAGAAAAAATGAAAACATAATCTTGATATGTTACTAAAACAAGGAAGTACTTAAATTTGTCAATTTGACAAATATAGATGATTTTAATTTTTGTTCAAAATTATAAATGTTTGTTATTTAAAAGTCTTTAACTAGGTAATTACTGGTAAGTTATCATGACATGCTGGTAAGGTTTCACGACTGCCAAGATATGACCAAAAATGTGTTTTAATCGGCTTTACAACCAACCAAACAAATCTAACTTGGTAAACTGGACTCTTATCTATATGAGGACATTAGATCAATATTAAAAGGAATGAAGGAAAAAATCCAGAGTAATAATTTTTTTGTTCATTTAACATTATAAAATTTTATTTATTTGTAGAAGACTTTGAAGGTATTGCATTATTATGTTTGCTTTGCAAAAATTAAAGTTTTGAATTTCTATTTATTGTCATTATCTTTTAATTTCAACTTTATATTATTTTCTGAGTTTCACTACCAATTTTGTGTAATGAACTTGTCCTGTTTTGAATTTGGAACAGTCCATTATGAATGTAAGGGATATATAGAAAATGAACAAATATTTATAAGATTTTTATTAAGTATCTATTGTTAAATATTTTAGACTAAACATTTGGTATTTCATGAAATGATTAAAGCAGCCTTCAGCTTTTATTTCTTGGTGGAAAAACAATTCTGTGTTGTTTCAAACCAAGTATTTCAGTAATTTTATCTTGGAAAAGTGCATCATATCACTTCTTCAAAACAGCGTCCCTAGAGCTATTTATAGTGATGTTTGGTCTAAAAATAGAATAACTTGTCTTTTTTGTCAAGTCTGACTGTGGACACTTTTGTACGTAAAATTCTGTAAGCCGTAGCATTCATATATTTGTTTTCATTACGAACAAATTTTTCTTGATATAGATTGTCAGTGTATAAATATTTCCTCCAGCTTGAAATGTCTAAAATAAAATAATAAAGTTGCCATTTAACATAATTATACATTGTGAGATAAATTATAGATTTGTAGTTATATTGATTTAAGTTTGCATATCGTTACAGGTGGCGTCCTCGGCTTCGAGAATCTCGTGTATGGAGTGTTTGAGTTTATACATGCACTTCTGGACAGCTCGAAGTTTCGTGATCTTGTGAAAAAATCAATCAATGATATTCTCTACTATGTGATAACATATATGCAAATCACAGAAGATCAGGTACTTGTTGATTTAAGGTTTTTTTCCCCTCATACAAGCACAATAATAAGCTTCATTGTTCTCCATTTCAGTTTTATTTTTTGAAAAGTTTGCAGTTTATTACTAAACAACTGATACAGACAAAGTGACTTTTGGGGCCAAATTTGGGCCCCATTATTCCACCTAAAAGTATATATTTTTTCCCTGTTATTGAACAATTTTCCCCTCACGAAATTGTAGAGCATTTTATTCTGTGAAATGTATTGTAAAATAGTATATGTCTGCTATGTATAAAGTTCTTAATGTTATTTTCATGTCTGACAGGGGCGTCTATGGATGACAAATCCAGATCAGTTTGTAGAAGATGAGGATGATGACACTTTCTCCTACTCTGTTAGAATCTCAGCACAAGATTTACTCATGGTAAGACTATACATGGTTGATTAAATGCTTGATTTTTATAGAAACAAAGCCTAGCTAGTAGTGAAAGGTTCGACTTCCTCCATGCATTATTTCAGGCACCAAGCAAAAAAAATAAACAAGAAATGAAGTTGAAATTGTTTATCACATTTACAATGCATTTAAGGCTAAACTTTGGTTTTACTTTATAAAATTTAAAAAAATAAATATATTTGTTGTGTCTTTTGATATATATATATTTTTTTTTTAAATTTTATACTTGAGAATCATTGAAAACTTAAATAATTAGATTGTTTCATAAAGAAAATAATGTTTTGTATGTTTTTACTTGTGTTGATTTCTCAATAAAAAGGGTAGGAGATAATATTTTAATGTTTACACAGTGTAGAAATAATGTGAGAAACAGAATATTTATTACAAACTCATCAGTGTGTTACTGATCATTAAATGATGATATTGCATTTACTGTTGTGAAATATTTCAATATATGATCACATAGTGACAAACATTATGTTGGATGTACTTTTAGTTGATAGGTCAGGAGTTTGAAGACGAGAGTGCACTGGGTTTGTGTCAAGCTATCACCAAACATTTACAAGAAGCTGAAGCCCAGAAATCTGTAACGGATAATTGGTAAGACTTTTTGATTATAAACAGTTTTCTAATCACATGACATCCTCTGCAGAGCAATCTGTTGTAGAAGACAAATATTTTATTTACAGTCTACTCCACTTATAACGAGATCGGTTTTAGCGAGATATCGGTTACAACGTACATATATTCGCTGTCCCGTGTGTATTTTTTTTTCAGAATTTTAACGAGGTCACTTCATTGGCACTTCGTCTGCATCAGTTTGACAACTTGAGAAAAACAATGGTGACCAAAAACAAAGGTCAATTAACATTTATTTAAGGAAAAAAATTTTGAGCAATTAGCGATCCAATGTGTCAGCCTTGTTTTGTCAACGCTCCGGGCTAAATTGTCCTTAAGGTGACGAAAAGTCATAACAAAACAAATTTATTGAGTGATAAGCACAAAGGAAGCGGCTAATTTCTTGCAGTGTTATTCGGTGTTCGTGAGAAATACACTGCGTGACTTTTGAAAACGAAATTTAAAATGTACATATTTATGAAAAATCACACGCGGTTGGACGTAGTATGTGTTTTCATATGTTTTGTTTAAATTCTATGATAGCTAAATATATTAATATACATGTATATTTAAATAAAACAAAAACTTCTGAGTGCAAAGAGTTATGTCCCATTGCGTGCTCTTTAAAAAGGATGTACGCGAAAGTGAAAGTAAAAATAAGTGATTTTTCAATTTGTTCCCGGTTATAACGAGGAATCATGCGAAGTCCCGACGATCTCGTTGTATCCGGATTTAAGGGAATTATTGCTCCATGGAGGTTGAATTTATTGTAAAGTTGTACTTTTGGAAGATTTGAAACTATTGTTGTGAAGAGGTTGTTGTTCTACAGAAGGTCATTTTGTGCAGGGGTTGCACTGTATTTACGTAAAAGACTTCGATAGTTTAGTTGACAGCAATATATCTAAATTGTTCGTGTGAAAGTTGGTTGCTACTTGTGTATGGAAAATTGGTTCATACTGGGCCATCCTTAAAAAAATGTTTGTTTGCAGTAACCCGACCCAGAATTTTCAAGGTGGGTAGGTAGGTCGATTTTTTTTTTTTTATTGAACTGTACTCCCAAATAAACATGGAATTTCAAAATGCTGGACAATATATGCTTTGATAATCTGGTAACAATTAATAAATTGATAACTGAATTCTAATTTAATAAGACCTAAATTTAATTTCTTCTATTAACCTTTAAAAGAACGAAAACAAAGCACAAGGCATAATTTTTTGATTCAAAAATTTTTTTTTTTTATCCAGACCATGAAAAAAAATTTTGAGTAGGGGCAAATTTTGTGAGTCGGTAGCATTACTGCAAACAAACATTTTTTTAAGGATGGCCCTGGTACAAAGTCCAGGCCAATTTGTAAGTAATTTATTGCCTGTCTGTATTTAAGTAGAATACTACTGAACTGGACTTCTAAATAAAAAATGACCAAAACAAACATTTGTCTTATTAGCTGCAAAGTGAATCGCCTGAATTGAAATAGCAAGTCACTACACAGATGTTTGTTCATACCTGAAGTAATGGAAAGTTTGGAAGGTGTTTAGGGTATATTTATTATTATCCAATCACTGTCATCAGTAATAGCTAGAAGGGTCAACATAGGAAAAAATGAAAGCCTAGGATAGTAGCATTTTGTTAAACACGATGGTATTGTCAAAATCTTGTATTTTATTATGATTTTCTTGGTTATTTCAGGTGGAAGATACACGAGTCCTGTATGTTTGCTCTTGGAACTGTACGAAGCCTGGTGATAGACACAGTGAAGTCGGGGAGAGTGCAATTCGATATTTCTGCGTTCTTAGAAAATGTTGTTCTTACAGATTTAAATTTATCAGGTATGTGAATGAATAATACAAGTTATATTTCATTCCATTAAATTTTAAAGCCATGCTGTTGTGATGTGTGTCTGATTACTTAAAAAATTGTCTTGCCAAAATAAGTCTGCCTGCTTAGGTCAATAGGGAAGGAATTGGATTTATAATCCAGGGGTCACTGATTATTTTTAGGCAAGGCTAAATTTCTTTGTGATAATTGATCTTGGACATTGAGTCTAATGGTCATTTGTCCCTCACTGCTGATTCAGAAGTCATGTGGGATAAGTAGTCAGTCACTGAAGTAGAAATTGGTAGGTACGTGTAAGATATTGAGGAAAGCCGGTTAGGTGGACTGACTGGTTAGATATTACCCCAAATTTGTTAATATCACCAGATAAACAAATGTGCTGTAGTTCTGGACCTCCATAACTTTTGTCTTTCTTTAGTGTATAAATTTTGGCCTTCTAGAAACTGTGTCCTGTACTTAAGTGTCAGAAATTTTGACCTCTAAAAATAAAGCAATTTTGTCTTACTTTAGAATAAAAAAAATCGGAAATTTATGATGATTAAGTGTCAAATAAGTTTGTTAGGAAATGTTGTATGTTTTTTTCAGTATCACCATTCCTGATAGGAAGGTGTCTATGGACAGCAAGTAGATACTGTGAGGGTATGAATACAGAACTTCTTCAGAGGTACGTCACTCAGTCCAAATTCTTGATTAACAGTTGAGCGAAGAGGAAATGAAATTTACAGTCTGTAAAAGATGAAGAAGTTTAAGGAAAATGTGGACAATAGATTTAGCTATAAAATAAAGATAGCTTAAAGATGTTTAAAATGCTTGGAATTCAGCAAA
Source organism: Ruditapes philippinarum (assembly GCF_026571515.1). NCBI lineage: Eukaryota > Metazoa > Mollusca > Bivalvia > Venerida > Veneridae > Ruditapes > Ruditapes philippinarum. Next base: position 60,196 of record NW_026851933.1, on the reverse strand, counting down.
TAAAATTCTAGCTTATCAGACTGGATCTTACATTGTTTATGCGAGTGCTGGAAAATTGAAAACTATCATTTTACACTTAAATGTAATTCTCCTGCTTTAATGAATATGCCATATGTTTACAGATGACATCATTTCAATGATATGAATGAAATTGTAAATTCCTTTGGAAAAAAATCATTTTGTTGTTTCTCTTTTCAAACTATAATTAATATGAAAAACGCAAGAATAATATTGAAACACTGACTGTTTTCATAGCATGTCCAATTCTTATATATTATCTGTCAAGTGCAATTTGGATCTTTGCAACAGTAATTTCCAACTTTTTGTTGAGTACATCTTTTTGCTGTTTTCGTACTTCCTTTTAAAAAGTTGTTATTTAAACCAAAATTTATTTAAAGTTTTTATGCATTGATTTTTTTGTTTCAGATGTTTGCAGGCAACAGTTGGAGGTATTCACCCGACACAACCTCCTGTGATCCGAATCTCTGCCATCAGGGCAGTTTACGGTTACTGTGACTTCCTGAAAACCTCGGAAAATACTCAACTTCTAGTACCGTTCTTGCCAAACATCACAGAGGGACTTGTTAACGTTGCGACACAATTTTCCTCGGATGTTTTGTCACTGTGTTTAGAAACATTGTCAATAGTTCTATCTGTAAGTTGGATTATGTTTTAATATTTGTAAACCTTATTAACCACTATATAGCGATTAACTTTGCTGAAATTTTTCAATTGACTTGTCTTGCTTACAATATGAATTGTCCATTGTTAATTAATAAGGGATTTCACAATATAAATAATGGCAATATTTCAGCAACAATGAGTCGAGAGTTCTGTCAGACTTTACAGGTATGAAGTCTTAACTGACTTCAATGGTGATATAAGCAAGTCACTGCAGCTGCTAACATTAAGAGGCCTAGATTGACTTATCACGTCATGTATATATACCACCCTGATTGAATATTACAAAATATAGAAGATATGGAAAACCCTGATTGAATATTACAAAATATAGAAGATATGGAATATGACACTGGTTCAGTATTACAATGTATGGTTTATATAATATCTTATTAACCTTGATTCTGCCATCGGCTACCCGTGAAATAAGAGCAGACCATCTGATTGTTGTCTGTGCAATTAGCTTTTCAGTCAGTACATGACCTGATATTGAAATTACCTGCAAAAATAGTGAATGGTTTCGTCCAGGTTGAAAGACGGACAAGTTTAGCATGATAAGGGTTAATAACATGCCACCATTTATTTCTTCTTGGATTTGAGCAACACATTTACCATAATATATAAATCATTATAAAGTGTATTTAGATGTGATACCTATGATGAAATATACTAAGGATATAATTATATAATAGATTTAACATTCTGGATTGTAACAATAGATATTGAAATATTACAGGTCGATAAAGCATTCACTGCATCATGTGAGTCAAAAGTCACACCTCTGACAATAGCTGTGTTCTTAAAATATTCCAGTGGTAAGTTTTTTAAAATATTCTAGTGGTGACCTTGTGATAAATTCTAATAATGTTGGTAAAATAATAGTGGTAAAACATTCAAGTGGTAAGTTCTTAACATATTCTAGTGGTAAGTTTTAAATATATTTTAGTGTTAAGTTCTTAAAATATTATAGTGGTAAGGATTCAAGAATAACCATGAAAAAAATGATTGGTTATAAAAGGTCTATCGGCGGGTATCATGAAGATACATGTAATTGAAAAAGATGGAATGGTGAATAATGAAAGTGCATTTAGAAGGCATGAAAGAGGAAACACCCACAAGGAAAAGGCATGCTACTGACTGTGATAAAGTGTCAGAAGTGATAGAAATCTTTGTTAAATTGACATGAAACTTGGTGTTTGGGCATGAAACTTGATGTTTGCAGGAAATTTATCTCAGAACTTGACCTTGAAAATGGTTGAACCCTGTAAATGGTTTTGTGAAGATGAAAAAGACAATAAATCTGAGTAAGATAACCAATGTGGTAAGAGTTAAGTTGATATTTTTTCAGATCCTGTAGTAACTAGTATAGTTCAGGAGATCTTCAAGGAACTGGCATTGAATGACAGTTGTATGGGTCCGTTACAACATAGATTGTTACCTACCATTGTCAGTATACTGCAGGCTAGTCCAGATAAAGTTGCCGTTGGTTTGCCTTCTGTAAGTGTTACATGTTTTCATGCTCCCTGAAAAATTACGTCCCAAATTCTTGTCTGGAACATAACTTTGTTATTTGAAGTCTCATTTTAAAACTATTTCACAGAAATGATCACCATTTTGAGACGATGTGTCGCGCGCAACAGTTAGGTCGCTACCTTGAAGGTCAAGGTCACAGCATGACCTTGCAGCAAAATCATGTCTGGCCCATAACTTCGTTATTTGAAATTGGATTTTAAAACTATTTCACAGAAATGATCACCATATTGAGACGATGTGTCGCGCGCAACATTTGGGTCGCTACCTTGAAGGTCAAGGTGACAGCATGACCTTGCAGCAAAATCGTGTCCGGCCTTTAACTTCGTTACTTGAAGTCGGATTTAACAACTATTTCACAGAGATGATCACCATATTTAATCGACGTTTCGCATACAACATTTGGGTTGTTACCTTGAAGGTCAAGGTCACAGCATGACCTTTTAGCAAAATTGTGTCCAGCCCATAACCATGTTAATTGAAGTCGGATTTTACAACTATTTCACAGAAATGATCACCATATTGAGACAATGTGTCGCGCGCAACATTTTGGTTGTTTTTACACTTTGTGACATAACTCTGACACTACAAGAGGTATACCTTCCTGTGTCCAAAACCTTTTCGGGGAGCATCACCCGGTTCAACCGGCTCTTGTCTTTATTGTTACTGTAGAAACTGGCTATTTGTTAAAATCACAATAGATCTGTAAACTTTAAAGGCAGTCAGTCTTCATCTTAAGTATAAATATTTGGTTTAAACATATTTATTTAAGCTCGATTGTGAAACAAGTTCTTGCATTTTATATTAATCACTTTTGAGTCAGCTTCCTGGAACCAACCATTACCGGTGTCATATGAAGAAACATGGTGGTGACCTATTTAGGGTTCGAACCCATGATCCCTGTGTTGAGAGGCAGACATCTTAACCACTAGGTGGTCACCGCTCCCCTCTAGAAATATTTAATAAGTTATTATGAGTTTTTAGTAAGTTTGGTGATGTCTTGGATAAATCATTTCTGAATGCTAATTTTGCCTTTTCAAGCTAAATTTATAAAATGAACCTGATCTCTGTTGAATTTGGAACTCTTTAATTTTAAGTGTAAGGGATTGTAAAATATTAGAGATGAGTTACCAACTGTATAAAGCTTATTTAGACTGCTTGGATGTGTAGACTGGCCTGAACATATACTGGTGACAAGGGCAAGTTTTGATCAGCTGGTTAAGCATTACACAAATGATAAGTTGCTTTTGTTATACTGTTATCTAGGTGGCTCTAGATATGTTAGAGACTATTGTACGAAGTAGTAAAGTGCCAATATCTGATGAACTGATGAGTGCTTTCCCGGCTGCAGCTCACTGTACACTCAATACTGATGATAACTCTACAATGCAGGTAAAATCATTTGAATTGATACTACATTAAAAGCCACATTAAGCCATAAAATTTGATAAAATCTGTTTTCTGTTGAAAGAGCAAACATGTTTTTAATAGTGCTGTAACAATGGATGTAAAACATGTTAGTTGTTCATCTGATGAAAAATGCGCTGAATGTGAAATATTTTGTAACAAAGGTATTAAAATGTAAACAAAGTTGTATTTTTACTTCCATACAAAAAAATAATTACTATACTGTTGCGTCCCGTGCGGATGGCTCTTTAATAACTGCTGTAGACTGTTATATATGTTTTATTACTTAAGGCCGCTTCTCTATGCAATCTGTTCATGTACTTTTGTATAATAAGTCAGCTTTATAACAGCCTTGTGTTATTTTGCTTATGCAATTATAATAATTCACACCACAGACATATGCTGTATCATATATGCATTATTCACATACGCCTACTTTGAATAATGCTTGATAATCAGACACATACAGACAGGATGCGATCACAAACAAATGCTTATTAATAAAGCACTTAAAATTAATAAGCCTATGCAAGACTCATTTGCTGGTACCAATTAAGCAACTTTCAGCTTTTATGCGACTCAAAAAACGGACTGACAGACATCAGACGACACATTTTGGACTCCGCAGTAAATAACTTCATGGAATTATAAGTAAAATAAACAAATAACGTAAGAATGTTCAAGTTTAACTATTTAGATTTATTTATGTAAGCCCTTAACAATCAACCTTGCGCATTTGTAAAATCCGACAACAATAATATGAAATATCTCGAATTTCAATATACGATTGTGCTTACAAAATTAACGTTAAGATATGACTCAGATCGGGGCTGGCGCTTGTGTTATAAACAATAAATAAACTTATGCTCTAATTCGTTACACTCAAACGAGCATAAATCATTTACATTCTTTAATAATACACCTTTGAAATAATAAACAACACAACACAGAGTTTAAAGAGGCTAGAGGGAGTATTTGTAAGCCGTCTCCACTAACCGTTTATTTTCCCAACCAACAAAGACAAAATTCTGGATATAAATCTACATATCAATTTTTGTTAAGACAAAAATCCAAAAAAGCTTACATATGACTTATAGTAATAAATTTACTAAGCAAATTCATCTGTTAAAAAATGCCAAATACTTCGTGTAAAGGTAAAGAAATATAAACTTTCCAATATAACTGAATAAGAGAGTTTTGTAAAAACAGAAGTTTTTGGAAATGTTCGAAAAGTCAGGTTGCTGCGAGCGGGATACCCAACCCTAACTCCAACGTGGGAGGGGGAGGTATTGTTGAAGGATTAATCCAGGCTCAAGACCAGCGGCTCCTTCGAACCTACCTGACGTAAAACCCGAAATTTAGATGTCTAAAATTTTTTGTCATAATGGAAAAAGGAAACAAATTTTGAAAATTATAAATAGACGAAAACACAGATAATTTGTCACTGAAATAAACTCATTTCATGTACATAATTATATGCAAACAGAATAATAATTCACAATGAATCAAAACGGAATTAATTTTGAAAGTCCATTTTTTTTTTTTTTTTTTTTTTTTTTGCGTATAAAGACACACGTTTACTTTGCTCTGAGCTGTACATAATCCTGAAAAAGAAAACAATTGTAAGAAACATTTACATAACTTTCTGTATAATATGAGCGAAAATATTTCAATATTTTCGGAAATTTCACATCTAAACGGCTTGACAAATAAACCTCGAATGCCCGCTTTACTAATTACAAGAAACTCGTGCACTATTGCCGCCAAAAACATAACTTCCGATTACTTCCTTATAAGGAAATACTAAGTTACGGTGTATGATTCCGATAATAAATACATAGTTTTAGATATATTAATACTTAAACTTTAAAATGGAAAATGTTAAACAAAATAGAATTAATTTAACTCTCTTTTAATATAGATACTAATTCACCTAGAAAAATATACGCTAATTACTATTGCAAAACTTTTCCGGCATAGAATATTGACTTAAGTTTTATTTCTGACAATAGTTCTAATGTAAAAATAAAATAATTATTAAATTCTTGTTAAAGCTTCTTTAAGTAAATTTTGTACAGAAAAAATAAAATAAAGTTACTTTTCAATGTAAAATAATATTCTACTCTAATGAATACTGAGGTTCTCAGTTGCGGAGTCCTCGCTGCTAACAAAAATCTGCCTTTTATATACGTATTGCTAACAGTTTGCTAACGGTTTGCTAACAATATTTGAAACTTGTGAGTTTCTAACAAAATGCTAACAAAGAGGCACCGAAAGGGTTGCTAACAGTGCTAACACTGCTAACAGATAAAAAATTACGAGTTAAAATCACACTAAGCGCCATCAATTAAATTGACAGATCTAATATAAAAATAATAAGACTACACAATAACGAGGGATCGGTAAATGTGATGCAAAAATAAACAAACAAATTATTATTTTCGTATGCATAAATTTAACGCTCCCATAGGTAACCTCACTTGATAAATAGAAATAAAAACATGACGTAGTAATTACATGACGTCATCAAATCGTGCATAACCAACATGGCTGACAATAAACACTTCCGGGTTTTAGTAAACAGTAAAATTGCCGATATTAGCGTAAGGGTAAGCTTTCAACATTAATTTACATTGACAATCAATAGTATTTAACATTTTTACAACATATAAACCGTATATAACAGAAAATAAATATGCATAGGTTAACTAGAAGGTAAATAAGGTCGGTGAAATGCGGTGCATCACATTACCCCCCTCTTAACGAGGCAAAGTTCCATCTGCCTCACAAAATATAACAATCATGAATTATAAACAGTTAAGAAAAGCAAACTTGTACTTAATTTTCAAATAGTTAATCAAAATTTACTTATTGACATAATGTTAAAACTGACCTGAGTGTCCCTTTAATTCTTATATAAATAACAGTGTTCCTTTAACTTCTAAATTTTAATTCCACTATAAAAATTAAGTGTCTCTTCAGAAACTACCTGAATGTCACTATGGTTGTATTAAACCTTTCATATATAAATCAATTACTATTAAACAAATACAATCTAGTCCAAGACATACGAAATATACTACAGTTTATTCACTTTTAAATACTTATGTCTATGTCATCGGAATAATTCACTTGGTTTACAATCTAATATAGTCTCTTCCTCTCTCGACCCGCCTATGGCCATCCCTCGAACTTCCACCACTCTTCCTCTGTCGCTCCCGTTCCGCTGGTCTTTCTCGCTTATCATCTTTCTTCACATCTCTCTCTCGTCTCTCATGTTCCGCTGGTCTATCTCGCTTCTCGTCTTTCTTGACTTCTCTCTCTCGTCTCTCATGTTCCGCTGGTCTATCTCGCTTCTCGTCTTTCTTGACTTCTCTATCTCTCTCTTTTCTCTCATGCGCTTTTGCTGGTCCTGATTCACCTCTCACTTCTCGTACTTCCGGTCTCTTATTCTCTTTACTTCTATCTTCATTCTTTCCCTTTCTTTCTCTAAGTTCACTTCTCAGCTCCTTTACTTCTTTCTTCAGGTCATCCACTGATTTCTGTAAAGATTTTATCAAACCCGCGTTAGCTATCACTTGTTCTCCCACAATACTTCCGGTTTTTCTGATCATTTCTGACAGTATATTTGTAAATCTCATTTCTCGTTTACTGTTATCTTCTTCGTCCGATGAGGATGTTTCATCAGACGATGATGACGACTCTGACTCTGACTCTCTATACCTTTTCAGACTTTGTCTAACTCGCTTTCTTGCTCTACTATCTCCGTCCGCCTTTCTCTTCGTTTCTCTCTCTCCTCCCCGTTCTACCTCTTCTTCTTCCGTAATAATCTCCGCTTCCATGACTCTACTCTGTGTCTGTAAACTTACTTCTTTCTCCACTACATTTCTTCCATCCTCCTTCGCCATCTCTTTAACAAGTATCTCAGTCGCTTCATCCACTTCTTCCCTTGCCTGTTCCTCCACACCAACTGCACCACCCAAACTATCGTGACTATCTGCGCCTTTCTCTTCTCCCTCTTCTTCTGTGTTTTCCCCCTGTGAAACTTCCATCTTGTCATTCTCCTGCTTATCTTCTTCTTTGCCTCCTCTTTTGTTGATAGTTAAGTCTAACGCCATTGCCCCTATCTCCAACCCGTCACTCCTACTCTCCGTTACACTTGCGCACCTTACGATCCTTCTATTCTCATCTGTCCGTACGACTCTCAAATCTAACGCGCCACTAGTAATATCCAAACCATTCACTTCCTCCAACTCTGTTAACTTCTTCGAACTGGCCTTCACTTCTGCCGCCCTTCTCAAGTCAATTGGTCCATCTATATCAACTCCTTTCTCTACTTCCATCATTCTTCCACTGCTATTATCTTCTTCCTTTTCTTCCATCTCTTCTGTTCTTTTTTCACTTGTTCCACCCTCCTCAGCTAATGCTGCTCCTTCGCTCTCTTCACAATCTTCCTCTACCACGTTCTCGATATACTTGGATGCCATGTATATTTCCGGTAATTATACCCCCACCAAAAAATGTGGGGGGGGCTATAATGGATTCGCTTTGTCGCGTCGGTCGGTCCGTCCGTCGGTCCGTCTCCATTTTCGTGTCCGCTCTGTAAGTCCTACACTACTTGAAAGATTTTCTTCAAACTTGGCTCAAATGTTCACCTCAACAAAGGGATGTGCAGAACCCATATTGCCCATGTGTCAGTTCAAGGTCAAGGTCACAATTGAAGGTCAAATATCAAACACTATCAAATGTGTCCGCTCTGTAAGTCCTACACTACTTGAAAGATTTTCTTCAAACTTGGCTCAAATGTTCACCTCAACCAGGGGATGTGCAGAACCCATGTCGCCCATGTGTCAGCTCAAGGTCAAGGTCACAATTGAAGGTCAAATATCAAACAATCAAATATTACACAGTATGTCGTGTCCGCTCTGTAAGTCCTACACTACTTGAAAGATTTTCTTCAAACTTGGCTCAAATCTTCACCTCAACAAGGGGATGTGCAGAACCCATGTTGCCCATGTGCCAGCTCAAGGTCAAGGTCACAATTGAAGGTCAAATATCAAACAATCAAATATTACACAGTATGTTGTGTCCGCTCTGTAAGTCCTACACCAATTGAAAGATTTTCTTCAATCTTGGCTCTAATGTTCATCTCAACCAGGGGATGTGCAGAACTTATGTCACTCTTTTGCTGGCTTAAGGTCAAGGTCACACTTTAAGGTCAAAAATTGACTTAGATAATATTCTTAAATTTTAACATTTATTTGAATATTTCTAAATCTAGAAAAGGTATTTGCTTGAAACTTAAAATATTTTTGAAGGGTCACAATTCCGATATGCTGTTCGTTCAAGTTTCATAACTCTGTATTGCATTTTACCAAAGTTATGCCCCTTTTTAAGTCTTCAAATTTACATGCAATCAAATATTTGCCAATATGTTGTGTCCGCTCTATAAATCCTATACTAATGGAAGAATTTTCTTCAAACTTTACTCAAATTTTCAACTCAACAAGGTTATGTGCAGAATCCATGTCACCTTTGTGCCGGGTAAAGGTAAAGGTCACACTTGAAAGTCAAAAATTGACTTAGAAAATGTTCTTAAATTTTAACATGTACTTGAATAATTCTGAAACTAGCGCAGGCATTTGCTTGAAACTTAAAAGATATATGAGGTGTGGCAAATAAGATATGCAGGTCAAGTTTCATTACTCTGTATTGCATTTTGAAAAAGTTATGCCCCTTTTTAAGTCTTCAAATTTACATACAACCAATACTAGACAATATATTGTGTCTACTTAATAAATTCTATACTAATGAAAGGATTTTCTTCAAACTTTACTCAAATGTTCAACCAAACTGGGTGATGTGCAAAACCCATCTTACCCTTGTGCCAGATTAAGGTCAAGGCCACACTTGAAGGTCAAAAATTGACTTATAAATAAAATGTTTAATACATTGGGAAAATGAAAGGTTATTTGTAACTGTTTCGAACATGATTTGATAATATAAATTTATACTATTACCTGTACAATTAGTCTTTTTTTCACCAGAGATAATTTCTTTTTATGTATTTGTGCCACATTTTATTCCCTTAACCACCTTTCCAAGTGGTCTTCTGTCAAGGACATTGGTGGGGGTATGAATCGCATTCAGCGATAGTTCTAGTTCCATTTGTATGGCCTTATCAAACGCATTTGATGACCCTGGGGTTATAGTCTTTTTGTCCCACCACCTACTGCTCTCTTCCTTTGTTAACATTTTCCAATCTTTTTCTCCTACCATATACGGTTTGTCATTGCATACAAGAAAAGGTTCGGAGGCTTCAAAGCCCTTTTCCTTCATTATGGCCTGGTGCCTAGCAAAAGTTCTTACATGGCTAAACAAGGTGTCCTTCGTCTTGCTCCTAAAGTGGCAGACTCTACAGAAGAAAGGCTGATCATCATTTGGCACGTGCTGTTTGTAGATGTGCTCCTCTAACCGACTCTTCGAGTTGATCTCTTCTCTACCTTTCCTTAAACAATGCAAGCACTGGTATGCTCTTCCCCGGGGATGTGTTTTCCGTTCCATATCTGAAAAATAATTGATGATTTTAGGATCACCATGCATCTGTTGCATAACGCCAGCCCCATTTCGCGATAGAAATATAGGTTCCTATGTTATAAACGAGCGCCATCTCTGTATCACGATTCATAGGTTCTTCGGTGCTGTATTACGACGACGTCTTTGACGCAAAACCCCTTTTCGCAAAATGCCGACACATGACGCACGACCACACGACGTATACTTCGTTTTTTAATATGTACTAATTATACCTGCAACCCCTAGACCCTGGAATATTCGCTCTTATACATAAATGTTTTTCTTGTAGTATACCTGAGGAACACCTGGTTGTGTAGATTTAACTGACATTGCTGTAAAAGGGAAATAACTTGAAACTGAAATAAAAAATATAACAACACACAATTTTGTAAAACTACTTTAATGAGTAATTAAATTTTCATTTTCTTTTTCAGCGCCTTGATCCATCTGGGTACACTCGTACCTACATATGGTTTTAGTTTATCATGATGGACCAGCTTTCCAGAACCATTTCTTTCGAACTGTAACACATAATTCAATGGCGACTTTTTTTCTATCACCACAAACGGACCATCATATTTCTTTTCTAGCTTTGGTGCAACACCAGGCTTCTTAGTTTCATGAAGGTACCACACTAGATCCCCTGGATTGTAGATGTTTAAATGACCTTTGACATCATAGTAAGCTTTGCTGTGTTCAGCAGATACCTTTAAATATTTCCTCGCTAACTCGTGTGCAAACAACATGCGGTTTCTTAAAAGCTCAACGTAATCACCAGGCTTGCTGGCTTGAGTATGTGGTGGTCGTCCGTAGATGATGTCTAAAGGTAACCTGATTTCGCGACCAATACTAAGTAAGTTTGGGGAAAGCTTTGTCGATTCGTGCGCAGTGGCTCGATAGGCCCCAGCCAGGCAACCTAGGTAAAGGTCCCATTCATCTTGCTCTTCAGCAAGATAAGCTTTTATCATCTTGACAATCGTAGCATTAAATCGCTCTGTGACCCCATTGGATCGCGGGTTGCGAGGACTTGCACGAGTTTTCCGAACATCAAGCATAATGCATAATTCTTTAAACAATTTGCTTTCAAATGCTGCACCTTGATCACTGTGTATGCTTAGAGGTGCTCCCCATCTTGAAATGAAATCGTTGACGATTCTAAGCGCGCATTCATCAGCTTGCTGGTTAGGCACTGCCATGACCTCAACATACTTCGTGAAATGATCCGTCAGGACAAGTATATATTTATTCCCGCGTTTTGAAATTGGGAAAGGACCAAGATAATCTATCCCTAATGTATCCCAAGGCGCACCGCTACGCAAGTGTCCCATAGGAGCTCTTGGTTTTTTAGCCGGAGCCTTGTCGGCAGCGCACGTGTCACACTGAGCAACGTAAAGTTGAACATCGTGTTTTAAATGAAACCAATAAAATCTTTGCATTATCTTTTCTTTTGTTTTCTTTACACCTAGATGCCCAGATAACTTTGAGTCATGCATTTGTTGCATAATTTCTTTTTTCAAACAGTTTGGAACCAGAAGCTGACGAAACTCGCCTGAACCGTTCTGCTTTTGAAATGTCTTTATCAAGATTCCATCTTCGATGAAAATGCAATCCCATAAAATCCAAAGGTGCCTTGTTGCGGCAGATGCCGTCTCCATATCTAAGCTGCTAGGTTTGTTTCCTTCAGTTTTTGCTTTATAGATAGGGCCCAGGTCAGGATCATTTGATTGTTTAGCCGCAAGCTCTTCAGGCCTGATAGTAAACAGCCAGGTACCCTGCTGGAGAGCACGTGGGTCAAAATCAGATGAACAAGGCTGTTGTCCGTCTTCGGCAACAACAACTCTGGTCTTTTCGTCTGCTTCGCTGATGATATTGGAGATCGTACCTTGTGGAGTATCCTTTACATTAACACTTGACATCGTGGATCTCATAATTTCTGCACGTCTTTGGCACTTCTTACAAGGTCCACATTTAAAGGGCTCTAAATTATCTACTTCCGGGCACTCGCAGTCTTTCGGATTCTGACATCTAGAAAGTGCGTCACAATGACCTTGTTTTGACCCTGCTCTGTATTCAATAACGAATTCGAATGGCGCAAGAATTTCCAACCACCTTGCAACTTTTCCATTCGGCTCCTTCAGACTGAATAGCCACACCAGGGCTTGATGATCTGTACGAACCACAAATTTTCTTCCTAACAAATACTGCCGGAAGTACTGAATAAAATACACAACTGCTAGCAGTTCCTTCTCAGTAATGCAGTAGTTTCTTTCAGCTTTATTCAAAGCCCTACTGGCGTAGGCAATTACTCGCTCTCGACTTTCTTGCATCTGGTGCAGTACCGATCCAATACCGACACCACTTGCATCGACATCTAATATGAACTCTCCGCCATCATTCAAAGGATATCCCATAATTTCCGGTCCCGTCAAAGCTGCTTTCAGCTTGTTAAAAGCTTCCTCACACCTATTGTCCCAGCTAAATGCAACTCCTTTTTTAGTAAGGTCTACCATAGGTCTAACTACAGTTGCAAATCCTTTAACAAACTTTCTATAGTAACTTCCGGTTGCCACAAACTGTTTAACCTGCTTGGGATTTTCTGGTCTTGGCCACTGCAAGATTTTGGCTATATTGTTTGGGTCAGGTCTAACTCCATCCTTGGAAACTATATGACCCAAAAACGTTACTTCGGTCTGAAGTAAAATGCATTTGTTTGGTTTTAATTTCAACCCAGCCTTCTTTATTCTATCTAATACCTCATCTACTCTAGCAATATGTTCTTCGAAACTTGACCCGTATACAATTACGTCATCAATATAAATAAGGCACGTGACCCAATTCAACCCTCGGAGGGCAATCTCCATACAACGCTGGAACGTACTTGCTGACCCATTAAGCCCAAACGGCATTCTTTTCATTTGAAACTGCCCATATTTGCATACAAAAGAGCTCTTAGGGATGTCCTCTCTTCTAAGTGGTATCTGAAAATAACCACTTGTCAAATCAAATGAACTGAAGAGACTTGAACCTGCCACAGCATCAAGGCAGTCTTGCACTCTTGGGAGAGGAAACCCACTCGGCTTCACCAATTCATTGACCTTTCTGTAGTCCACACATGGCCTCATTTCTCCAGATTTCTTTCTCACTAAGACAATTGGACTGGCCCAGGGAGAACTACTTTCCTCAATAACATCTTTCTTTAAAAGATCTTCTATTGCCTGCTTCTCCTCATTGGCATGTGCTAAAGGTACACGTCTCGGCCGCTGCCTGATTGGTGCTGCTTCCCCGGTATCAATAGTATGTTCAACTAGGTCAGTTAAACCTAAGTCCCACTCATTCTTCGAAAACGAATCTTTATACTTCAGAAGCATACCACCTATTATATCCTTTTCATGTTGCGATTTTCCTTTTGTGGACTTCTCAAATAGCTCTTGTAAATGCTGAGGAATTTTGTCCATACTGGCATTCCATAATTTTTCTAGGTCAATGTTTCTTTCTATGGTATTCAGGCCAATTCTACGAACAGTGTCGAAGTTCTTCCTGTCCAGACTCTCCTCCTCAGCTATTACGCTGATTACTCTTTCAATTCTTTCAGCACAAGCAACTTCTGCATCTTGTCTCACGGTAATATTCGTTGAATAAGGATTTAAGATTCGAACTTGGCCAACCGGACCTCTGTTTATATCTAAAAGTGTAGACGCCATCACTAAATCATAATTTTCTCGGAATTTCTCAGAAGGTTCTACTAGATAATTTGCTTCAGTGTCATAGTCATCTTCCTCAACCCGATCTACATACACACTCAGCAATGCCTCTGATTGGCTAGGTATAGTGGTGTCAACAGCTGCAATAACCTTTCTTGTGTAATTTGACCTGCCAATCTGGAAACAGGGTATCTCGACCTCGTCAAGCTTAATTACGTTACGACTTAGCAATATATCAGCTGGTCCATTGTCACTGCCACCGAGTACATCAAACCCGAGCAGAGCCTCATCCTCTATATCTGCTATTATAGCTTCCTTTTGGACTTCATATTCTCCTAATTTGAGCTTGAACTTTGCCTTCCCATATTCTTTAATCGGTTTGCCACTAGCCCCTCTCAGGCAACTTGAGTTCCGTAGACTAGGCTTCTCCTTGCTACTGATTTTGTCATAAACCCTCGATGATACTATTGTCTTCGAGGCTCCTGTATCTGCAGTAAAAACGACAGGTACGTTCTGTATTGACCCGTGTATATACACGCCATTGCATAATTTCGGTTTTGTTAATTTTTCGTCAGGTATTGTATTTTCTTTGACATTTGATTGGCCTAGTTTCGCTTCTGGACGGACCTCCCTTTGGCCCCAAGGGTTGGTCCCATGTAGTTTAAAGGCCTCTGATTTATATTAGAAACTGTCTCCATTTTCTTCTGTTTACCAATATTTCGCTTGTCTGGGCATTCTCGGGCCATATGACCAACTCGCTGGCAATTAAAACAAGTTATATCAACTTTTCTGTTGCTTTTACTTTTTTCTTTTATTACATTTTCTTCTAGCTTTTCTAATCTTTTCATAATCGCTTCTAAAACAAAACCTTGCTCTGCACTTTCTTCCTTTTTGCATTGCATACTTCCGTCATCAGTATTATTTGATACTCCAAAATTTACTGTTTCCGAGTCACTTCTGGTAGCTCGGGTGTAACGTGCACTAGGAACTTCATATAGGCACGCGCCATCCTTACATCGAAACTGATCATCGTCAAAAGCTCGCCTTGCACCCTTATGTAACCTCCTATCATTTTCATTCCGAGATTTTGTCTGGATGAAATTGACTATATGAAACACAGCCTCATCAATTGTAGTCGGCTCCTTATGAAACTCCACTTCGAATCTAGCCTCTTCATCCCGTAATCCGTCTAAAAAACGCCTTACCAAATCTTCGTCTCTAGTTCGTCTATCACGATAACCATGGGCTTTATCGTATAAAAGTTTTAAGTCGGCTGCATAATCCTCGACGGTTTCACCGGCTCGCTGACTTCTTCTGCTAAATTTTGCGGCAAATGACCTTGAGGTTTCTATCATTCTGAACCTATTGTTCATCTCCCGTATTAAGTCCCTGTAACTCGTGACTACATTTGGTGGCAGTTGTGTAAAAACAAATTGCCCCGCCAATCCATCCATCCGTGGCAGTAACTGGTCGAGTTTCTCTTCGTCACCCCAGCCATAACGTGAAGCTAATGTTTCAAATCTTGATATCCATACTTGCCAGTCTTCCTTCCCGGTAAATGGCTGCACGTGCAATTTGATGTGATTATTTGCAACATGCCTGACAGGCTCTTGATACCGAAAATATGCATTATCTGCCCTAAAACGGTCCCCTGCCCCTGCCGTATCGCTTATTCTCATCGGCGGGTTTGTTACTCCACCTTCATTCCGAACATTCGAATTATCATTCAAGTTGCTTCCAAAATAATCTGTACTACGGTCATACCTGAACTGGCCCACGTCTCTTCTGGAATCTGCGCTCGATCTATCACTTCTTTGTTGGTTATAATCCCGTAATGATTTCAACTCGTGCGCAACATCGCGCAAGACGCCCGTAATATTCATCAATACTTCACTAGAGACGACACCTTGGCCACCAGCTCCTTGCATCGAAGTGTTAACAGCTACCTCTTGGTACCTTGAAGAATTACTTGACACTTGGGAGGCCGAATCTTCATCGCCATCATTTGAATGGACAGGGCTAGACATTTGTACATGACAACTGTGGGATGCAGGGCCTTCGTTAGGCAAATTGAAAATAACCTCACTGTCTTCGTGATCCGATGTCTGATTACTCATTTTTACTTGTTACAAAAGGTCGTCGGGAACGAATCGCTGGATCTGTAATGCTGCTAGATGACAATCACAGATCCCACTTCTGACACCAAAAATTATGTTGCGTCCCGTGCGGATGGCTCTTTAATAACTGCTGTAGACTGTTATATGTTTTATTACTTAAGGCCGCTTCTCTATGCAATCTGTTCATGTACTTTTGTATAATAAGTCAGCTTTATAACAGCCTTGTGTTATTTTGCTTATGCAATTATAATAATTCACACCACAGACATAGACATATGCTGTATCATATATGCATTATTTAAATATGCCTACTTTGAATAATGCTTGATAATCAGACACTTACAGACAGGATGCGATCACAAACAAATGCTTATTAATAAAGCACTTAAAATTAATAAGCCTATGCAAGACTCATTTGCTGGTACCAATTAAGCAACTTTCAGCTTTTATGCGACTCAGAAAAACGGACTGACGGACATCAGACGACACATTTTGGACTCCGCAGTAAATTAAATAACTTCATGGAATTATAAGTAAAATAAACAAATAACGTAAGAATGTTCAAGTTTAACTATTTAAATTTATTTATGTAAGCCCTTAACAATCAACCTTGCGCATTTGTAAAATCCGACAACAATAATATGAAATATCTCGAATTTCAATATACGATCGTGCTTACAAAATTAACGTTAAGATATGACTCAGATCGGGGCTGGCGCTTGTGTTATAAACAATAAATAAACAGTTTTAGATATATTAATACTTAAACTTTAAAATGGAAAATGTTAAACAAAATAGAATTAATTTAACTCTCTTTTAATATAGATACTAATTCACCTAGGAAAATATACGCTAATTACTATTGCAAAACTTTTCCGGCATAGAATATTGACTTAAGTTTTATTTCTGACAATAGTTCTAATGTAAAAATAAAATAATTATTAAATTCTTGTTAAAGCTTCTTTAAGTAAATTTTGTACAGAAAAAATAAAATAAAGTTACTTTTCAATGTAAAATAATATTCTACTCTAATGAATACTGAGGTTCTCAGTTGCGGAGTCCTCGCTGCTAACAAAAATCTGCCTTTTATATACGTATTGCTAACAGTTTGCTAACGGTTTGCTAACAATATTTGAAACTTGTGAGTTTCTAACAAAATGCTAACAAAGAGGCACCGAAAGGGTTGCTAACAGTGCTAACACTGCTAACAGATAAAAAATTACGAATTAAAATCACACTAAGCGCCATCAATTAAATTGACAGATCTAATATAAAAATAATAAGACTACACAATAACGAGGGATCGGTAAATGTGATGCAAAAATAAACAAACAAATTATTATTTTCGTATGCATAAATTTAACGCTCCCATAGGTAACCTCACTTGATAAATAGAAATAAAAACATGACGTAGTAATTACATGACGTCATCAAATCGTGCATAACCAACATGGCTGACAATAAACACTTCCGGGTTTTAGTAAACAGTAAAATTGCCGATATTAGCGTAAGGGTAAGCTTTCAACATTAATTTACATTGACAATCATTAGTATTTAACATTTTTACAACATATAAACCGTATATAACAGAAAATAAATATGCATAGGTTAACTAGAAGGTAAATAAGGTCGGTGAAATGCGGTGCATCACATTACTGTACCAATTAGGCAATTACCAAAACACAAAAGCAGCTTAAGATGGATCATCTATATTGCCATGAATAACTTTTTGAAAACAAGTCACCAAAAATAAAAGCTTTTGAAAAATAAAAGAATTGGCCTTTTCAAGGCCAAATGGACCTTTAAGTGTTTGGTTTGATTGAAATTAACTCCACAGATCTAAAAGCCTAACCAAATGGACCTTTAAGTGTTTGGTTTGATTGAAATTAACTCCACAGATCTAAAAGCCTAAAATTGAATTCTTTATGATCAGCTGGGGCAGATATGCAAAAGATTATTAAAAGTCAACTGCAAAATAGAATGAAAATTGTATTTTTTGAATAAATTTTCAGGAAAAAACAGAGTGAGCAATTGATAAATTAAAATATTATTTTCAGTCTTTATGTCAAAAAAAAAAAAAAAAAACAAAAAAAAAAACTCAGAGACTCAAAAACTCAAAAATAAACAGTGGAGTCTTTTGAAGTGAAATTCTTCAGAACAACTTATTTTTTGGTGGTATAAATGATTATTTATAATGGTATGAGATGTAAGGTAAGGTATATTATATTACAGAGTGGTGGAGAGTGTGTACGAGCCTACGCGTCGGTGGCATTGGATCAAGTTGCCCAGTGGCATGATGAACAGGGTATGTGACTGTGAATGTACTAATGAATAAATAATTACATTATTCAGAAAAGATTGTAAATTATTAGATAATGCTTAAAATGAATGCTTAAAATGGTTTTGAAAGTATTGGACAAAGATACAGAGCAACAGATAAGGTGCGTATTTGCGTATTTACGCAATTAATTATATAAAATACGCAATTGATTTTTTAAGAATGCGTATCAAAACCCATTTAAAAAAATAAAATACGCAATTGTCTTAAAAGCCAGTGCGTATTGTCATTTTCATCACCGCAAAATTAATTTGTCGTACCCTCCTAGTTTTGGACAAATATTATATTGATATGCATGCTATCCAAATATTCCCGAATCAATGCTAACTAATCAACGGTCTTCGACGGTCCTCGGTCTCCAAAGACGTCTTACCAACCCTTTTACAAGTAGAGAACAGCATGGATCCTGATCAGACTGCGCGGATGCACAGGCTGGTCTGGATCCATGCTGGTCGCAAACGCACTATGTTGGTTTTGTCGTGACGCGGCTCATATTATCTTTTTAAAACAATTTGAATTTTATTGATATTGAAACCATAAATTCATATTTTCATTATTGAATACCAATTGATCTTGAAATCATAGGGTATCGAGTTTTGGAATACCCAATTAAATGGAGCCAATACCCAAAGGAAATGATGAGTAATACCCAATTCACTTTTAAAGCTTATCTGTTGCTCTGAGATATGACAAAATTTTGCAAAAACTTGATAATTATTTTGACCATACTTTTTCAGTGAAGAAGTAAATCTTACATTTACTTAATGAAACAACTTTATTATCTAATGAAAATTTTCTAAGCATTGATTTTAAAATAATATGTCATAGGATATGTTTAATCAATCAGCAATTATTCTAAAATTAGATTGTTTCTCTTACCCTGCTTTTATTGATTTCAGGAAACTCTGGCTTAACATACATTATACAAGTAATTTCCAAGTTACTTGACCCTAAAACCTCCGAGTATACAGCTTCTTTTGTTGGTCGCTTGGTTACGGTGGTGTTGATAAAAGTAGGTCACCAGCTCGGTGAGAAGATGGACTTGATCTTACGAGCAGTATTGAGCAAGATGCAGCAGACAGAGACCCTGAGTGTAATGCAGGTATGAGTTATGATTACCTTTAACCTGCTGAAGTGATAGATAATAGAGCTGTGTCATGACAAAGTCATCATAATTATTTTGCGACCAGCATGGATCCACACCAGCCTGCGCATCCGCGCAGTCTGATCAGGATCCATGCTGTTCGCTATCAGTTTCTCTACTTTTATACTCAACATCAGTAATTCCGCGTCATCATTTATCTCACGGTAATGCCATATTTTCATGTGACCATTGTTATAATTGGTCAGAATTTACATATTTTATTCAAAAACCTTAACAACAAAGCTTTTGTGCAAAATAATTTAAATCTAAAGATTTTTACATAAAACTGAACAACATTTTACAAACTTCTGCAAAAAACAACAATATTCCATTAAATTTGTGCATACGTCTGAAACAATCATCATTTTCTAAATGTTCCTGTTTGTTAAAAAAATAAATTTTGAGTTACAATGTAAAAATACTTTTAATTTTTATAATTATGCAAAATAACTTAAAGAAATTTTAACTGTAACATGAAAAAACTGAAATAAAACACCATTACCGCGAGGTAAATGATGACATACTGTTTTCAAAATGGCCGACACACGGTTTACATCTGACAAATTAAAACTAATTTTGATTGAATATATTGTTGTTTCCTTGTGCCATATAGCAGAAAAATGACTAAATGATACAGTTTATGACAGTTTTTGTAGTGTAAATTTATTGTTTGTGTTCTTTACTGTTTTAAAGTGTTAAGTACCGTGAACTAAGAGGAGCACAGTATAATAGGGTTTGTAAGCGAACAGCATGGATCCTGATCAGACTGCGCGAATGCGCAAGCTGGTCTTGATCCATGCTGGTGGCAAACCCATTATATCGGTTTTGTCATGGCGCGGCTCATATTTTGTCAAACTTTGAATTTGGAACATTCCATTCAAAGTTTAAGGGATTTCAATATCTCAAATTAAAAAATAAAAACTACCAACAGTGTAAAGCATGGATGTTCTAGTTGCTTTTGCCGAGTGATTTCCATCTTGTTGGTGAGGTTAAAAATTTGCAAATTCCTTGTTCCATTTCTGTTCAAATTATATGATACTTAAATAGTTAAAACATAGTGCGTTTGTGTTTTCTGCAAAAAATATTTGGGAAAATATAACTGAAAGAAAGCATCTGAAAGATTATAAAAATTTGCTATACTTGGGTCTTCATTTCAGCTGTAAATGATTTTGAGTGTAAATTCTGTAGCAAAGCTTCAAGTATTTTAAAAACATTCATTTTAAAAGTGAACTGTGTTAAGATGGCAGAGATTATCAAAAATATATATCTTGTCATTTTGCAGTCATTATTGGTGATATTTGCACGCTTGATGTATGACCAGATGGAAGCCGTGTTAGAATTTCTCACAAGCGTACCCGACCCCATGGGAAAACCAGCATTAGAATTTGTGCTTAAAGAATGGTGTGCCAGACAGCACCTGTTCTATGGTGCATATGAAAGGAAAGTTATGTAAGTGGAAATAATCATGTATACATATAATTTAGGTAGAGATGTCATTGATAGAACAACATTGATGTATGAAAGTGAGATAATTTATATGATATATATTATATGATACAAGATATACTGATGTGTCAATTTTGTTGCCTGATATTGATATATAGTTGATAGGATTTGGACTTAATAAATGACAGTGCTAAATTTAGGACTATTGTAAGATTGCATTTGTATGCGCTTCAGATTTAAAAAGAAAATGTGTCGCATTAGGATATTAAAAATACTGTATGTGAATTGTATAGATGAATTTAAGGAGTATATTTATTTTATTACGTATATCGAGAATGTAACTGTTAATTTACTAGGTAATATAATCTGAAAGATTGTTCAAATTTGTTCTAAAATGCTTATGATTCTAAAATGAAGTCATTAGAGGTTATTAAGATTGTTTTATGGGTATAACTGACATGAAACTTGAACATGATTTATGGTTCATTTGTTCGCATAGATATCACTTTTTGCACTAAAACAAAATGTCATGAAATAAAGCATGCATACAAAAAATCAATGTTAAGAGGATTTTATATCAATGTTGATCTTGTACATGTAGGGTTGTGGCATTAAGTAAGTTACTACAGCACACAATTACCAACAATGATGCTAGATTGAAGGATATAATGGTGGACGGTGATGAAGTTATTACCTCAACAAGCAATGGTCCTAGAACTAGGTCAAAATGTAAGTATTGTTTCATAAGACTTAGGTGCCTGCTCATGCCTGAAAAAATACAAGAAAGGCACCCAAGGTTTCCTTCCCCCACTAAAGCTAGAGTGTCTATGTGAACTTTACAATGTTGGTTTGCTTTAGAATCCAGTTAAACCTTGTAAAGCTTGTAAATTAAAGTCAAATTTTCTCTTCAGTTATAATGGTGTTGAATTCAACATTGACATTATTTGTCATATTTGAATTGATATTGACAAAAAAATTCACCATTTCGGCCTTCACCTAACACTTGAGGTCTTTATGTTCCTACCAAAAAATAGATTTTAATCTTTATTCCTTTTCAGCCCAAGTGCAATGGACAACAATACCAGTAGTTGTTAAGATATATAAACTGTTAATAAACGAGTTATCTAACCAGATAGAACAGAGTATGTCCACTCGGAAAGGAGAAGATCCTGAAGAAGAGGTAATGTGTCTATAATTTATACTTCAGTTATCTTTGTTTTAATCAAACAGACTGTTCATTTATTTGCCTTGGTCCATTGTGTGTTTAAAGAAGAAAGTTGTCAAGAATTATATATTGGATTAAGATGTAATATAACAAAATTTTGACCCTATGAAATTATGCATTTATCTACTTTTGCTTTGGATTTGGAATTGTCAGTTTTTCATTTCACATGTATCTGTAAAACAGCTAAAATAAGGAACTTGTCAAACTGCATGACAGTATGCTACCACATCTATATAACTGTTAGAATAAATCTCATTGTCATACCAAATGGTTGTGTACATTTGCATGACTTCTAATGTCATAGTAGTTTGTTGTTTAACCTTGTTTAAACATATTTATAAAAGCTTGATTGTGAAACAAGTTCTTACAACTTATATTAATCACTTTCAAGTCCACTTCCTGGAACTAACCAGTACTGGTGTCATATGAAGAAACATGGTCGTGACCCGAGTAGGGCTCGAACCCATGATCTCTGGGTTGAGAGGCAGACACCTTAACCACTAGGCCACCACTCATCTTGTTTAACCCTTACCATGTTGAGTATTTGAAACAAATATGTCCATCTTTGAATCGGGAGAAAATCATTCATTTATTTTAAAATGATAACTGATTTAATAACAAACAGTGCAGACCATGAGCAGACAACATGGATGTGCAGGCTGATCATATTCTGCACCAGTTGCCCAGGTATATTTTGTGTCGATAGGCTAATGGTGAAATAAGATTAACAAGAGGGCCATGATGGCCCTGAAGTCGCTCACCTGTACATAGGCCCCCGGAGCGGGGCCAGTTTAAAGCCCGGGGCTTTTATTTGAACAAACTTGGTAGACAACCATTAAAAGATGTTTCATGCTAAACATCTAAGGTCTAGCTCGTTGGGATTTTTAAAAGAAGATTTTTTTAAAGTTTTTTCTTTACACATATAGTTAAAAACAATGACACACCTGGGGCAGGGCCAGTTTTGACCCCAGGGCTTTTATTTGAACGATCTTTGTAGACACTTACTAGAAAATGTTTCATGCTTAATATCAAACCTCTAGCTTTTCGGGTTTTTTCAAAGAAGATTTTTAAGTTTTTGCTATACTCGTATAAGGAAAATCAATGTCCCCCGGGGCGGGGCCAATTTTGACTCCAAGGCTTTTATTTGAACAAACTTTGAAGACACTCACTAGAAGATGCTTTGTGCTTAATATCTAAACTCTAGCTATTTGAGTTTTTTCAAAGAAGATTTTTTAATTTTTGCTATAGTTTTACACATATAGGGAAAATGAATGACCTCCGGGGTGGGGCCAATTTTGACCCCAGGGCTTTTATTTGAACAAACTTTGTAGACAATCACTAGAAGATGTTTCATGCTTAATATCTTAACTCTAGCTATTTGGTTTTTTCCAAAGAAGATTTTTTAAGTTTTTCCTATACACATATAAGGAAATTTGGAAAATCAATGACCCCCAGGGCCAGGCCAATTTTGACCCCAGGGCTCTTATTTGAACAAACTTGGTAGACATCCATTAGAAGATGTTTCATGCTAAATATCTTAGCTCTAGCTCTTTTGGTTCTTTATAAGAAGATTTTTAAGTTTTTATTATATGCATATGGGGAAAATCAATGACCCCCAGGGCGGGGCAAATTTTGACCCCAGGGCTTTTATTTGAACAAACTTGGTAGATACCCATTAGAAGATGTTTCATGCTAAATATCTTAATTCTAGCTCTTTGGGTTCTTTAAAAGAAGATTTTTTAAGTTTTTACTATATGTATATAGGGAAAATCAATGACCCCCTGGGGCAGGGCCAATTTTGACCCCAGGGCTTTTATTTGAACAAACTTGGTAGACATCCATTAGAAGATGTTTCATGCTAAATATCTTAGCTCTAGCTCTTTTGGTTCTTTAAAAGAAGATTTTTTAAGTTTTTACTATATGCATATAGGGAAAATCAATGACCCCCTGGGGCGGGGCCAACTTTGACCCCAGGGCTTTTATTTGAACAAACTTGGTAGACACTCACCAGAAGATGTTTCATGCCAAAAATCTAAGCTCTAGCTCCTTGGGTTTTTTAGAAGAAGCTATTTTAAGTTTTTTCTTTTGGTTGCCATGGCAACCAGAGTTCTGCATGGAATTAAATTCTTTGAACAATTTTCAAAGGTGACCACCAAAGGAACATTCCTGTGAAGTTTGGATGAAATTGGCTTAGTAGTTTATGAGGAGATGTCATTTAAAGTAAAAGTTTACGGACGCCGGATGAAAAGCTATCACAAAAGCTCACCCTGTCACTTTGTGACAGGTGAGCTAAAAACAAATAAAAACAACAGTTTTTTAATGACACTATCATGATATTGATACTGTGAGAACCTATAGCGTGAAGGGTTTAAAACATAACATAACTACTTTGTGTGAAGTCAAAACACGATTATTTTATAATCCATTGTCAATATTTTCTAATATTAAATTTGAGCATAGAATATCTTTAAACTATAATTTGAAGAAATGCCATGACCTGGGGCATTTAAGCTTTAGCTTAAACAGGGTCAATCAAATTAATATGAGCAAACTTGATAAAAGACTACCTAAGAATGCTACAGACAAAGTTTGGTGATCATCCATCAAATATTTCAGTAGGAGATGATGTTCAAAAGTTTTCTATATTTAGCTTTAGCGGCCCCTTTAAGGGGCCAATCAAATTAATATGAACATACTTGATAAAAAGACTACCTAAGAATGCTACAGACAAAATTTGGTGATCATACATCCATTACTTCTGTACAAAGAGACATTAAAAGGTATTTCTATTTTTAGCTTAAGCTGCCCCTAAAAGGGACCAATCAAATAAATATGAGCAAACTTGATTAAAGACTACCTAAGAGTGCTACATACAAAGTTTGGTGATTTCAGTAGGAAATGATGTTCAAAGATTTTTCTATTTTTAGCTTTGGAGGCCCCTAAAAGGGGCCAATCAAATTAATATGAGCAAACTTGATAAAAGACTACCGAAGAATGCTACAGACAAAGTTTAGTGATCATCCATCGATTAGTTCTGTAGAAGATGTTTAAAGGCATTCCTATTTTCAGCTTTGGGGCCAATCAAATTAATAAGAGCAAACTTGATAAATGACTACCTTAGGATGCTACAGACAAAGTTTGGTGATCATCCATCAATTAGTTCTGTAGAAATAGACATTTAAAGGTATTTCTATTTTTAGCCTTTGCAGCCCCTAAAAGATGCCAATCAAAATAATATTAGCAACCTTGATAAAAGACTACCTGAGAATGCTACAGACAAATATTGGTGATCATCCATCAATTAATTCTCTAGAAAAAGACATTTAACGGTATTTCAATTTTTAGTTTTTTCGGCCCCTAAAAGAGGCCAATAAAATTAGTATGTGCAAACTTGATAAAACACTACCCGAGAAATGCTGCCAACAAAGTTTGGTGACCATCCATCAATTTGTTCTGTAGGAGAAGACGTTTAAAAGTCTTTCTAATTTAAGCCCTAGAGACCCCTAAAAGGGGCCAATCAAAATGATATTAGCAAACTTGATAAAAGACTACCTGAGAATGCTACAGACAAAGTTTGGTGATCATCCATCAATTAGTTCTGTAGAAATAGACATTTAAAGGTATTTCTATTTTTAGCTGTAGCAATCAAATTCATATGAGCAAACTTGATAAAACACTACCCAAGAATGCTTCAGAGAAAGTTTGGTGATCATCCATCCATTAGTTCTGTAGAAGAAGTTGTTTAAAGGTTTTTCTTTTTTTAAGCCCTAGAGACCCCTAAAAGGGGCCAATCAAATTAATATGAGCAAACTTGTTAAAAGACTACCCAAGAATGCTACAGACAAAGTTTGGACATCATCCATCCATTAGTTCTGTTGAAGAAGATGTTTAAAGGTTTTTCTATTTTTAGCTATGCTGACCCCTAAAAGGGGCCAATTGGAATGACATGAGCAAATTCAAGTGTGACTGTCACAAGGATGCTACAGACCAAATTTGAAGTAAATCTGCATAGTAGTTTCAGAGAAGATGACGATTGTTTACGCATGACGCCGGACGCCGGAGCATCCCCCTTTGATCCTGAGCCTTCGGCTCTGGTGAGCTAAAAAAGACCTAAGTTACTAAGTTTCAAAGAAGAAGTTGAAGAAGGAAAATTTTATTAAAATTCTTATAGTATTTACGGAAATAGTAAAACTCTTTCCTGAATGTTAAAAAGTTTACATTATAAGTATGACTTCCAGATTTTCATAACATATATAATCTGACATCTTATATACAACAAGAGCACAGATTTTAACTTTCAAACGTTATCAAAACAGAAAGAGATTTATCAAACATTAAATAAAAACTTTGATCCTTCGTATAACTAACCAGTTATCTTACACTACATGTATATACACTACATGTATATGCAAATGATTCCCAACAGAAATGATCTACCTCGGGCTATCTAAACCAACCTAGTTAAAACATTGTTGAATTGCCCATTTATGTCACCAGTTTCTGACATACTTGGTTGATAATCTCTTCAAAAGTAGTATCAATCAGTAGTAGAAAATTTAAAATTATATGTCTTCAATTATTAGTAAAAGGATACAAAACCAATAGAGATTAAGAGAATTAGGAATTTACTGAAATGGCTACAAAATTAAGTGCATCACTAACACAAGACTCTGATGAAATTAAAGAAATGTATTGTGAGGAATGTGACAGACATGGTGATAGTTATGCTACAGCTGTAGCTTTCTGTGTAGATTGTTTGGATTATATATGTGTGACCTGTCAGAGATATCATAAGAGACAATTTAAAACTCACAAAATCCAAGACAATAACAATATGCCACAGGATTTTTATTTTGAGAAATGTTCCACTCACCCTGTACAGCTGATCAAATTTTACTGCTCTGAGTGTAGCAAAGAAGCCTGCCAAGAATGCAAGGATAATGAGCATGTCAAAGATCGAGTTGATGATTTTGATAAGAAAATGGAAGATACCATTGCTAAGTTGAAGAAAGAAAGGTCAGAACTAATTCAAATGTTATCTGAAAAGGGAAGAAAGTTTGAAGAAAAAGTAGGAAAAGCTGAATCAAATATGAAAGAAGAGGTTGTTAAGACAAACACTGATTTTAAAAAAGTCAAGTCTGAACATTTGAATTTGGTTGGAAATTTGAAGGCTTTTACTGTAGATTTAGAACAGGCTCAGAAATTACGTAAAAACTGTGAACTATTTATAACACTGAAATTAGCAAAACAAATGTGTCAACAAATTCAAGTCACCACTGACCAAATTCAACATTCCTACATACAACGATACAAACTCTACGTATCTGACATTCCACCAAAAGTAAAATCTTTAGAGAATCAAAAAAGGTTTTTCTCATTTGATGAAGTACATGTATCAGCTGTGGAGAAAAAGATTGCTTTTAATTTTGATATCGATTTTGAGTTGATAAGTATTGATTATTTACTTGTGCTATCTGAACATAGACTTCTTGCTTTAGATTGTTGTATGAGTATTCTAGTCATATTTACACTCGAAAAGTCAAATGCAGAATGTATCAAAGAAACAAAATTTAAAAACCAACCTTGGGGAATAACAAAAGTTTCAGATTATAAAGTTGCTGTAACATTTTCAGATGAAGAAATGATCAGACTGATTACATTTTCTGAGGAAATGGAAGTTTTAGATACCACTGATATACCAGGAAATGGTCGTTGTTTTGACATTGCTTACAGTAATAACCATCTTGTTGTTTCATA
Organism: Ruditapes philippinarum; assembly: GCF_026571515.1. NCBI lineage: Eukaryota > Metazoa > Mollusca > Bivalvia > Venerida > Veneridae > Ruditapes > Ruditapes philippinarum. The sequence continues at coordinate 32,274 of NW_026851933.1, read as the reverse complement.
TTACAAATACTTTACAGGTGGTATTAAGATTTTAAGTATGTCAGGAAAAATAGTGAAATCATTTGTCAAAGATGACAATGGTCAGAATCTGTTAACCATTCCTGATTTCTTGACAGTCAGTCCTGACAATACTATGATATATGTTTCTGATTGTGGCACACACACTGTAACCTGTTTGACCTTTGATGGTAAGGTGAAGGCCATCTACAAAGATGATCAACTGAAACGTCCTCAACAACTTGCTGTTGATGAATATGGATCAGTTTATGTGTGTGGTCATGACTCAAATAATGTCCATCAATTATCACATAATCTCACCAAAGTGAAGATACTGCTAGATAAAAATCATGGCATAGATTCACCAACAAGTATTGCATACTGCCAGCATACCAAGAGATTATTTGTGGGAATGTATGGAAATTGTAAAATTAAGGCCTATAATGTAACACCACTTGAATAAAATAATAAATCAATTTCAGTCTCATTAATTCCAATTTCTCATATTGCTATATAATAAATAATCTCAGAGACTTAGTTATAGACATGTTATGAGCTGTTTAAATTTCCTTCTATTTGCTATTACAGTTTATTACATTTATTTATTTATTTTATTTTATTTTCAATAGTTCAGCATTACACCTAGTTAGTGTTAAACCAAAATTTATTACCTAAATTGTTGTATGAATAAATAAAATTGAGATCTAGTCATGATGTGTTACTTTTTACAATCTGATAGCCTACACTTAGACAATGTAATGTAATATTACCATTCAACACTATTTACATAACATAACAATTCGACCATATGCCCATTTCCAAAAAGTATATACTTTTCCCTTGTTTCTGGAAAAAATTCCCATCCATATCATTATCAGTAAAAGAGAATCCCCTTTATTTTAAACCATTTTTAGCTCGACTATTCGCAGAATAATCGAGCTAATGCAGTCACCCATTTGTCGGCGTCGGCGTCCCTGTGGTTAAGTTTTTGTATGTAAGCTGTTATCTCAATAACTACTGAAGGGAATGGATTGAAACTTCACACACTTGTTCTCTGTGATTATCTTAGATGATTGGCACAAGTCCCATAACTCTGATTTGCTTTTTTACATAATTATGCCCCTTTTTCGACTTAGAAATTCTTGGTTAAGTTTTTGTATGTAAGCTGGTATCTCCATAACTACTGAAGGGAATGGATTGAAACTTCACACACTTGTTCTCTGTGATTATCTTAGATGATTGGCACAAGTCCCATAACTCTGATTTGCTTTTTTACATAATTATGCCCCTTTTTCGACTTAGAAATTCTTGGTTAAGTTTTTGTATGTAAGCTGGTATCTCCATAACTACTGAAGGGAATGGATTGAAACTTCACACACTTGTTCTCTGTGATTATCTAAGATGATTGGCAACAAGTCCCATAACTCTGATTTGCTTTTTTACATAATTATGCCCCTTTTTCGACTTAGAAAATTCTTGGTTAAGTTTTTGTATGTAAGCTGGTATCTCCATAACTACTGATGGGAATGGATTGAAACTTCACACACTTGTTCTCTGTGATTATCTAAGATGATTGGCACAAGTCCCATAACTCTGATTTGCTTTTTTACATAATTATGCCCCTTTTTTGACTTAGAAATTCTTGGTTAAGTTTTTGCGTGTAAGCTGGTATCTCCATAACTACTGAAGGGAATGGATTGAAACTTCACACACTTGTTCTCTGTGATTATCTAAGATGATTGGCACAAATCCCATAACTCTGATTTGCTTTTATACATAATTATGCCCCTTTTTCGACTTAGAAATTCTTGGTTAAGATTTTGCGTGTAAGCTGGTATCTCCATAACTACTGAAGGGAATGGATTGTAACTTCACACACTTGTTCTCTGTGATTATCTTAGATGATTGGCACAAGTCCCATAACTCTGATTTGCATTTTTAGCTCGACTATTCGCAGAATAATCGAGCTAATGCAGTCACCCATTTGTCGGCGTCGGCGTCCCTCCCTGTGGTTAAGTTTTTGTATGTAAGCTGGTATCTCCATAACTACTGAAGGGAATGGATTGAAACTTCACACACTTGTTCTCTGTGATTATCTAAGATGATTGACACAAGTCCCATAACTCTGATTTGCTTTTTTTTCATAATTATGCCCTTTTTCGACTTAGAAATTCGTGGTTAAGTTTTTGTATGTAGCTGGTATCTCCATAACTACTGAAGGGAATGGATTGAAACTTCACACACTTGTTCTCTGTGATTATCTAAAGATGATTGGCACAAGTCCCATAACTCTGATTTGCTTTTTTACATAATTATGCCCCTTTTCGACTTAGAAATTTGTGGTTAAGTTTTTGTATGTAAGCTGGTATCTCCATAACTACTGAAGGGAATGGATTGAAACTTCACACACTTGTTCTCTGTGATTATCTTAGATGATTGGTACAAGTCCCATAACTCTGGTTTGCTTTTTTACATAATTATGTCCCTTTTTCGACTTAGAAATTCTTGGTTAAGTTTTTGCGTGTAAGCTGGTATGTCCATATTAACTACTGATGGGAATGGATTGAAACTTCACACACTTGTTCTCTGTGATTATCTAAGATGATTGGTACAAGTCCCATAACTCTGATTTGCTTTTTTACATAATTATGCCCTTTTTTTCGACTTAGAAATTCTTGGTTAAGTTTTTGCGTGTAAGCTGGTATCTCCATAACTACTGAAGGGAATGGATTGAAACTTCACACACTTGTTCTCTGTGATTATCTAAGATGATTGGCACAAGTCCCATAACTCTGATTTGCTTTTTTTACATAATAATGCCCCTTTTTCGACTTAGAAATTCTTGGTTAAGTTTTTGCGTGTAAGCTGGTATCTCCATAACTACTGAAGGGAATGGATTGAAACTTCACACGCTTGTTCTCTGTGATTATCAAAGATGATTGGCACAAGTCCCATAACTCTGATTTGCTTTTTTACATAATAATGCCCCTTTTTCGACTTAGAAATTCTTGGTTAAGTTTTTGCGTGTAAGCTGGTATCTCCATAACTACTGAAGGGAATAGATTGAAACTTCACACGCTTGTTCTCTGTGATTATCAAAGATGATTGGCACAAGTCCCATAACTCTGATTTGCTTTTTTACATAATAATGCCCCTTTTTCGACTTAGAAATTCTTGGTTAAGTTTTTGCGTGTAAGCTGGTATCTCCGTAACTACTGAAGGGAATGGATTGAAACTTCACACACTTGTTTTCTGTGATTATCTTAGATGATTGGCAAAAGTCCCATAACTCTGATTTGCTTTTTTACATAATAATGTCCCTTTTTCGACTTAGAAATTCTTGGTTAAGTTTTTGCGTGTAAGCTGATATCTCCATAACTACTGAAGGGAATGGATTGAAACTTCACACACTTGTTCTCTGTGATTATCTAAGATGATTGACACAAGTCCCATCAGTCTGATTTGCTTTTTAACATAATTATGCCCCTTTTTGGACTTAGAAAATTCTTGGTTAATTTTTTGCGTGTAAGCTGGTATCTCCATAACTACTGAAGGGAATGGATTGAAACTTAAACACTCTTGTTGTCTGTGATTATCTAAGATGATTGGCACAAGTCCCATAACTCGGATTTTCTTTTTCGCATAATAATGCCCCTTTTTCGACTCATGAATTCTTGGTTAAGTTTTTGCATGTAAGCTTGTCTCTCCATAACTACTGAAGGGAATGTATTGAAACTTGAAGAGTTTGTACCTTTTCGGACAATTTTATGTATTCATATAGGTAAGCATTATTATAATCAATGAAACACCCTTGTGACAAATTTTCGAATAGTCGAGCGTTACTGTCCTCCGACAGTTCTTGTTGCATAATAATGCCACTTTTTTGACTTAGAAATTTTTGGTTAAGTTTTTGCGTGTAAGCTGGTATCTCAATAACTACTAAAGGGAATGGATTGAAACTTCACACTCTTGTTGTCTGTGATTATCTAAGATGATTGGCACAAGTCCCATAACTCTGATTTACTTTTTCGCATAATTATGCTCCTTTTTTGATTCATAAATTCTTGGTTAAGTTTTTGTGTGTAAGCTTGTATCTCCATAACTACTAAAGGGAATGTATTGAAACTTGAAGGGTTTGTACCTTTTCGGACAATTTTATGTATTCATATAGGTAAGCATTATTATACTCAATGAAACACCCTTGTGACAAATTTTCGAATAGTCGAGCGTTACTGTCCTCCGACAGTTCTTGTTACTGAATGTGAGATCCATCAAGGCCAGTTAGCATGCAAAGATCATGACTTGAACAAAGTTGGAGGTGGGGTTCCAGGGATTTTTTTTTTTTTTTTGATTTATTTTAGAGCCATTACGGGGTCATATTCCCAAATGAAAATAGTATATTATTTTCCCAATTCACAGGAAGAAATTCCCAATTGAAAGTTAAATAATAAAAATATTGAATAAAAATTCTAAAATCTTTGCAAATAAGGGCTTCTTCACTGTGATAGTGCTTAAATGTTTGAAGATGCCATCCTAGACAGTAATTGATTGCATCCATTTAATCACTGCGAAATTTCAGTCATGCATTTTTTCCCAATTTTTAGCTCACCTGACCACGAAGTGGTCAAGGTGAGGTATAGTGATGGGGCTATGTCCGGCGTCCGTCGTCGTGCGTCGTGCGTCGTGCGTCGTCAACAATTGGGTTGTTAACAGTCTAGCAGTCACAGTTTTGATTGGATCATCATCAAACTTTGTCAGAATGTTTATCTCAATGAAATACAGGTCGAGTTCGAAGATGGGTTATCTCGGGTCAAAAACTAGGTCACAGGAGCTAAAAATAGAAAAACCTTGTTAACACTCTAGAGGCTGCAGTTTTCATCCAAACATTCTGGAAATTTGTCAGGAAGGTTGTTTTAATGATATCTAGGTCAAGTTCGAAGATGGGTCATCTCCGGTCAAAAACTAGGTCACAGGAGCTAAAAATAGAAAAAGCTTGTTAACACTCTAATAATTGGGTTGTTAACAGTCTAGCAGTCACAGTTTTGATTGGATCATCATCAAACTTTGTCAGAATGTTTGTCTTAATGAAATACAGATCGAGTTCGAAGATGGGTTATCTCGGGTCAAAAACTAGGTCACAGGAGCTAAAAATAGAAAAAGCTTGTTAACACTCTAGAGGCTGCAGTTTTCATCCAAATATTCTGGAAATTTGTCAGGAAGGTTGTTTTGATGATATCTAGGTCAAGTTCGAAGATGGGTCATCTCCGGTCAAAAACTAGGTCACAGGAGCTAAAAATAGAAAAAGCTTGTTAACACTCTAGTGGCTGCAGTTTTCATCCAAATATTTTGGAAATTTGTCAGGACGGTTGTTTTGATGATATCTAGGTCAAGTTCGAAGATGGGTCATCTCCGGTCAAAAACTAGGTCACAGGAGCTAAAAATAGAAAAAGCTTGTTAACACTCTATAGGCTGCAGTTTTCATACAAATATTCTGGAAATTTGTCAGGAAGGTTGTTTTGATGGTTTCTAAGTCAAGTTCGAAGATGGGTCATCTCCGGTCAAAAACTAGGTCACAGGAGCTAAAAATAGAAAAAGCTTGTTAACACTCTAGTGGCTACAGTTTTCATCCAAATATTCTGGAAATTTGTCAGGAAGGTTGATTTGATGATTTCTAGGTCAAGTTCGAAGATGGGTCATCTCCGGTCAAAAACTAGGTCCCAGGAGCTTAAAATAGAAAAAGCTTGTTAACACTAGTGGCTGCAGTTTTGATCCAAATATTCTGGAAATTTGTCAGGAAGGTCGTTTTGATGATATCTAAGTCAAGTTAGAAGATTGGTCATCTCCGGTCAGAAACTAGGTCACAGGAGCTAAAAATAGAAAAAGTTTGTTAACACTAGTGGCTGCAGTTTTCATCCAAATATTCTGGATATTTGTCAGGAAGGTTGTTTTGATGATTTCTAGGTGAAGTTCGAAGATGGGTTATCTCAGGTCTAAAACTAGGTCACAGGAGCTAAAAATAGAAAAAGTTTGTTAACACTCTAGTGGCTGCAGTTTTCATCCAAATATTCTGGAAATTTGTCAAGAATGTTGTTTTGATGATATCTAAATCAAGTTCGAAGACGGGTCATATCCGGTAAAAAACTAGGTCACAGGTGCTAAAAATAGAAAAAGCTTGTTAACACTCTAGGGGCTGCAGTTTTCATTCAAATATTTTGAAATTTGTCAGGAAGGTTGTTTTGATGATTTTCAGGTCAAGTTCGAAGATGGGCTATCTCGGGTCAAAAACTAGGTCACAGGAGCTAAAAATAGAAAAAGCTTGTTAACAATCTAGTGGCTGCAGTTTTGATTAAAATATTCTGGAAATTTGTCAGGAAGGTTGTTTTAATGATTTCTAGGTCAAGTTCGAAGATGGGTCATGTCTGGTCAAAAACTAGGTCACAGGAGCTAAAAATAGAAAAAGCTTGTTAACACTCTAATGGTTGCAGTTTTCATCCAAACATTCTGGAAATTTGTCAGAAAGGTTGTTTTGATGATTTCTAGGTCAAGTTCGAGGATGGGTCATCTCAGGTCAAAAACTAGGTCACAGGAGCTAAAAATAGAAAAGCTTGTTAACACATTAGGGGCTGCAGTTTTCATCCAAATATTCTTGAAATTTGTCAGGAATTTTGTTTTGATGATTTCTAGGTCAAGTTCGAAGATGGGTTATCTCCGGTCAAAAACTAGGTCACATGAGCTAAACATAGAAAAAGCTTGTTAACACTCTAGTGGCTGCAGTATTGATTCAAATATTCTGTAAATTTGTCAGGAAGGTTGTTTTGATGATTTCTAGGTCAAGTTCGAAGATGGGTCATCTTCGGTCAAAAACTAGGTCACAGGAGTTAAAAATAGAAAAAGCTTGTTTACACTCTAGTGGCTGCAGTTTTGATTCAAATATTCTGGAAATTTGTCAAGAATGTTGTTTTGATGTTTTCTGGGTCAAGTGCTAAGATTGGTCATGTCCGGTCAAAAACTAGGTCACAGGAGCTAAAAATAGAAATTTTTTTTAACACTCTAGTGGCTGCAGTTTTGATCCAAATTTCCTGGAAATTGGTCAGGAAGGTTGTTTTGATGATTTCTAGGTCAAGTTTGAATATGGGTTGTGTCCAGTCAAAAATTAGGTCACATTGCCCAAATATGGAAAAATCTTTATAACACACTATAGGTCACATGTTTGACTCAGTCGCATCAAACTTGGTCATGACGCTTGTTTAAGACATTGCTTGGATGCGGTTGTGTCAGGTGAGCGATCCAGGGCCATCATGGCCCTCTTGTTTAACAAAACACTGCTGAAATTCCCAATTCCATGGGTATGGGACGTGTTCCCAAAATCCTGGAAAAAATCCCTGGACTGTTCTATAAAATGATTTTCATTGGTAATTAAGGATTCCATAAAAAGCTTATGAAGTTATCTTTCATTTGATACCAAAATTATTATAATTGTTTAAAAATTGAAGAAGTAATAAAGAAGCCCCATGTTTCCTTCACTTTTACTGAGAAATATTTGAGTTGTGCCATGTTTTATTCATTAATTGTAATAATTTAAATAAATACCTTTATAAATATTTATCACATCCCCATAAAGGGTATTGCATGGCCGTGCATATATTTCTAGATGTGATGTCATTTGCATCATTATAAGCGTGTCAATAAAAAAATTATCTTCCCTTATTGGACTGGAAACAGTTCTTAAATTGGATATGTGATAAATAGAATATTTAAGTCATTAGTATTAAATTCATTACTAAATTTATTAAAGCCAGAGGCTTGCATTTTTTCAACAAGAGGGCCATGATGGCCCTGAAGTCGCTCACCTGTATATAGGCCCCCAGAGCAGGGCCAGTTTAAACCCCAGGGCTTTTATTTGAACAAATTTGGTAGACACCCATTAGAAGATATTTCACGCTAAACATCTAAGGTCTAGCTCGTTGAGTTTTTTAAAAAAAGATTTTTTAAGTTTTAACTACATATAGTTAAAAGCAATGACACCCCTAGGGAGGGGCCAGTTTTGACCCCAGGGCTTTTATTTGAACAAACTTTGGAGACACTCACTAGAAGATGTTTCGTGCTTGATATCTAAACTCTAGCTATTCGGTTTTTTTAGCTCACCTGACCACGAAGTCCGGCGTCCGTCGTTGTGCGTCGTTCGACGTCAACAATCGGGTTGTTAACAGTCTAGCAGTCACAGTTTTGATTGGATCATCATCAAACTTTGTCAGAATGTTTGTCTCAATGAAATACAGATCGAGTTCGAAGATGGGTTATCTCGGGTCAAAAACTAGGTCACAGGAGCTAAAAATAGAAAAAGCTTGTTAACACTCTAGAGGCTGCAGTTTTCATCCAAATATTCTGGAAATTTGTCAGGAAGGTTGTTTTGATGATATCTAGGTCAAGTTAAAAGATGGGTCATCTCCGGTCAAAAACTAGGTCACAGGAGCTAAAAATAGAAAAAGCTTGTTAACGATCTAACAATTGGGTTGTTAACAGTCTAGCAGTCACAGTTTTGATTGGATCATCATCAAACTTTGTCAGAATGTTTGTCTCAATGAAATACAGATCGAGTTCGAAGATGGGTTATCTCGGGTCAAAAACTAGGTCACAGGAGCTAAAAATAGAAAAAGCTTGTAAACACTCTAGAGGCTGCAGTTTTCATCCAAACATTCTGGAAATTTGTCAGGAAGGTTGTTTTAATAATATCTAGGTCAAGTTCGAAGATGGGTCATCTCAGGTCAAAAACTAGGTCACAGGAGCTAAAAATAGAAAAAAATTGTTAACACTCTAGTGGCTGCAGTTTTGATCCAAATATTCTGGAAATTTGTCAGGAAGGTTGTTTTGATGATATCTAGGTCAAGTTCGAAGATGGATCATCTTCGGTCAAAAACTAGGTCACAGGAGCTAAAAATAGAAAAAGCTTGTTAACACTCTAGTGGCTGCAGTTTTCATCCAAATATTCTGGAAATTTGTCAGGAAGGTTGTTTTGATGATATCTAGGTCAAGTTCGAAGATGGGATATGTCCGGTCAAAAACTAGGTCACAGGAGCTAAAAATAGAAAAAGCTTGTTAACACTCTAGTGGCTGCAGTTTTCATCTAAATATTCTGGAAATTTGTCAGGAAGGTTGTTTAGATGATATCTGAGTTAAGTTCAAAGATGGGTTATCTCCGGTCAAAAACTAGGTCACAGGAGCTAAAAATAGGAAAAGCTTGTTAACACTAGTGGCTGCAGTATTGATTCAAATATTCTGGAAATTTGTCAGGAAGGTTGTTTTGATGATTTCTGGGTCAAGTTCGAAGATGGGTCATCTCCGGTCAAAAACTAGGTCAAAGGAGCTTAAAATAGAAAAAGCTTGTTTACACTCTAGTGGCTGCAGTTTTGATTCAAATATTCTGGAAATTTGTCAGGAAGGTTGTTTTGATGATTTCTGGGTCAAGTGCGAAGATTGGTCATGTCCGGTCAAAAACTAGGTCACAGGAGCTAAAAATAGAAAAATCTTTTTAACACTCTAGTGGCTGCAGTTTTCATCCAAATATTCTGGAAATTTGTCAGGAAGGTTGTTTTGATGATTTCTAGGTCAAGTTCGAAGATGGGTCATGTCCGGTCAAAAACTAGGTCACAGGAGCTAAAAATAGAAAAAGCTTGTTAACACTCTAGTGGCTGCAGTTTTCATCTAAATATTCTGGAAATTTGTCAGGAAGGTTGTTTTGATGATTTCTAGGTCAAGTTCAAAGATGGGTCATCTCCGGTCAAAAACTAGGTCACAGGAGCTAAAAATAGGAAAAGCTTGTTAACACTCTAGTGGCTGCAGTTTTCATCCAAACATTCTGAAAATTTGTCAGGAAGGTTGTTTTAATGATATCTAGGTCAAGTTCGAAGATGGGTCTTCTCAGGTCAAAAACTAGGTCACAGGAGCTAAAAATAGAAAAAGCTTGTTAACACTCTAGTGGCTGCAGTTTTCATCTAAATATTCTGGGAATTTGTCAGGAAGGTTGTTTTGATGATATCTAGGTCAAGTTCAAAGATGGGTTATCTCCGGTCAAAAACTAGGTCACAGGAGCTAAAAATAGGAAAAGCTTATTAACACTCTAGTGGCTGCAGTATTGATTCAAATATTCAGGAAATTTGTCAGGAAGGTTGTTTTGATGATTTCTGGGTCAAGTTCGAAGATGGGTCATCTCAGGTCAAAAACTAGGTCAAAGGAGCTTAAAATAGAAAAAGCTTGTTTACACTCTAGTGGCTGCAGTTTTGATTCAAATATTCTGGAAATTTGTCAGGAAGGTTGTTTTGATGATTTCTGGGTCAAGTGCTAAGATTGGTCATGTCCGGTCAAAAACTAGGTCACAGGAGCTAAAAATAGAAAAATCTTTTTAACACTCTAGTGGCTGCAGTTTTGATCCAAATTTCCTGGAAATTGGTCAGGAAGGTTGTTATGAAGATTTCTAGGTCAAGTTTGAATATGGGTCGTGTCCAGTCAAAAATTAGGTCACATTGCCCAAATATGGAAAAATCTTTATAACACGCTAGAGGTCACATGTTTGACTCAGTTGTCATCAAACTTGGACATGATGCTTGTTTAAGACATTGCTTGGATGCGGTTGTGTCAGGTGAGCGATCAAGGGCCATCATGGCCCTCTTGTTTTTAGAAGATTTTTAAGCTTTTGCTATACACATATAAGGAAAATCAATGTCCCCTGGGGCAGGGCCAATTTTGACCCTAGGGCTTTATTTGAACAAACTTTGAAGACACTAACTGGAAGATGTTTCATGCTAAATATCTTAACTCTAGCTATTTGGGTTTTTTCAAAGAAGATTTTATAAGTTTTTGCTTTACACATAAATAAAATCAATGACCCCCGGGGCAGGGCCAATTTTGACCCAAGGGCTTTTATTTGAAAAAACTTTGTAGACACCCACTAGAAGATGTTTCATGCTTAGTATCTAAACTCTAACTATTTGTTTTTTTTTCAAAGAATTTTTAATTTAAAGTTTTTACTATATGCATATAGGGAAAATCAATGACCCCCTGGGGCGGCGCCAATTTTGACCCCAGGGCTTTTATTTGAACAAACTTGATAGACATCCATTAGAACATGTTTCATGCTAAATATCTTAGCTCTAGCTCTTTGGGTTCTTTAAAAGAAGATTTTATAAGTTTTTACTATATGCATATAGGGAAAATCAATGACCCCCTGGGGCGGGGCCAATTTTGACCCCAGGGCTTTTATTTGAACAAACTTGATAGACACTCATTAGAAGATGTTTCATGCTAAATATCTTAGCTCTAGCTCTTTGGGTTCTTTAAAAGAAGATTTTATAAGTTTTTACTATATGCATATAGGGAAAATCAATGACCCCCTGGGGCGGGGCCAATTTTGACCCCAGGGCTTTTATTTGAACAAACTTGGTAGACAACAATTAGAACATGTTTCATGCTAAATATCTTAGCTCTAGCTCTTTGGGTTCTTTAAAAGAAGATTTTTTAAGTTTTTACTATATGCATATAGGGAAAATCAATGACCCCCAGGGCGGGGCCAATTTTGACCCCAGGGCTTTTATTTGAACAAACTTGATAGACACTCACCAGAAGATGTTTCATGCCAAATATCTAAGCTCTACCTCTTTGGGTTTTTTGAAAGAAGATATTTTAAGTTTTTTCTATCGGTTGCCATGGCAACCAGAGTTCTGCATGGAATTAAATTCTTTGAACAATTTTTAAAGGTGACCACCAAAGGAACATTCCTGTGAAGTTTGGATGAAATTGGCTCAGCAGTTTATGAGGAGATGTCATTTAAAGAAAAAGTTTACGGACGACGGACGGACGGACGCCTGACAAAAAGCTATCACAAAAGCTCACCCTGTCACTTTGTGACAGGTGAGCTAAAAATTTATTTAATTAAGATCAATATTGAAATGGTAGAACATGCACTGATAAAATAAAGTTAAAGAATAAAGATGAAACTCCCATCATGGAAAGGACTTAACCAAAGTGTTATGCTTGTTTTCCAGCTCATGTATATTGTAATATAGAATAATACATGCTTGTAAATTTGCTGAATTAAACTATGTTTATGATTTAAGATAATGTTATGTTACAGGATGAAGGTTGGGAAGATGATGACGACGATGATTGTGGTGATTTACAATTAAGTGGTCAAACATTGTCTAGTCTACTGGATGACTTTTCAAACGAGTTTTCAACATTAATTGATGATGCAGAGGATGAGGAAGATGATCCTGATGCTCTTAGTGATCCAGTTAACCAGTTAGATTTACAGGTAAGTAGTTTGATCCAGTTAACCAGTTAGATTTACAGGTACGTTGTTGGATCTGGTTAATTGGGTAAATTAACATTTGTTTTTCTAAGTGATCTAATTAACCAATTAGATTTATGGGAAAGTTGTAATTCACAGTGATCCAGTAAATCAAATAGATTCACAGGTAGGTAGGTGCTGATAGTTATCCAATTAACCAGATACCTGTACAAGTAGGTTGTCACTCTAAGTGAACCAGTTAACCAGATAAAATAATGTGTCGGTAGATGCTGATCGTGATCCAGTAAATCAGATGGAGTTATAGGAAGGTTGTTATTCTAAGTTTACCAGATTAGATAGGGGCAGAATGTTCATAATGATTATATTCAGATTAATATTGAGGTTGGTTGTCTTTCAAAGTAACTATGATTGGTTAAAACTCACTGTGATCAAGTTAGGTTAGTTTATATATAATTTATTTGATTTTTATGTGTATAAAGCACTTGTAAATAATTTATTTGATTTTTATACGCCCGTTTGAAAAACGGGATGTATTATGGGAACGCCCCTGGCGGGCGGGCGGCGTCCAATTTTGTCCGGAGCATATCTCCTACATGTATGGAGGGATTTTAATGAAACTTCATAGAAATGTTCACCACTATGAGGAGCAGTGTTGCGCACATGAACCAGGTCTCTAGGTCAAAGGTCAAGGTCACACTTAGAGGTCATTGAAAAATGCTTGTCCGGAGCAAAACTTCCACATGTATAGAGGGATTTCAATATTACTTGGCACAAATGTTCACCATTGTGAGGCGGAGTGTCGCGTGCAAGATTCAGGTCCTTGCGGCCAAGGTCAAGGTCACACATAGAGGTCAAAGTTCAGATAAAAATATGAAGATGTGTATATGGACCATTTAGTCATCAATTATTGAGGGATTGTAACACAAATGGTCATTATCAAGACTATGGCTGTGATACATATTATTTAGGTCAATATATACAAGGTCAAGGTCACTAAAGATGATGAAATATCCAGATTTTGTAAATAGAATTTAATCAAAGGGCAACAACAAAGTTATTACTTTGTTCATAAATGACTTACACAATTACTCCCCTTGATCTACTTTCACTTTCAATTCTAAAAATAGAATTTAATCAAAGGGCATAGAATAATCCTCTTTCTTGGACTTGAGTATGTTCTAAAGAATGTAACATTTATTAACACATGTTTCATTCATTGGTCAAGATTCTTAATGTGATAACTATGGTGTTCTGTAGACTTGGTATTTGTTCATAAAGATCATACAGTAATTACCTTATCAAATGTAAATACTTTCTAATAGAAATTTAATTATATTTTAATTTTCAAGTAAATATCAGTTCAGCTCATTCAAAGATTAAGAATTGTAATGAAATGTATTTCCCTAGAATAAAATCTTAAATCAGAATTTTTTAGTTATTAAATTACAATTACATGTACTTTTTATCTTCCCTACTGATTTGTTTTAAGGTTCATTTAACAACACAGTGCCAAGGATAAAAACTTGCTTGCTAGATAACACTTATCCATAATGCCCCCATCTCCATCTAAAGCTTTCGTAAACGGGCGTATTTTGTGACTATGGCACCCTTGTTATGTGTATAAAGCACTTGTAAAACACTCACAATTCTGTTCTTTGAACCAACTAGTACTTAGCAATGAATGTAAAGTTTCTTCATCAAGACAATGGCTATATGTCCCCGACAGGGTTTGAACCCACACAGCCAACAATCTTAAAATTACTTGTTCAAAAAAATAACTACTTAGCCACTTTTGACTAGGTTCATCGGATTCAAATTATTTTGCAAAAAGTATTCAAAGAGAGGGTTAACATATTTTACATTTAATTCATGAATGATATTAAAAGAATTGTATAACTTATTTATTTTAATATTTCAGGCATATTTGACGGAGTTTCTGCAATCCTTATCACAACAACCATATTACAGCATGTTCACTTCACACCATACGGATAGTGAAAAACAAGTATTACACAAAATAAGCATTGCAGTGTAACGGAGATGATGGATTTTAACTAGAATTATAGAGCGTTTAATTTTAACACAGAGTAATTTTTCATACGTCATGACCCATGACAATACCTTTTAGAAATTTTAAGAATAGAAATAAATTTCATAGAAATTATGAACAACAAATCAAAGGTGGAGAATTGATTTGAGAAATAAGCTGACAACATCACTTCTTTTGCTATTGATTTGGATCAAGTCAATAAAGTCAAAATATTGACATCTACAGAAGCTTTGCAGAAAATATGGTTTGTGCTTTTACCCAGGCCCCAGCTTACCTATATATGCGTTCAGTAATAGTTGAAGTTTAATTTTGGGTAACCGTCTACCAGTAAGTACTGGAACATAAAGTAAAACAGTGTTGGTGTGACATTTTAACTCTTAGTGAAAAAAATATGGAATTTAATCTTATTGAATCCACGACTTGGTTATGAAATGTATTGCTATTTATGAAAAAGTGTGAACCTAATTGCTGATCAAATGTTTTTGCTGCTTTGTGGAATTGTGTTTTGGCATTTTTTAATTTTTTTTCATGAATATTCGCTTTGCAGGAAGTTACCTTGGTATACCCTTGTAAATGGGAGCTGTGGTCTAACAGTCAGCCTCCCAACTTAGGGATCAATAGTTTGAACCCTGTTGGGGGTCACAACCAAAATTTCTCATGATGATACTGCTACTGGTTCGTTCAGGAAGTGGACTTGAGGGAATTAATATAATTTGCATTATTTAACAATTGAGCTTAAATGAATGAATTATGGTTACCTCAGCATGATACTATTTCTGTCTGCCCTATTTAGACTTAGTTTATGATATTCTTTGTATTGAGTCAACAAAAAAGTTGTACAATGAATTGAACAGTGCATGCATGCCAATTGTTTGTATGAGGGGAAAAAAGTATTTGAGAATATAATGAAAACAAATCGTATTTAATTTACAACTTCAAAAATGAATTTATGAGTAAATTATTTATGTATGGAGTAACATAGTGTATTTATTTCTAATTTTCTTGAGAAAACTATATATTTTATTCACAATCATATACAGGTTGTAATGTGTAATAAACATGGAAAAGGGATTTGTGTATTCAATTATTGACCTTTTGGAGAGGTCATCATATATAATTGTTCTGCTATTTAAGAATGGTAATAAAATTTATGTAAAAAATTTAAGATGTCTAGATTTTGTTTTCTGTCAAAAAGATGCTTGAAATTATGTTCTAGAAAAACAACATACTCTCAGTTCAACCTACTTCTAACCACTTGCCCTTGCCCACTGTTGTGGGTTCGAATCCCAGACAGGGACTTGGGGATTCTTGCTATCCAGCTAGCTTACGGAACGTTGGTGGTTCTACTCGGGTGCCCTTTCGTGCCTGAAATAATGCACGGAGGGGCACCTGAGGTCTTCTTCCACCAGTAAAGCTGGAACGTCGCGATATGACCAATACTGTGTCGATGTGACATAAAACCCAAAACAAACAAACTCAGTTCAACCACATGAAATGTTGGAAGTTGATCAACTTTGTGCAGTAGAAATTATATCAAAACTACAACTGTATTATTTGCAGGAGTGATGTTATATAACTTATTTTATCTACATGTAAAACAAGAAATTGTATCAATTAGAACCTCTGGAGCTTTACATAATGCATATTAAAACAAACAAAAAATGGTATTTTCCATAAGTCAAAGGTAAATTTAGAATTTGATGATCTTGTATAGAAATGGTAAGTTATGAGGAAAGCAGATTGTTCTACTTGGGTGCGCTCTCGTATTCAAGTTATGAACAAATATTTGAAATTTGCTTGTTGACTATAGCAGTTGATGGTATTACTTTTGTACCAGCAAATATAAAACCCTAAGAAATGAGTCAACTCTGTTACTGGTTACTGTGACAAGATCGTTAAACTGAGTACTATGACAATTAGTTTTGTATAAACTAATTGTCATGGTGCTCGGAACAAATTTTAACGATAACAATTTGGTAATGACTTCTGAAAACAAAACTAGAAGGGTTTTTGTCACAAGAACATGTCTCCTAAAACTGTATGGTCACTCATGTGAAGTTTTATTCAAATCCGACCAGTAGCTTGACCTGTGAAAGCTGGACAAGATTTTTCTATTTGTAGCTCTGATGGCCATTTTGTATAGCAAAGCGGAACATGCCGTGATATACACAACTAGGAATGGTACTGAACTTGTGTGAATTTTGATGGAAATTCCGCGAGCAGTTTGACCTTTGATTGCCAGACAGGATTTTTAGCTCACCTGTCACAAAGTGACATAAGAGTGTAACTTGATTGCTCAAAATTTTGTCATTAAATTGAGACCTATTCATGAGTCGAAGTCCCGATGTTGCCAAATTTTTACGCAAGTCCCTTCAACTTAACGAAGTTCTACTGTAGTTGTAAAATCCGACTTCAAATAAGGAAGTTATTGGCCGGACACGATTTTGCTGCAAGGTCATGCTGTGACCTTGACCTTCAAGGTAGCGACCCAAATGTTGCGCGTGACATGTGGTCTCAATATGGTGATCATTTCTGTAAAATGGTTGTAAAATCCTACTTTAACAAGTTATTGGCCAGACACGAATTTGGGACGTACGGACAGAATGACGGAACAGGGTAACACTATATGCCCCAGCCATTTTATGGCAGGGGCATGAAAATAGAAAAATTTTGTTAACACTCTGGTGGTGGCAGTTTGGAAAGTAGTCGGGAAGGTTGTTTTGATGACTTCTAGATCAAGTTCTAATATGGGTCGTCTCGGGTCAAAAACTAAGTAACGAGCTAAAATTAGAAAAATCTTGTTAACACTGGCTACTGTTTTGATCCAAACATCCTGGAAATTGGTCTGAAAGTTTGTTTTGATGTTTTAATATACAGTTTTTGAAAGATGGATTAGAAAAATGCAAGCCCTGAATAATGTATTAGCATCCTGTTGTGTATAGCTTCAAGGGCCACAACTTGCATTTACCTCATGCTATTAAAAATTATTATGACGTTATGACGGGGAAAAAACTAGAAACTCTATGTGAAATGTGATGTGTCACACAACAAACAATTGGTTACAAGATATATATATTTTTATTTTATTTTTTCATAATTTAAATGACTGACTCATTAACAGCTAACAAATCATGACTGAACAAGATTGCATTTGTAAAAAAATGCCATGCCACCGCATAAATACAAAACTAAATAGTAATGTAGGAACACAATTTTTTTTGTTTCTATACAGATTGCCATAATGCATGGATCACTTACCTATCTGTTATTATCAGATTAGTACCTTCAGACAATAAGATTTTTAATTTTTTACTTTATGACAAAGTGACTGAAAATCAATGATCCCCAGGGGCGGGGCCAATTTTGACCCCAGGGCTTTAATTTGAATAATCTTGCTAGAGGTTCACTACACAATGTTTAATGCAAAATGTCTCACCTCTAGCCTAAATTGTCAATTCAAGAAGATGATTTTTTAAAGTTTTTACTATATACATGAAAGGAAAACCTATGACCCCCTGGGCGGGGCTAGTTTTGATACTAGAGGCAAAATTTGAACAACTTTGGTAGAGTACCTATAGATGATATCACATACCAAATATCAAAGCTCTAAGCCTTGTACCTTCAGACAATAAGATTTTTTAATTTTTAACTGTATGTACATAGTGAAAATCAATGACCCCCGGGAGTGGGGCCAATTTTGACCCCAGGGCTATAATTTGTACAATCTTGCTAGAGGTTCACTACACAATGTTTCATGCAAAATATCTAACCTCTAGCCTTTGTCAATTTAGAGAAGATGATTTTTTAAGTTTTTACTATATACATATGAGGAAAACCTATGACCCCCGGGACGGGGCTAATTTTGACACTAGAGGCAAAATTTGAACAACTTTGGTAGACTACCTATAGATGATATCATATAACAAATATTAAAGCTCTAAGGCTTGTACCTTCAGACAATAAGATTTTTTGATTTTTTACTTTATGTACATATTGTAAATCAATGACCCCCGGGGCGGGGCCAATTTTGACCCCAGGACTATAATTTATACAATCTTGCTAAAGGTTCACTTTACAATTTTTCATGCAAAATATCTAACCTCTAGCCTTTGTGAATTTAGAGAAGATGATTTTTTAAGTTTTTACTATATACATATAAGAAAAACCTATGACCCCCAGGGTGGGGCTGACTGACACTAGAGGCAAACTTTGAACAACTTTGGTAGAGTACCTATAGATAATAACATATACCAAATATCAAACCTCTAAGCCTGGTACCTTCAGACAAGAAGGTATTTTAAGTTTTTACTATATGTACATAGTGAAAATCAAAGACCCCCCCGGCAGGGCCGATTTGGACCCCAGGGCTATAATTTGAACAATCATGGTAGAGGTCTACCAGACAATGCCTTATGCAAAATATCTAAGCTCTAGGCCTTTTGGGTCTTTACAAGAAGTTTTTTTAAATTTATTCTTATAATTCCTTTTGGTTGCCATGGCAACCAGATTTCTGCATGGAATGAAATTCTTTGAACAACTTTGGAAGCCCTTCACCCAAGGATCAATCCTGCCAAGTTTGGTTTAAATTGGACAAGTGATTTTTCACAAGAAGATTTTTTAAGTTCACTATATAATCTATATAACACACAAACAAACAAACACACACACACACAGGTGAATCGCTATATGCCACCGCATCGCAGATGCTGCGGTGGCATAAAAATTATACTATAATTATTTTACAATTAACATCTCTTATCTCCTTAAAGAGAAGTTTGAAGTTCATGACATATACAATGATGTTGATGTTTCAAAAAGAAAATTGTCAAAGAATTTCTTCTTTCCAACAAATGCACATGTATTTCACAAGAATAATTTACACCTTTAGTTGTAGAATTCATAAAACAGTGACTGAACTTAACAAAATGATTTAACTTAACAAACATGCTTAAATATTTGTTAACAAACGATGCATTTTATTACTTTTCTTTTCATGTGTCAAATAAACTGTACATAAAATACACTTGACTTCATCTAAGCTGCATGCCTACAGATGAGCAAAAATATTTAAAGAAAATCAAACTTGCAAGTGTTCTAAGACCTTTAGTTTTGCATATTTTGACCTTTGTTTTGGTTATTAAAATGGATTGTTAATTAGGAATTCAGTTTCTTTGTTCATTTCACAACATTTCATTCATTTTGAAATACATTTTCAAAATTTTTCATATAAATAGTAAGAATCTGGAGGCATGCTGCTTTAATACCAGAGTTTTATTTGGGGGTTTCTATGAATATTAGATGTATATGTATGATGCAATAACCATAAACATTTTAACACATCGAAAAACAAAAATGGATATATATACTTTATCTTGTGACTGTGTACATGAAAATATACAATAGTCAGTAATGGACTGAATAAAACAAAAATTTGATATTTCAATATATAAAAAATGAAAAAGAAAAAAGTGTGTAATTTAATATAGAAATTCTGAAGAAAAAAAAAGCATGTGGTTTAATATATTTACAAATGTTTATGGACATTTTATTATGATAAGAGTTTTATTTAAGAAAGAAAAGCATTTATTGATAAACTTATAAACTGAAACAGAATGCCAATTTTCTTTTTATTTTAAAGATAATTTTCTAAGTTTGAGTAACTTTCACAATATTTCATTAAGAGCAGAAAGCCAATTTTTTATAATTTTTTTTAAAGATAAATTTTAGTTTTTGATAACTTCCACAGTATTTTGTATTTCTGTGTAAACAATTCAAACTCTTCATTGAAAAAAAATGATTACAAGAAAATCAAACATTTTTCAATCGACTACAATAATCCGAATAATCTCAATTTCATAACACAATTTTCAAGTCCACAAACTCGTAAACTTTACATTTTCACCCATTTAAAGTTTTGAAAAATATCTACGAAAAACAAACGAAACAAAATAACTAAAAATGATATTAGAAAAAAGCATCAAGAAAAGCCCACTATTTGGAATAAATTATGACTAGTAGCAGATCATTGCGAAAAAAGAAAAAGAAATTTTGTCACCTTAATGCAGTAATGGGGTAACTCCTATTAAGTTTAATATGAGTTATCCCGTTATTGCATTAAGATGCGGATTTACAAACTAAAAAATACATTGACTGATAATACAAACTTGGAAACACTGTGACTGTCGTCAATTTTTCCTTTTAAGATCAGCTATTTTAACACATGTTTGTTTAACTTATAAATTTATTACATGTATTGAAAGAAAAAAAAAATAGACATTAAATAGACATTATATACTAATGGCTGTATTGTATATATGGAATGTTGACAAGAGTTCATGTCAAATTCTAAATGTATACAAGTCAACATTTTAAAAGTATACAAAATGTTAAATGTATACAAATGTATAACTTGTCAAAAATAATATACCAAATGGAACATTTTCATATTTATATCGATTACCAAGAAAATTGCTCCCAAGTAAAATTTTCAATTTTTTTTCCAAGACCTAGCTTTTGCCTCATGTATTCTACAACGACATGGTTGAAATATTTGTAAATATCAACCATAAAGAAAGCCCTATTTCTACATGGCATAACAGTCATTTTCAGACATGTACATGTATATTTCTATCATAAAGTGAACACGATGCCATCACACAAAATATAAACTACCATCCATTTTATTTATTTCTTTTTTTCAGTCACATATTACCAACTTAAATATACAAGTATATTTACAATTTTTTCATATTTTTTTTTTCAATTTTTTTTTCTGTACACCACAAGACTCAAGTCATGTACACAAAAGAATTTAGTAACCTGATTAAAGAATATCTTGAAGGCACAAAATAATATCACAAAATATTTACATTTTCATTTTTTTCCTTAATTATTTTCACTTGAATCTGAAGATAATTGATAAAAAAATTTACATACCGTAAACTTCCTAATAAATGTTTATTAAATGTTAAGTAAGCAAGGGGAATTTATAAGGAATTTTACAAAAACCTAATAAAACATTTATAAAAGAATGGACATTTTTTTTCTTTCTTTCTAAACTTTAAAAATATTCTCATTTTTTCATCTCCTTAATTCTTAAACATTTTTTAAATAAAAATGGCAAGAACCTGTTAGTGGGTGTTAATTGAGTTAACCTTTTCCCTTATATAAGCGTGTTTCGACGGCTTTTTGCCCCCCCCCCCCCCTTTTGAGGCCTCAAACAGTGAAAAAATGTCCTATTTAGACCCCAAAACACTGTTTTTCGTTTGAGAAATGTTGTTAAAAAAAGTGATCATTTTTTCGGCGCCGTCCCCCATCCAAATAATACATCAGGGGGTTGCCAGAAGGGGGATGTGCCCCCTTCTGTTTGGGGGGTTTGAAGGGGGGCGGAGTCCCCCTCATCGCCAAGAAAATTTTGGACTTGCGAGAGGCTTAAAATGACCCCAGGTTGATCATAAAGTAACGTGTAACCAACGCTGAAAAGCCTTTGACTCTATCTCAATCCATTGAGAAGTTGCAGCACTTTGAAATAAATTTTGATGGAAAAAATCGAGGCAAAATAGTGATTTTTGGCAATTTTGAGATGTCCCCTCGTTGCCATGGTAACAGGAAATTTAAGACTGAGCATGTCGTTACAAAGGCAATGGTCCAGTCAACATTTGTGCCAAGTTTGATTAGTATTGAAGCATTTTTCATAGTTTCATAGCAGTTTGAACTTGTAAGAGGAGGCTTTTCAGTAAAAATGGCCATTTTTGACGATATGCTCATGGGGGAAAGGGTTAACTAAAAAAATATAAATGTTACAAAACAACAATTTTTCACCAAAATTAGGTAAAAGACCACATGTTAACATGGAAAAACTAGATTTTGGGTGATTCCAAGGTTTTTCATCATTTTTTGTTAACCTTTTCCCTTATATAAGCGTGTTTCGACGGCTTTTTGCCCCCCCCCCTTTTGAGGCCTCAAACAGTGAAAAAATGTCCTATTTAGACCCCAAAACACTGTTTTTCGTTTGAGAAATGTTGTTAAAAAAAGTGACCATTTTTTCGGCGCCGTCCCCCATCCAAATAATACATCAGGGGGTTGCCAGAAGGGGGATGTGCCCCCTTCTGTTTGGGGGGTTTGAAGGGGGGCGGAGTCCCCCTCATCGCCAAGAAAATTTTGGACTTGCGAGAGGCTTAAAATGAACCCAGGTTGATCATAAAGTAACGTGTAACCAACGCTGAAAAGCCTTTGACTCTATCTCAATCCATTGAGAAGTTGCAGCACTTTGAAATAAATTTTGATGGAAAAAATCGAGGCAAAATAGTGATTTTTGGCAATTTTGAGATGTCCCCTCGTTGCCATGGTAACAGGAAATTTAAGACTGAGCATGTCGTTACAAAGGCAATGGTCCAGTCAACATTTGTGCCAAGTTTGATTAGTATTGAAGCATTTTTCATAGTTTCATAGCAGTTTGAACTTGTAAGAGGAGGCTTTTCAGTAAAAATGGCCATTTTTGACGATATGCTCATGGGGGAAAGGGTTAAATACGCTACATAGCATTAAAGGCTGAGTAATAAGCACATACAAAAATATCAGAAAAAAATGCATAGCGTAAAAGTGGACTTGGACCCTATTTATCATTACCCATTTTATCCTTGAATAACATAATTTCAAAATTAAAAATGATTTTGACAATTGAAAAAAAAATTAAAATTTCTCACTCTCAAAGTTTCAAAATTAAATTATTCAAATGATTTAATCAACCAAAAAATTCACAAATTTCTTTGCTTGTTAAAATTACTTGTGACTGAAATCCGAGTATGCTCATAATGTATACTTAATATGTCAAAAATTTGTGTATAATTATAAACAATGAATTGATTCGTGTAAATGTATGACTGAAATCCGAGTATGCTCATAATGTATACTTAATATGTCAAAAATTTGTGTGTAATTATAAACAATGAATTGATTCGTGTAAATGTACAATTATAACTTGGATAAATATCATAAAGACAAAAACATTTATGTTTAATACTGAATAAAAAGATGAGATTTCGTGCACATTATAATTTATTATGCTATATTATGAAAA
The DNA here is from genome assembly GCF_026571515.1 of Ruditapes philippinarum. Classification (NCBI taxonomy): domain Eukaryota; kingdom Metazoa; phylum Mollusca; class Bivalvia; order Venerida; family Veneridae; genus Ruditapes; species Ruditapes philippinarum. The sequence goes on along the minus strand of NW_026851933.1, from coordinate 8,844 downwards.
AACATTCAATTTAATAACAGTAATAAGTAAATGCAAATTCAGAAAAATAAAAGTGCCCAAAAACTATTTAACCCTTACAATGCTAGTGGCCACCAGTATAGCTAGACCAAATCTATAATGATGGCTTCTAAATTTTTGTATTTGACACTGACATCCCTTTAAAATTAATGAACTATTCCAAATCTGAAGCAAGAAAAGTCCATTTTGCATGTTAAGGGTTAACTTACTTTCAAAGTATCATTGACTGGGAAATCTGAATTTTCTTTATTTTTACCTTACTTTCTGACAGCCTTGTGTTTCTATAATGTATAATTATTTATAATAATGTAGGAAAAAAAATAATTCAACTTTTAATATACAAAAACATTGCTCATATTCTTTAACTTAAATCATAACATATAAAAAGATGTAACACACAAAGGCGTAGAAAAAGTCCCAACAAAGAAAAAATGCTAAGAATTTCTCTAAAGAAAAGGTACAAGACAGAATTTTCTTTTAACAAAAATAGAGTTAAAGAGCCATAACTCTTCCTAACAGAAATCAAAGAACAACAACTCTCCCTATTATTGCAGCAACTCTTTCATGTATATATATATAAAATGTTCATTTTAATATTAGACCTACTTAACAAGTAGATACTAAAACAGGAAATATGTTCAGCATTTTGACTGTGAAAACAAAATATACAAAATTATTGCTCATTTTGCTTGCAAATATATAAACCTTGTCATATTACTTAATTAAAATCTGATTTTTTTTTTCACAGTCCAAAACTTCATGTTGCATTTCCAAGATGTTTAAATTATAGTTAACACACCTTGGAGATTTCGAAAATTTATTTAACATATTTATCTGAACATATCTTCCCCGGAACATAAGTTGATTACCCCCATGCGTTTTACAGCAATAGCTTATAAAACTGTCAAATTTGTAGAAAAAAAACCAACAACAACAGATATGAGCAAATTATTTCTTAGTAAATTGATTTACTCACACGGTCTTGTTTATTTTTCAAAAAAGTTGCTGCATTTCAAGGCAGAAATTTATAGGTACATGTATTTTTTAAAAATCCATGGGATGTAATCTCTACACACTAACATAACTTAGACTCTTGAACTGTTTCCCCTGATACACTAACAAACTAGTATTTTTCTGTCACCTTCCTTTCAAAAACAAATCATAAAAATACTTTACAAATTGCCTTCATAAAGCAACAAATCTTGTGAAAAAAGTTAGATTTTGGCCAATTCTGGCAAACCACTGTTAAACAGTCTGGTTTCAAGATCCTTTAAAACAAAGAGAAACACAATATTGTCATCGTACATTTTCTAAAATTGACTTCCTTTTGTTCTGTGAAGTTTAAAAAACTTTTAATTTTTGCAAGAGAATGTTGATTTATAAAGGCTTCTTTTTTTGTAGGAGACATTTTTTTTCTGTATATTTTTTATCATAAATATAATCAGTATGTACATTAATATATATTTATGTGTCAATTTACCAGAAAACTGAATGTTTATATGAGCAGCGTCATGACAAAACCAAAGTAAGGCGTTTGCGACCAGCATGGATCCAGACCAGCCTGCGCGTCCGCGCAGTCTGATCAGGATCCATGCTGTTCGCTGTCAGTTTCTCTATTTGTAATAGAGTTTGTAAGCGAACAGCATGGATCTTGATCAGACTGCGTGGACACGCAGGCTGGTCTGGATCCATGCTGGTCGCAAACACATTATGTTGGTTTTGTCGTGACGCGGCTCATGTGTATTTGTACACAATATTATCTCCAAACTAACAACAGAGATTTTGTACAAACTGATGGCCTTAAATTTAAGTAAGAAAAAAAACCTTTCGTGACCATCAACAACACACAAAAACTGCTTGAATAGACAGGCATCTTCACATGAGTGATTTTGATCATTCAATTTCCAAAATTTATTTTCCCCACCCATTAAAGTTCCTTGTTACAAGTTCAATTTCCAAAATTTAATTTTTCCCTCACATAAAAGTTCTTTTTATCAAAACTATGCCACATAATGATTTTTTAAAATCTTCCTCTTTTTACGGAATAGAGAATATCTTTGCAAATACAACATCATGGAGTGGAGAAGATAATTCATAACCCATTTAACTACTTTATCAGAATATTTAAAAACATAAATCCTTGACCTTTAGCCTAATGGAGGCAACAGATTCTACAAATGAGGACACAGATCAACTGGCATTCTGTGCTGGCAGATCATGGTCAGCACTGTGTTGCAATTCGGTCTTACAGTTAACATTTTTAAAAATTTCTCTACAATAATGAATGGTTGTATCCAAATTGAAAGATGGGCAAATCCGTTTTAAGTTATTCAGGGTAGAAAGGGTAAAAAAGTAAAATTCTATTATCATGATTATCACCATTATCTCAGATACTATCTCTCTCAAGCAGTGTTTGCAAGTCTGTAAGTCAACAGTGTACATATATTTATATCTATGTTCTGACATCAAACAAGTCAATCTATAAATAAAGTTTTCACATATTTTGACACTTGTTTCTTATCATAATTTGTAACATTTTTTTTTCTGAACAGTCTTTGGTGGCGCTTGATTGATTTACAGTAAAGAATAATATTCTTAACACAATAGTAATAGCTGTGTTTGATTTATAGTTGCTTGCAATTTTCAATTTTACTTTTTTTTTTTTAATTTTTCCTTCTAAATTGTTTTAAACTATAAATTCAAGTAACAATGGATTACAATTCAATTATATTCATCACCAAAACTACAACTTAACAACTTGTTTAATCTTCATTTTTGAAAAAATAAAAGTGAACACATTTTTTTCTGAGAAAACCATACATTTACCATATATTAATGCTTTTGTTCCCTACATCAGTGTCTAAAAATTAAGAGATTTAAAAAAAAATCTCACAAGGGCAACAACTCTTCCATAATAATGATACAATTATGTTAAAAATATCACTCTTTACCTCTACAAAGTAACACAGATAAAATTTATTTTAAGACAATCGTGTCCCGAGATTTTTTTATGATTACCATTTAAAACAATGGATAAAAAGCCATAAAATAGCATTTCTATAATAGGCTGATCATCTTGGCAGATCTATACTTACACCAGATGTTCCTCATAGTGTAATAATATGATTACAGTTCATGTGCACAGATAATAATATTTACAAGTACATAGTTTCCATATTTTAGTTCAATATTTTTGTATACAAATCCTTTCAAATTTATCCCATATTTTTCAAAGAAAACAAGTTAATATGTAATTTGTCTGTCATCTGCCAAAATGTCAAATGGCCGGTTAAACAAAAATATCCTTTGACATAAAAATTTCAACACAGTTTTTCTGAACAAGTAAACAGCACTATATGCATAGTGTAGTGTTATCATAAAATTAATTTTACTTTCATCTTTGATATAATGTATAGCACTGAAAAGAAAAATTTCCTAGTTCAAACTTAAGTTTTGCCAACATATGTTTCGAAATTTTAATAAAATAAGGATTTCAGATCTGGTAAGTTTAACTTTTTTTGAAATGCTGGGTGTAATGTACAAATCTGCCGTCAGATGCTTGTTTATTTTTTATCACAAGTTTATACAGTATCTCCACTGTTTCTCCGAACTTTATCAAGACGTCGACTCGTTCACCATGGAACGACGTTTTTGTTTCTCGTGCTCCTGGCGAAGTTCTTTCATACGAGTGAGTATGAGTCTCTTCATGACCTTGTACTTATACTTGAGCTGCGCCATGTACTCCTCCTCCTCGCGGTCCAACACTCGCAGGAAATTGTTCAACTCGGGAGTACAAAATGCTTCCCACTGGAAAATAAATAATAAATTTGTTAATTTAATAACAAAACGTAATCTTGGCCGTAATAATCAAAATGTATGTCCATTGCCTTCAGGCAATTTTTGCTGACTCGCAACTTTCTGAGAGCTGTAATAATGAAAGGGCTTTACTTTGTATTCTCAGCAGGCTGCTTATTCATAGATTTCACTATTATCATAATTTATTCAACCCTGACTGTAAAGAAAACGTGTACCTTATTTAACCAACATTCAAGCTTCGTGGAACTGAAAAGTAATTTTGTCAGTGACAAAACATGTTCATGACCATATGTTCAAAGATAAAGATATTTATGTTTACCTTTCCCAGCCCGAGCAAAGGAACGTCAGTAGAATGATAGAAATTTTCTTTTTTTCACTAAGTTGATAAGGAAGGGGAAACATTTACATTTTCTGCCTAGTAGGGCTCAAATCCACAGTCCCTGGGTTGAGAGGCCACTAGGCAACTGCTCCTCCTTAATTTTTACAGTTTGACCTAGATGTCCCAGAGTTAAGAGGCCACTAGACAACTGCTCCCCCTAAATGTTTACACTTTGACCTAAATATCAACCAAGAGAAATATAACGAAATATAACCAACAGACAATTCTGAATTTTGAAGAAAGAAAAACCAGGACACTGTACACACTGAGTTGAGAAATAAAATAAGTCTTCCTCATTGCTTATCAAATATTAGGTATTTGTTTGCTCAAGTATAAGGTATTTGTTTCACAATTCCAAGGTATTAAACCTCTATAAAATTGATCTCTTTACTTATCAGTATCTATTTTTTATTGATAGCAAAATCTACTTTAAGATTTATTCAAATCTTTGAGTAAATAACTTATTTGTTTAAATCTTCAATGTCAGAAAACATATTCAATCTTTGTTGTGGAAATACTTTCATAATTGAATCTCATTCAATCAAAGAAATCAAAGTACTTAAAGAAAACTATTTTAAACAGGAAATTTTGTGATGAAAATCCAAGACTGAATTCCAAGAAAATGACAACAAAATTACATCTTCTCAAGATCATTCTTGTATTGTTTAATAAATGTTTCCTTTCATTATAATTATAGATAAATTGTAATCGAAATTGAAATCATATATGAATTTTATTTCTGTTAATTTACCGTAAGTGTAATTAAGTACTGCAGTACTTCGAAATATGTTTCCTATCAAATTCATATGTGGGGGAAACTAGGTTCACCCTTTTGTTTGTTTTGGAATAACAGCCAGTTTGTAATACTGTTTCACTTTATATTTCAGCTGTCAATAACCTGTTCTTCTAAATAGAAAGTTTATCCACACAAATTCATTGCCGCAGTTGGGAATATCTCTTAACCCGACCATCAAAAGCACAAAAATTTATGCCTGGCCTAGGATTCAAACTTTATCAATGGAACCAGAAATCAGTCTTTTAAATTGATCAAATGGGATTAAAACTAGCTTCAATAAACATTACCAAATATATATATCGGTAGCTCATGTGCATACCCGAGAAAGAATTCACCTGAAAATTAATTTACTAGCCGAGAATGAATTTCTGACACTATATTGACCATAGTCATAAATAAAAACAAAAACAACAACAAATAGTATCTTCTCCCCATTACATTACAGACCTAGCAGTTCCTATTACACATTTGCAGCCAATTAACAATATAAATGTATCAATATTACATTAACGAAGTGCTAACCAGACTTGTATGTTCACCGTTACACAGACAACGGTTTTCTCTAGAACTCCTACTTTCTCGGTTAATTACCAGACCAAGGATACCAACAAGTGTCATTGGTGGTAAATAATCAATTCATCAACTACAGAATTAAGCTGGGTATTAATAGGAATTCTACAGGATTTGTTATTCTTAGAATTCCATAAATTTCATGAGCATATTTTCTAGAATTGAAAGTATTAGTTTTAAGCTTCTTATTTGATAGTGATAGATGTCACTCTGGCAAAAAAACTCCTTTAGAAATCTTGATTATTCAAACTTAATTGACATGAAAACTTAGTCTGAGGTAAAAAAGCCTAAAAACATAAAATATGGAATTCTTGCAAAGATCAAGTAGTGCACTTGAAATGGGAAAAAAGGAGAAAATATTAAAGAAATAACCGCAGATAAATTAAAAAAATTTTTTTTTTTTTTTGTAGTATATACATGGTTTGAATGAAATACGTGGCAACATTTTTCTGTCATTTTTAGTAACTTTGGTCGATTAAAATAATTTAATCTAAAACTTAACCAACGAATGATCTGAAATCTTGCACACAAGTTATTAGTCCAGACCTACATCAAATGGTACACCGCAAGTCTCAATAAAATTTTTCAATCCCTTCATGTCAAAAAAAAAAAACCTCAGTTGGAGTCACTTTAAGCCATTATATTCTTTACCTGTCAAGGGACACAACTCTTAACTTTTAAATACTTAAAATAGGTAGGACATTTTTCTTACAAGAGAAAACAGTCTTTGAAAATTAAGGCAAATGTTCATCAAGGTTCATGTGATAAGGTTAAGTGCCAAAAGTCGGGTACATAGTGTTAAGAATAGTGGGTTGTTCAGGTTTAACATAATGTTTAAAATTAAAAATATATTTTTCTTTCTGGCCAACATTACCTTATCTAATAATTATTATAAGTCTTATTACTGTAAACAAGTTCTTTGTCCTGACCTCGCTCTTACATTATTCCCCGACCACATGACTAATTTGATTGGTTGTCGTTTATTACCAGATCAGAGAGACAAGTACTAGCTTTAATGCCAACAACAGAGGTCTTGAGACACAAGGAGTGCTTCACGATACAGATCAGCGTTCGATGCACTTTTAGCCGAACATTTCTGTGATCTACATTTAATACCGCACTTTTAAGTAGTATAAAGTCGAGAAGTATCATTAGGTATAAGTGTATTGATACAATAACTTCAACAACTAATGAGCAATCATTCGTAATCATCAACTCTCACTTATTGATGGCGAATCAATTAACGGCACTCGGAAACATGAACAAATCTGTGTACATGCATTTTACTGCATACATGTACAGTGAAAAAGCTATGTTTTATTTGCCTTTTTGTTTTTAATTTAAAGATAATAATACTTTGTAGGTACGTCAGAAACTATCATAACAGATTTATAGGTAGACATGAAGTATTGAATGTAAAGTACTTAAGATAGGCATTTTTTTTACCATTTTTGAACTACCAAGCAAATCATATAGGTATTGATAATGAATGCGTGAATAATTTGGAAATGTAGAATATTTCACATGTAATAGAAATTATTTTTATCATTACTGTCAAATGTCAAACAACAAAAATCTTGTATCGCCTATCAAGGACATAATAATTATACTGTCAAATCATCATTACAATAGGGGCAATAATTTTGGTGGATTTCGTGGGTAAGTCCATCTAAGAAATTTAAGATAAACGAAATTCCATTTTGTCTTATGTAAGATTATTTTCCATTAATTTGCAACTTACATTTTGCAAAAATAGGCAATTCTTAAAGTAAAGAACTCCCGAAAAGTGTCCTACCGTATGTGACAAAACCATGAAATTTCGTACCCAGGATATTGAAAGGAAGCAACAATATACATGTATATACTTACATCGATTTCACCAGTCTCATTTTCCTGCAGTACCAGTCTGTGATTGTGAGCATTTTCTAGATCCCAGCTCAGACATATCGCCAGCGGGAATTCCGTATCTTTAACTCGTCTTAATCGGGCTGTTTATAGAAAAGATGACAAAACATTGTAAATGTCACATTCTTATAAAGGATACTAGAGTTTATAAACAAACACTTGAAACAAGATACATGCCACTTAAAACATCATTTTTTTGCAAGTAAAGAATTCTCAAAAAACATGCTGCATAACATGCCATGTTCCAATCCACAAAAGGCATATAATTTATATTCCAAACACCACTTGACAAAAATGCATATTTTTCTGTCAGCAAGTATCATTCTGTTTCCTGAAAATTAAGATTTGAAACTTGTTTGGTTTTATACTTTTATTCTTTTGTCTGTGTTTTCGTTAATAAGTCCACTGTTTTGCAACTTTCAAAAGCCTTTCCTAATGGAAGAAGAACTTTAGTGAAAACCTTCACTGTCAAAGGGATGAGCAGGCAGCCGCACTTGAATAGAACTACTTTCTGACTTTTTGCAAGTTAGATGGTTAAATTCTTGTTACATATGGAAGATCGTTTTGGCGAATATGTAGCCTCGTTAAATAAAGCCTTTATTATTATTGTTATAATTATTATCATTATTATGGAAAAATCAACCGCCTTTGCACTGATGGCCGAGTACATACAACTCAGCCACACAGCCAAAATTCTTCAAAAATAAGACTGTAAATAAAATATACAGATTTCTGCAATGATATTTACCACTTTGAATATAAGCAGTGATAATGTAATACCTTTGCCATCTGTATAAAGTCAGGCATGATCGAAATACAGAAGCCCCTTAAATATCATCTCAAAGGACCATTCAAATTCGACGGACAAGTTATTTCAGTTAAAATACATAAAATTTTGGTCATACCTATTTTATTATTTTTGAGTTCTTGCTCGTACAAGGCGAATTTTCTCGGATGGTCCAATATATGGAACTTCTTAAGTAACAAAGTCACCACTTCTTTTGTTGTCTGTGAACTGGAATAAATAAAAAATTGACATTCTAAGTACAAACATGACAAACAAATCACTGTAATGTTTAGCTGAAGAAAAATGTTATAAAATGGCACCTGAAACGCATTTAATTTGCAAATATCCGAATATTTTTCATACTTAAAATTTCCCATCCACTACATTGTATTGTATGCTGCAAATAGTCATGTAAGAAATAGGAGCAAAATTCAGTTCCAACTTCCAACAAAAAGGGAGCTGTATATTTTAGTTTTTTTACTCAATCTACAATTATACATATTACAAATTACGATGAAAATAAATTAAAACACTCAAATCATCATTCTATTTATTCAATAGTATCTAAAAAAG